>NW_028189507.1:0-340595 GCF_048542155.1 Nylanderia fulva
TTTTCTCTCTTTCTCTCTCTTTCTCTCGGTTCCAAGAATTTATCGAAATTACAGACGACAAGGCGACCACGTGCCATATGTCAATGCTTGTCATTGGTATAATACGCATGTAACTCCCTTGTTCCTTGTTTACGTATGCCACTTTCGACAGACACATTAGAGTTCACGAAATGTCAGCTGCATAAATACGCAACTTTTGTTTCAAAGTGGTAAAAATATGTCAAAACATGGTATTAATTTATTATAAGGGCGAGTAATTACGATCATTTAACGTATTAGGAGGGCAATGTGGCTTGATAGGTTAATCGTTTACATTTTCAAATATTGACTATAGGTGAAGGGTGAAATGCCATTTTACGTCAGTCAAGTGAAGTCTAAGAAAATCTAAGGGAGAAACGAAATTGCAGTCATTTGAGGCGGAAGAAACTACTACTATCACAACAGCGCTTTGCATCATAGCGTTTACTGCTGAATGAAAGGCTGCAGCAGTAGAATCAGTAATTTGTGAAGAACTACATTTTAAAGAGAAAAAATGACAAAATTATATTTGAAGTAAAAATTGTAAGAATTTCTAAAGAATTATATTTTGAAGAAAAAAAAGTAACGAAATAATATTTGAAGTAAAAATAATATATTTACATGAACTATTTTATCTACTAAATAATTATATAAATGGTAAATGTAAAATAATTTATTTTTATGTCATAAAATAGTACTGAAATATTTAATTGATTTTGCAAATGTGAAGTGTTATTTTTCTCGTTAAAAATTATTTCTTTCGTGATTTTACATTTGTTAGATTTAATTTGGTTCACACTTCATTAAATTATGTTTGTAAGTACAAGTTTAAAAACTTTGATTATTTCAAGAGAATTTGAGAGAATTTTTGATATTTCTTCTAAAATTACCATTTTGCTTAATAATTTTGTTTATTGTATTTTAAATAAACATTGATTACATATTTGTGTTTCTATTATTTTACGTAAAAATTTTCAAATAATGTTACTTAAACAAGATTATTGAATAGTTAATAGCTTCTGCAATTTACACACTTGAAATGTGTATCCACTCTATAATTACATTTATAATATGTTTTTCTCATGGAAAGTTTATCAATATTCTTGGAGCGAACGATAAAAATAAACACAGATTTCGTTCTTTTTCTTTCATACTTCAAACTTTGTCCAAGCTTGTTAGTATATGTGTACTGTTTTGCTCACGTTTTATTTTTCTCCGAATTCTACCTTATGATAAGATTTACGAAAACTTTGTCCAAACTACACTCTGTGTAAAGAGCTTAAAAACGCGTCGTTCTTAAAAATCTCGAAGTTTCAAAAATCTGTCATTATTGTTATCCGAGACATTGTTCTGATAAATTCTCTCGGTGCCTGCAAAATGCCTCTCCCATCATCTCTCTCCAACGATGCAGGCGCAATCTGCAGTGTTGTGCTTAGATGATTTTAAAATTAGCTAAACAAAGATGAGATAAAAATATGTAAATTCATCTTAAATAAGATAAAAATAATTTTGTTTTGATTATATGTAAATAAAATTATATGGCGATTCGTCTAGATAATTTCCAGATAATATGTATTATTTTTTAGACTGTTTATGTAAACAATTATAAAAAAATGTAAATTATAAAAGTAATATAAAAATATATTTATATTTTTATTTATAAATTTCTATCACACACTGCTTAAGTTCTATTACTTAAGTATTGTTATGTGCTACGATTCTGAACCAAATTATCTGAACATTATAGATAATTTAAAATGAAGATAACACTTTTTTCATCTAAAATGCAGATATTTTTACTAATTAAATTGTTTTTATTCTTTATTACTGCCAATCAAATTGGCGTTTTTTATGGGAATAAAAGGGCGTAAATTTTAGTTTTTTGCCATTATTTCGAAAACTATCAATTTTTCGAGAAAAATAGTCATTATCAAAATTATAGCTCATAAAATTCCCTATAAAAAGATTAGTATACTTTTTTTCGTGGAATTAATTGTTTCGAAGATATAGAGAGAATTAATGTCTGAAAAAATGTGCACATTACTATATATAGTATTAATTAAGTCTGAAAAAGTGTGCACATTACTATAGTATTATATGTGTCTAACAATAAGAGGTGCAGGAAAATTATATTAGAAATATTACAACTTTACCGCACGTTTTACTAAAAAACCATTAAGTAATTGTACGAAAAAAAAAGTATAATGACTTTTATTGTAGAGAATTTTATGAACTACAATTCTGATAATAAATATTTTTCTCGAAAAATTCAAAGTTTTCGAGATAATAGCAAAAACTAAAATTTACCCCTTTTTACCTTCCTCCCATAATAAAACACCCTGCCTAAAATTAAGGGTACTTTTTAGGATTTTATTAAAACATCGAAATAAAGGTCTGCACAAAAATTCAGCTTGATTATAATTTTTTTGATGTTTTGCCCTTTTCAAGTCAAATTTACTAGACTATTTGCCGCGGAAGCTGTCCCTTCAAGGTAGAGTCGCACTCGTCGGCTCTTCTACCTACGGCGAATTCTATTTACGGTCTGATTCGCTTATTCACCCTTATTGGTGCTGGCATCCAGTACCATCTCTCTTTCTCTCCCTTCGTTCGCAAAGGGAGTTTGCAAGGAAAATATGAGATGTTTCATTTATCCTGGCCGGATGGCGTCGTGGCGCGTTCCGGCGTACTGGCTCGCTCCTAATGTTTAAACTCAACGTGGTTAAACTCACGCAAAATTACGTTCAGAATTCATGCGCGAGGCTTGGCTTTAACGAAACTACTCCGACGAGTACGCGGCCGCGGCCGCACTTTGTTGCCTCGCGCAGATATTGTTACTCATGTGAATACACTAAATAAATTAAAGTCTCCTTCAGAAACAGCAGCGGCCCGTAATAAGTTAATCACTTCGCTCGGAGCGAGTGCACCGACTAATGTAATTAAATGATCGAGACCGAGCTCCTCCCTCAAGGATCTTAAGTAAGCAGCCGGTGGCCGAATATTCATCGACTGACGTAATCAGGGGTAGATCAAGGGTGCGGGAAAATGCTCGCATAATTGCGGAAATGATAAGAGCGCGAAAAGGCACGCGTAACAATTCTCTCTACGCTTTCGTCAATAAGGGAATATCATTGTGAAACACATACCGATCACTCCAATATCTCCGACCCTTTCGTCCAACTTCAAAGCTTTCACGTTTTACGTTACGCACCACATCGTATTACATCTCGTTTTATGGTGCGTTCACGCCGAAAAAATGAAAATTGTTTAGAAAAATATTTTTTAAATAATACAATATTTATACATATGTATAAAGAAACCAAAATATTCGGAGATTGTAGTAATCTTTTGCAGACTGTATTATATCAAATTATTATTCAAATTCTTCGAATTTTTTAAGTATTTAAATTCAATATTAAATAATAATTAAGTATTTAAATTCAATATTAAATACTAATTTTTTTTCTCTCTTATAATCAGCGAATTCCAAATAGCAAGTAGGCCGATATGACATATGTATCGCAAGCAATTGCAAGAAATTACATAAGATAATTATATATTCTAATTATTATATATTAAATATTATTAAATTATATATTTAATTATATATTTATTAATAATTATTAATTATTAATAAATACACATTAAATGATATACATTTAAATATCATTGTATATATACAACGTGACGTATAAAATGCGTGGACGAGACGAAAAGCATCTCCATCTCGTGTCTCGCGAAATCTCACGACGAAGTGGATGCACCATTACGATTTTCCGGCGACGTCGAAACGTGCTTTTCTCTCACACAACCGTGCGCGTTTATTCGTACAAAGGACGTGGCCGGGATATACACACATACAGACGCTCGTCCCGAGATCAAAGTCGAGACAGAATTTTGCTTCAGGGGTCTTTAACTCGACGTTATGCGGAGATCGAAGAGTCCACATTGTACATGCAAAATGCGTATATATATATATATATATATATATATATATATATATATATGTATAGTAAAATGCAGGCAAAAGTTGAATAGAAGTAAAATCTACACATTGCCTTTGTGCAGCCGTCATCTATTTGTCATGGTTATATAAATGTCGAACTCCATTTATATTTTCGTATACATATACATACACGCGCGCGCGCATCTATAAAAATATCCTCAAATATTAATATCGCATGTACCCTCAACAAACGTTAAGAACTGACAATACGGCTCTTTATTATATGCGCGTGTTATTATATGCCGCTATTATATTAGCTACTTTATTGGATGGACGATATATATATATATATATATATATATATATATATATCGAGATATAAAGAGATATATGTATATTAAAATATTTTAAAATCTAACAAAGTTACATACACACACATGTATGTATGTTTGTACAAGTATGTATATAGGATGTTTGTATAATATATTAAAAATAAATGTTTCTCTCTTGCTATTCAAAAATTGGGGAATAAATTAATACTATAATAAATTAATTTTCTTGTTGTGCTTACAAATGCGGAATGAAAATTATTGTTCAAAGTTTTTTAATCTTATAACACACAAACACGTAAGGTGTTTCTAAATAAGTGTGAAAAACTTTAAGAAATATGATTCTTTGTCGTAAATTAAGGGACGTTTTTAATATAAACATATATATACTCTCCTCTATAAAATTAGGTTCTTAATTTTTTTCTCAAATTTTAGACACGTTAAAAAAATGAAATTTGGTGGATATTTTCCATTAAAAGGAATATTTATTAATATTTATAAAACTTTCTGTATTCGTTATAAGAGGATGAAACTAACAATCCCTATTCAATTTTTTATTTTATTAGTTTTATTTATAATTTTTTATTTATTTAATTAGAACTTTTTAACTGACTGGAATGTGATCATCTAAAAATATGCGTTAGAGAACTTGATTCCTTTAGAAACTTTTTCAGGATGTAGTTCCGAAAAGTGCTCACCCCCGATTTTTGTGCAACTTATTGTCAGTATTCTTACGTATTTTGATACGCTGATTACGAATATTATATCGTATTTACTGAGATAAGCGTAAAAAACTAAGTTTTATGGTTTTTCATGGTTTTTATTATAAAAATCAAGTAGTCGCCAATTTTCACTATGATATTTGTAAGCAGCGCAATACGTATCATCAAAATACGTAAGAATACTGAGTTTCAAAAAATTCGGAGATGAGCACTTTTTGGGACTTTTTTATTTCTTTTATTTTTTTCGTAAAATCAATAGTTATAAAAAAAATAAAAATCTTTTATCATCTCCCCCTTTGAAGAACTGTAACTTTTCAAGCAGAGATATAGGAGTATATGTTTATATAAAATCCTCCTTAAATTTCGGCAGAAAGTCAACTCCTAAAATTTTTTCACTTATTTGAGAGCATCCTGTATATATACCATATATATGTATATATAAAAAATATACATTACTCTTTACGATGAGAGTGAAAGACGGGATATTCGGTGAAATAAAAATTTTTTTTCGAAAATTAGAATTATTTGGTGCTATATAAAAAGCAGAAAGTTTTTATTGAAGAGAGAGAGAGAGAGAGAGAGAGAGAGAGAGAGAGAGAGAGATGACAATAGAAATTATTCCGCTTGCGTTTGCGCACGTCGACATTAACGCGACGTTTACAACGTACCGTCAGGAAGTTGAAGCTGACGATGCTCGTCCGCTCTTACAAAACTAAAGTTTGTTCTACGGGACTTCTCGTTCCGCCACGAGGAAATCTTTACCGTCGATATTGCCGTCGATAATGAGTTTCTACGTCAATCTAGCATTACTTAGTCCGCTTGAACGGGACAAAATGTCAAAACATATCGACCGCTGCGTTAGTTAAATAGCAACTTTATGTTTTAACACGGAACATAGAGTTGGTGTCTCTCTTCTTTAAGAAAACCCATTTTCGCAAGGAAACTTAACAGTCAACGAAAACGAAAATTATTTTACAACGCGCGATATGACATATTTGCATTCTCTTATGTTACTGTCATCGTGTCATTTTTCGAAATGCCGTCAAAAAGTTTGTTTATATGCTTTAATATATATTTTATTGCGTAAATCTGATTATTTTCAAAAGTAATGATATCAATAAATGAAAGCAAATATTTTATACACATTGTAAAATTTTGTTTTTTAATTATTTTAATCCTTTGATTATTATGTTTAAAAATTACTATATTTAATAAAATGCAATATATAAAATTGTATATTTTTTATTTAAGTTTTGTATATATATGTATAATATATGTAATTATAATTTATGAAAAAAAAATCTATCTTTTTAAATAAAAAATTGATAAAAGCGTATTTTTTAACATAATAAGAGTGATACGATTAATTAAATGTAAATTAATTAAAGCAAAAATAAAGTTTTGACTGATATAATAAATGCAACAGCACCAAATTTTCTCACATTAACTTTTTGTATTTTTAATTAACTTTATCACTTTCATTGATACATGTTATGCTTTTAGAATTTTTTATATGAAATTTATTCATATATACATTTTTTTATTTTTCTCTAATGAATTATAATTAAACACATGTATAAATATTCAAATAAAATCCACAATTCTACATTGCGCTTTATTAATACAACAGTTTTAATACTGAAATATAGTAATAAAAGAATTAAATTAAGAAAATTAAGGAATGATATTAGCGTGCAATATACATATCGATAATATTTAATTCTCATAATTTATTGATATTATCATTCTTATGAAGATCAGATTTAAGCAATAAAATATATATTAAAGTGCTTCCTTGTACAAAAACTTCTTAATAAAGATCCTCGCTATATAATTAAAGAAATATGTCTGCAAACTTCGTTAAGGAAATTTAATTAAAAAAAAAAACATATTTTCTTTGCGCTTTTTCCAGCCGTATGTAGTTTGCTCGCTTTCTAGATCTTCCTCCATAAACATTGGCGAAGTAAAAAGGAGCATGAGACATGAACATCCATTGTGATTATTTTAAAAGTACAACCGAGAGGGAAACCAAAGCGAAGAACGCGTACATACGCCACTTCCATATACTTTAATTAAGGAAAAGTTTATCGCGAACAAAAGTACATGTTCAACCTCTTTGCATTACTAATTATATGCGGGGCCACGTTTCTGAAAAGTTTAACCATACTGATTCAGAAAGAAAGAGATGGCGAGGCTTTCTACTTTTTCATAACAAGACCGACCACAGTTCTCCGCGCCAATGGTACAAAAGTACACGAACGGGTCTCTAATTAAAAAAGATTCCGCTCACATTTGCATTTAAAAAATGCAAACGCGCAATTTTGCGAATTTGAGAATCAATTGGGTAAACTCTGTGTGTGTGTGTGTGTGTGTATAAGAGAGGAAAATTCATATACATATAAAATAATAATCTTCTTCCGCTGCTTCTATATCGCAACTGAAATTCGTCGGGAAATCGATCCTGCAATTATTATT
Source organism: Nylanderia fulva (assembly GCF_048542155.1). Taxonomy (NCBI): domain Eukaryota; kingdom Metazoa; phylum Arthropoda; class Insecta; order Hymenoptera; family Formicidae; genus Nylanderia; species Nylanderia fulva. Next base: position 7,488 of record NW_028189507.1, read on the forward strand.
ATTTTTATGATGCCTAGAATTCACGTGAAAAGTTGAGCTCTTCTAATGATGTACTTTGGTAGAATACTCTGGCATCGCCGCAAAGAAATACTTGCAAAAAGACAAAATTGACGCTCAGTAATGAGCGGAAATGTAGTGAAAGGAGGAATGAGTCTCATTGAGGGAAGTATCTTCCAGAATGCTGGTTACACGTTTTATAATCGAAACTTTAATGAAAACATTATATTAAACACAGTACTTTTTATTATTATTAAATATAACGAATTAATAGACTCGTATAATTGTTAAAAATAATATCGCGTATAAATTATATGTATTATATTTATAATTACTTTATAAAGATAATAATAATCTTATACAATATACTTATATTATCTCCAATTTACGCTTTACGTAAGTTATAACCTATAATTAATCGACCTCATTTGAAATTCTCACATAACACGTTACGTAATCTAGTTACCTCGGAAATTAATCAGTAATTAATTTAGTATCGATCTAGTCACTACATTGCTGACTTAATCCATCTAGCATTGTATATTATACTATATTGTATACTTATTATATAACTTTCTGTCTTGTTAAAATAGATTATAATTTTAAAATAATATTAATTTTTGTTGGAAATTTTAACCGGCATTAATAAAAATATTATAATTGGATCAAAAATTCCCATTTTGTATAATAAAAGCCCTTTTAATCTATGTTTATTTTATCGATAATATAAAGCAGGAAAGTAACATTTACAATTAAATTAATTATTTAAAATTGAAATCAAGATTTATACACACACAATTCAGTTTTTAATTATTATAATGTATTATCATACATTTCCAAGCACAGTTTTAATAAAATTTAGATATTGCTTTTCCTCTCTGTATTAATTTTAGGTAGTACATATAATATATAAAAAATGAAGTCTCTTACGTATATTTTTTATACGAAATATCAACAAATGCATATAAATTTAATTTTTTTCGTAATAATAAACAACTAATTTGATTAATACGTAATTAAAATAATATTTTCATGCCGCGTGAGAGTAAAAAATTACATAATAATATTTTATAATGTATTATTTATTGATAAAAAAAATTTAAATAAAATTCAAAAGAAACGTAAAATGCGGAAGTTCGATTGTCTCTCGGTCCTTTCAAATCCGCCTGAGGAAGGAGGGATTGTTTTAAAATTCTATGCCCTCTCGCAACGAGCCCTTCGGAAGGACGGCCTTGCGTTAGGTGCACGCGATGCCCGAGGCAAGCCATTAGACGGCGACAATGCGCACCCTTTTCCCCCGACTTTTATATGTATTTCCGCCATTACTGCGCATTCTATGTCGCGATAAATTCTTTCTCCGTCGCATTAAAATTCTCGAAGAGCATTCTGAATACTTGGCGCGGCCCAACTGCGATATTGACGTCCGCACGGTGAACAAAACAGTCTTATATATAGTCATCAGTTCAATCCTTAAACTCTATCGTTCTGAAAAGGCGAAGATTGCATCTACGACTGCTGTCAAAAAAAGGAGTTTTTAAAATTGGACTTGAAAAGGGCAAAACTTAAAAAAAATTCTAATCAAGCTGAATTTTTGTGTACAACTTGTTAGTCACATATATACTCTATATACAGTAACGTACACATTTTCTTTCAGACTTAATTCGCTCTATATCTTCGAAACGATTAATTCCACGAAAAAAAGTATACTGACCTTTTTTGTCAGGAATTTTATGAGCTACAATTTTGAAAATAACTATTTTTCTCGAAAAATTGATAGTTTTCGAGATAATGAACAAAACATTTAAAAAATTACCCCTTTACACCCATCATAAAAACGTCCTGACTGAAATTAAGGGTACTTTTCAGGATTTTATTAGAAGCGCGAATTCTATTCACGCTTCTCTTATTCTCTAAACGAAATGACACTATTAATAAGTAAGTTTTCTCTCCGCTTTATTTAAAAGTTTTTTTATTAATATTGTAGTTATTATATTACATTTTGAGATTGTTTTATCGGGTAAATAAGTTTCGTTATTTCTATTATTGTCGTTGATATAATAACAGAGTAATAATACACAATATTGGAGAACACGCAATCTGTTAATGCCTTCAATATTACAATCCTTTTGCATTACTAGAAATTACAGCATTATATAATAAAATGTAGTATAGATTGATAAACATATTTATTGACAAATTTATTCAAAATAAAATCGTAAAAATTTAAAAAACGTAAAATATGATAAATGACAATATACTTTCGCTTTGGGCAATATAATATAGTAGATATAAAAATAAAATTTGATGGATATTTTCATTAGTAAAAAAAATATTAATATTTTTTTTAATCTTCCCGTATCGTTATGAGGGGACGGAACTAACAACTCCTATTCAATTTTTTATGAGAACTTTTTAACCGTCTGAAATATGATCATCTAAAACTATATATTAAAAAGCTTGATTCTTATAGAAACTTTTTTATTTATTTTATTTCTTTTCTGAAATTGATAGTTTTCAAGAAAAAAATAAAAATTTATTTCCTCTTTAAAGAAATATAACTTTTCAGAAAAGGACATACAATATAATATATATATATATATATATATATATATATATATATATATATATATATGTGTATATATATATATATATGTATTTATATATATATGAAAAACTCACCTAAATATTCGACAAAGAATCATCTCTCAAAATTTTTCGCACTTATTTAGAAACACTGTATAATACAATATAATATACAGTATATAGATTGATAAATTATGTATTGACCAAGTCATTTATAATAATATAAAAAAAAAATCGTGAAAATTGAGAAAACAAAGCACGATAAAATAAGAACGCACTTGTTATAATATATAGTTCTTCTAAATAATAAAATTTGTCCTCCGGAGAAAAAAAAACAAAGAAAAGATTTTTCATAAAAAAACTGAATAAAATTACTACGTCGGAATATGAAGTAAACATTGACTGTTGCCGCTCGAAAGACCGAGCAGGAAATTTCGTAAAAGAAAGAAAGAAAGAAAGGATACTCCGCTTGATTAAGCAAGACGCTTTTTCTCCGTGTCAGCTCTAATTAACTGTGTAGAGCTCCGCTCGTTTAGAAGATAAATGAAAAAGGATTACGCATTTGCGCTTATACCGTCTCTTTGTGCACCGTTTTGACATCATTTCTCTCTTAAATAAGCATTAGCTGTATACAAGAATGCCGCTCTAGAATTGCACTCCACACTTGCAACAAAATACGTAATCAAATTACGTCACCCATCGTCCTACTTCACGTATATATGCGTACGCAAGACGTTATATTACTAATTCTGCCATAATGTTGTAGCAACACATAATAGCGGGGAAAATGTTTGCCGGGCGTTGAAAGGCCGGCAAAATTAATTGATCGAAGGTAAGCCCACAACATTTTCGTGTGATGAGTAATTGGACGGGGGAAGACGATGAGAAGTAGAGCCCCTTTAGGGCTCTCTATCGGGACGGGAAGAGGTTATTCCAGGACGGATTGGGGGATGCTTTCATCTCATAATTACTGGTTCGCTTGTAAACTCCTGACCTGAAATGTGAATGATCTAACGCGAGTAGACACTCTTGCATTTTGCACGCAATTATACTGATTGGTTCCGGTATTATAAAATATTAAGTACACACTCCCGTTTGTCACAATTCATTCGATCTCGTTCTGCGGAATTACTTGTGGAGATCATTTGATTTGATTTTGAAATATCGCAATAAAATTAATTAACGTCTACCCCAAATAAACATTGATGAGAGATAATAGACCCGGTACGTGTGTGCTTTCCTAATTTAATTAATTTTTCATTTGATAAAAGAAGAGAGATATTGTAGTATCATTGCATGGTATTACATATGGTATTATATTTCCCTAGAGTTATAATAATATATAAAGAAATTTAAAATATATGGAAATAATATGTATATATACATATTTTTTCTATTCATATAATAAAATTTATATTTATTTTTGTTTTTTTTATTTTGTATATAATATTGCAAATTTAATATTGAAAAAAAAATAAAAATATAAAACATACTTTCTCATATTATTATATATTTCCCTCCCAGAGAAATTAATTTCTCTAAAGGAGGTAAAAATTAAATTTTTAATTTTTGTCTCAAATTTTCCACAATTTTTGAAATTTGTTAAATATTATCTATTTTCCTACTAAAAAGAATATTTATTAATAAGCTTAGAAAACTTGACTTCGACGTAACTAGCAAATTTTATTTAATTATTTCACGACGTTTCGACCATTTGATTGTGGTCCTTTTCAAGTGAAATTTCTACAACATAATATTACACAATAGTTTTTAACATACGAAACGTCGTGAAATAATTAAATAAAATTTGCTAGTTACGTCGAAGTCAAGTTTTCTAAGCTTATTTTCACCACTAGCGACCAATATTAATTTTGATTAATATTAATTTTAATTGATAATATTTATTAATATTCTTCCAATTTTTTCATATCGCTATAAAGAGATGAACTAACAACCCTTATTCAATTTTTATTAGAACCTTTAACAGATCGGAATGTGATTATATAAAAATATGCGTTGAAAGCTTGATTTCTTTAGAAACTTTATTTCTTTTATTTTTTCATTCACTCAATAATTTCTAAGAAAAAAAATAAAAACTTAATTTTTAAGGTAGTTCTATCGCTACAATATCAACTAAAAATTTGCCTCTAATCGATAAGGAAATTCATCGTTTATACAATGTTATCGTAGCAACAATTTTAGTTGAGTCTGTACAGTCTGAACCTCTTCACATAGAAACAGCTCAGGTATGAATATACATCATCATCGCAATTTCTCTCCATATTCCGTTTGGAAAAAAATTCATTTCTTTAAAAAATAATATCTTTGAAACTAAACGGTGGAAAAAATTTATTTTTTTTTTAAATAATTCCACACTCATATTGTATACCTCACTGGTTTTTTATTAAAATCGTAAGATCCGTTTTATTGTTATATATTAAAATGTGATGAAAATGCCATCCTTTCACGTGGTGTATAAAAAAATGCTATTTTTAATTGTAAATAACTGTTAAACTAAACGGTGAATCGACTTCAAAATTTCGTAATCGATAGATATTAACTCCGTCTACAACATATTAAAATTTCTAAAAATTCGTAAGAACTGTGAAAAACGATAGAACTACCTTAACTTCCCGTTTGAAGAAGTGCAATTCTTCAAAAGAATGGATATAGATGTATATGTTTATATGAAAAATGTATATGTTTATATAAAAAATCTCTTTTAATTTTCAACAAAAAATTATCTCTAAAATTTTTCGCACTTATTTAGAAATACGAATACATAATGAATGATATACATGTAAGCTCTCAAAAATTTAATTATTTTTTGATATTTTGAAGGAGAATATTGTTTTGACATTATGATATATTATTTCTTTAGAATTATAATAATATGTAAAGAAATTTATAAAATATATAAAAGAAAAGCGAATTATATTATATATGTATGTATACAATATAATAAAAATTTTATATATATATATATATATATATATATATAATATATAAAATTAATATTTATTTTTTTTATATGTATAATATAATATGAATGAATATAATATTGAGACAAATATATCAAATATACATGCTTATATAAAAATTAGAAATAATTAAAATAATATATGTCAATTATATGATAATAATTATTATCATATAATTGACATATATTATTGTACATTAATGTACAATAATTTTCGAGATACGCGCAAAATTGGCAATTCAAAGCGAGAAACGAAAAAAATTAATTTGATTGCAAGTGGTTCGGTTAATGTCGGTGAATAAACTATACGCAACGCGTTTCACGCCGCGATATATACATAGTATAACATCGCTCGCATCGATATATAGCATTATCGCGGAAAAGTTTATAGCTGTTCCGCCGCTGTCAAAAGTTTCGACGTTTAGTGTCAGATATCCGCAATTATCTACGAGCAATTTCGCACGAAATAGAGATTGTAATTAATGATCGTCGTTTCGCCTGGACCCGGGCGCCAATATTTTGCGAAATGTTTAAACAACAATTCCATCCCGTGCTCTACCTTTCATGCTTTCGACAGCCAGGAATATTTTATAAATCGAACGCTACATTTTTTATACATTTCGCGCAGTTACGAGAGTCATACTCGTAAAACGCGTTTTCGACAAATCACACTTTCTCGTTCTCCCCTAATCGATAGATTTATGCGGGTACGGACGGTCGATACAAATCGTGTATACGAAATTAACGCGTACGATTTGGTGTAGATTTTTAGGTAATATACGACAGCTCCTCCCTGTTTTTCCGATACGTGGATTACGTATCATCGTCATCGTCATCGCTCTCACACACGAGATTCAATTTAACCGCGGCCGCATTTCATATGCGATATTGGATTAATTTACATCGCGAGCTTGTTAATCGGCGAGAAAAAAAAAGGGATGTAACTCGCCGCAAAATATAATGAAAAAGCAATCTTCGCTTCGGGAACGGCGCGGCTTTGCCTTCTGAGTGGCCATTGACTTGGAAAATTAACTGTACAAATTGGTATAAATATATATATATATATATATATGTATATACACAATACATGTAGGCTTTCAAATTTAATTAATTTTATTGCAATAGAAGAAGATGGGTACTGTTATTGATATTATTTGTTTCAGAAGGAATTATTTCATAGAATTAATAAATTAAACATACTCTATCTCTATAACCGTTCAGAATAGGATACATGTTTATATACATTTTTTTAAATTTAAATTTATGTGTGCACATGTCCTAGAATATTGATTATTTATTCTGAAACACCTGTATTACTTCTCTAGACTTATAATAATATATAAAGAAATTTCAAATATGTAGAAAAAATATAAATTATAACTATGTATACATATACATATAATAAAATGTATATTTATTTTTTCCATTTTTATATGCATACATATATTATCACAAATATAATACTGAAAAAAATGTATTGAATGTATGTATTAAATATCTATTTTTCTCAACATTATATTCGTGATATTATATATAATATTGTGATATATATATATATATATATATATATATATAGTATATATAAAACATGTATTATAAAACTTATATTCCTCCATGAAGAGTTACACTTTTCTAAATGGGGAGTTGAAAATTACGTTTTTATTTTTTTTTGAAAATTATTGAGTTAACAAAAAAAAATAAAAAATGTAAAAAGGTTTCTAAAAGAATCAAGCTTTCTAATACATTTTTTAAATAATCACATTCCAGTCCATTAAAAAGTTTTAATAAAAAATTGAATAGAGATTATTAGTCATCCTCTTGTTTCATCTCCTTATAATGGCTTATAATGATACAAGAAGATTAAAAAAATATTAATAAATACTTTTTTACTAGGGAAATGGAAAATATCCACCAAATTTCATTTTTTAAATTGTCTAAAATTTAATAAAACAATTGAAAACTCAATTTTTACTTCTTCTTCTGAAGGAATCTATCTCCTTGAGGAGTCAAGGAGAGAATATAGAGAAACGTATATGTTTATATGAAAAACACCCTTAATTTTCAACAAAGAATCAGTTTCTAACATTTTTTGTACTTATTTAGATACATCCTGCATATGTATATAATTTATATATATATATATATATATATATAAATTATATATGTCTAAAATTTGAGAAAAAATTGAAAACTTAATTTTTACTTCCTCCATTGAATGAATGTATCTCCTCAGGGAGGGAATATAGAGAAAAATATATGTTTATATGAAAAAAACCCTTAATTTTCGAAAAAGAATAATTTCCTACAGTTTTTGCTTTTATATTTAAAAACTGCCTATATATATTTTTACAATATATATTTTTGTCAATATTATATTCGCGATATTATATATAAAACAATGAATATATATGTATATAATATTGACAAAATATTAGAGAAATATATAAATATACCAGCATATAATGTCAAAAAAAATATATCAAATACACCCACACACACACACACTCGTTATATGTTTCTCTCTTTCAAAAAAATATAAATCTAAATAATATAACATATTAACGTGTGTTTAAGAAAGATAGAGAGAGAGAAAATGTCATCGATTCGGTAACGCAAGACCATTTGCATATTAATCCTGATCGCGTAAAGCAAAAACAATCAGAGAAATATGGCAGAGATAAATATAAAATTACAAACGTAATGAACACGATGCGCTGGAAATTAAGCCACATTTTAATGTTTAATTGGCGCGCATAAGCAACGGAATTAAAAACGAGCAGGATTGGTTCAAAACATTTTTCCCCGTTCATGCTAAATGATACCGATGTACGTACGCGAGCGCATTCTGCATTTTGCATTGGCATCTCTTGATGAATTGTTATTGTAATACGATAGTTTAATTTCACGTTCGGATGCGATAAATGATGGATTGCGACTGTCTCAGTTATGGTAGATGAAACGAAGCGTATAAATTAAAAAAGTCACTCAAGCATGAATATACATAAAATTAAGAGTGACAGGTAGAGAGATGTTATATTATTACCTATTTCAGTTTATTAGTACTGCATACGAATACATAAGTTATATTTTGCATTAGACTACGCGTATATAATTGAAAAATGACAAAAACAGGTAATAAGCACACACACACACACACACATATATATATATATATAAATGTGCATATGTATGTAAATAATTTATAATTTATATTTTTTTGAAACACTATATTGTCGCACACATTCGTATAAAAGTTTCTCTTCTGCGAAACAAAGTTATTTCTCCGGTTGTGCAATTTTATTTCAACCTGTGATACATAATGTGCCAATTTTAGACTAATATTGAGCTACTCATGAATAATTTTTTTTAAATGTTGACAACATGATGAGATGAAGTCAGATAATGGGGCGTTTTTTCACTTATTTGTTTGCTAATTTGTCAAACAACTAAAAAAATAATTTTTTGGGTATGTTTAAATATTGTTTATGTGTATATTAACTAAACTAATCGCTAACTGTGCTTATCTCGCACTTTAAACAGGTGATTAGTTTTCTGCGCATTTGTACAGTCACAATTTTAGTAAGTTTATTGCATTACAAACGCTCACATAAGAAATTATTGTGTTCCTACGTTTTTGTAAACATTTTTGATTGATTTTTTCTTGAGTGAAAGCAAGAAAGAAAAAGATAAATTGTTAAGTGTTATATATAATTAAGGTTTTAATTAAGAGCGTTCTTTCATTCTTTGCATTCTTGCGATATAAAACATTAATTATTCATATTCTTTGCCGATTGTTCGCGACTTTATTTTAAGACAACACTAATCTTAATTTAATTAAAATATCTATTAACAGAATTTATTACAAAAAATGAAGTTTGTGATACTGTGTACTTTTCTTATGACATCAGCCGTGTCAAGCGAATTGGTACGTCATTTATTTTACCAAATAATAAATATTTAAATATTTTTTGTGAAAATAATGTCGATACAGAATCAAATTATAATCTTAAATTTTATAAAATTACTCAAAAATGCTATACAAAAAATTATATTACAATATTAGTATTTTTTAAATAAATAAATAAATAAATATATATATATATATATATATATTTACAAATAATATAAAAATTGATTTATAATTTGTATTATAAGCATTTAATAGAGAAGTTATTATATTAATAAAATTACATTACTATATATTCTTGTATATAAGTCACCAGTATAAATTATAATTTATTCGACCTTTCTAGATATCTTATGGTCAAAAAGTCAGTGCGCAAAATGAATATCTAAATTCCAAGTTAATTAGCGTAAATATCTGAAACCTTGAAATTTTTAATGTCGCGTGACACACGTTTTTAGCTTTGCATTGTCATTAAATATTTGGAGATAAAATTTTTCCGCGAATAATTAAAAAATTTAATTTATATATATATATATATAATTAATTTTTATTTACATTTTATTTTTATCATTATATAAATATATGTATAAATATTGTATATCTCATCAAACTTTTTCCAAATTAACACTATATCTAATAATGAAAAAATATATCAGCAAAATTATAGAGAAAAAGTATAAATGAAGAAAGATAAGAATATTTTACGACGCGGTCGCGCGCTATTGCTATAAATAAAGTGTCTTCGATCTCTCATATGTCGTCCTTTTCGACGTCAGCCTTTTCTTGTTGGAGAGATAAAAGTTCGCAGTCTCATAGACTCGATCGGCGAGAGCACATTACAACCGATATATATAAAATGGATGCTCTTCGGGTTCCGTCTCTCTATTACTCTTTCTCTCTTTATTCCGCGATATTAAGGTTCTTCACCCTCGTTCTTGCGAAAACTGCATACGCACACACTGCCATTGAAATTGCAACGAATACGTTGTTTTGATTCAGTAAAGATAATGAAATTAACGAGATTTGCATAAATTAAAAATAAATAATAAAAATAACACTAGTTTACAGGCCAAAATTATTAGAAACCAGACAAAGTCATTTTTGGGACCCATAAAGTCTATAAGAAACTCCTTGTTTTGGTTTAAAATAATAAAAAATATTTTTTTTTTCTAAACTAATTAATTTATAATACACAAAAAATATATATATACTGCATATATTCTTTTTATATATTATACGTTATAATATATATAATTGACTAGTTTTTCTTCTTTCCAGACTACAATAAGCTATTGCAATTGGGTTGTCACAAATACAACTTTGAAGTATGAGAATGGGACAAAATACATCGAAACAAATCTGATTCATAACAAAGTATAAAAATTATTAATAATTTGATTGTTATAATTTTACATAAGCGTAATACAGAATTACAAAATACATAATAAATATTTCAAACTTGAATCGATAAGTTTGCACATGACGTGTTGCGTACACTTTATTATTAATTAAATCATTTACTTTAAGATCTCTGGATGTTCCAATCAAAATATTTTCGAGCCAGATGATCAAAGAATATATAAGACACATATTGCAATAACCGATTGTGACAAAAACGGCAGTTCTTGTGGAGACTCAGAAGCATCGATTGAAAATGTTAATTGCGAGGATTTCTCAGAATCAGAAAATAATCCTTGTACGGTTGCAAAGGTAATTATACTTCTATAATTATATATACATTTCTATAATTTCTATAATTATATATGTAATAAATATTGCAATTATTTCAGAGCATGCATATATAAGGTGTCTCACTTTAATTTTTTCATTGAGGTTTTTTGAACACCAAGGTTTCTAGAAATATTTCATACAAAAAGTGTAGAATTTCAAAGGAGACGTCTTGTCATTAACAGAGTAGAAGCATTTTCAAGTAAAGACATTTTTCAGGTGGAGACAGTAAAACCATAAATTTTCTTATTTTAATCGATTCCTTATAATATTTGACCTAAAAAATTACTAATAGAATAGTCGAAAAAAATGAATGATTTACGAAATATTTTATGGTTCATTCTGACACATTTCAACTTAAAATATGAAATATATCTCATAACATGCTCATTTTTCCATCATTTTATCTCAATAATTTTCTACGTAGAAATAGATCAATTGATGTAAAAAATATATAATTATTTTTTCAAAATAGTATACGCAATTGTAAATTGCAATTTTGTTTTAATCAAGAATATATTTTTTCATACACCAATTGATCTATCTGTCACATTAATCTGTGCATAACGAAAAAAATTTGCACGTAAACCATTCATTTATCGACTATTCCCCCTCAAAATCCTACAATTTTTGTATATAAAACATTTTTCAATGGAAGTTTCAGTTCTTTTTTGAGGCATCTCAATGCAAAAGTAAAAATGGGACACTCTATTGTATATGTATATACATACGCGTTAAATTTTTTAACCGCGTTTTCAAATTTACACCATTACACGTTTCTGTACAATCGGGAAATAGAAAAAAAGTTACGCACTCTCTTTCTGTAAAGTTGCATGCATATAGAGTTCACTTTTTCAATTTCGCTGAATATTACCGTATACGCGACTTCCGACTGGGCGACGTCACGTCGAGAAGAGGGGGTTGGGGAGAAGGGGGCTGCGACTAACTGTCAACGCTGCATTTACATGCATACATTCTGATCCTGTCCTCGCGCGTTGCATATGCCGTCGTGTTAACACACGAACAATCGGGTGTACAACGAAATTTACGCGCGTGCGCTTAATGCGCTCGAGTGAGAGGAAACTAGCGTGAAAAGCTGTTTGCTGAGTCCTATTGTTGAAGACACACGGCACCATATACGTATTAAATATTACACAATGCCGCAGATGTAACGCGTACTAATCACGAAATCGTTCAGAAAGGCAACTGCGTTTCCATAATGCCCGTAATGTAAAGGTTGCTCTTATATTATCGCATATATCATTTTTAATTAATAAATGCGTTCTGTTTTCACCTATAAATTTTTGAATAACTGGACAATTAATTTTACAATCTTAATAAAATTGACGAAGCCTCTTTTAGTCCAGTAAAATTTGACTTTGACTTCATAAAAATTAGGACTAAACTGAATTTTTGTGAAGAGATCTTTATTTTGATGTTCTAATGAAATCCTGAAAAGTAAGATCCCTAATTTTATCCAGGGCGTTTTTTATGGAGGATAAAAGAGGGTAATTTTTAGTTTTTCGCTATTATCTCAAAAACTATTAATTTTTCGAGAAAAATAGTTATTATTAAAATTGTAGCTCAGAAAATTCCTTACAAAAAAGGTCCTTATACTTTCTTTGTGAAATTAACCGTTTTAAAGATATAGAGCGAATTAAATCTGAGAAAATATGCATACTACTATAGTATTATTTGTTAGTCACTTATAATATTATAATAGTGTGCACATTTTCTCAGACTATTTTAGAATCCTATGATTAAAACGTGATTAAACAGAAAGAAATATTTTTATTTTAAAAATCAGACTAAAGGACAGAATCTCATACTTTATTCAATTTCACCTTTAATTAAATCCTTGTTTGATAGTTTTTAATATAAACTGAAAATATAGGGCTAAACTTGTTGGCGCAAAAAAACAAAAAAATATTTCTTCCATTTTTTAAATTTATACTATATACATAAATATACATATATATGCATTTATTATATATTTATATTTATATTTATAATTATATTTATTTTTATATTTATATTTTTATCTTTCCACAAATCAAGCATATTTTTATTATACAGAAAGTGGCAGACTTGGAGAAGAATCAACATTGGTTGACTCAAAACGGAATATTAACCCAAGAGGATTTGTATAACACCATATTTTGTTTTGATAATGATGATGATGATAGCAGTAGTCAATATGACGATTAGATATAATCTCGCAAAAATAACTTTTTACATACAGAATATTATATGTATGTTTTACGATTAATGTAAGTTAATTAAACAATATTTATATTATTCCAGAAATGTGCTACTAAGAAAATAAACTTAAATGTTTATACATTAATAAATTTGATAAAAGGCTGTTAAGAGCAGTAAATATAAAAATTCAAATTATGTTAGACAGAAAGTCATGTATAAAAATAATATTTTTTAATATAATGTTTACTAATAAATTACAATAAAAGTTGACAAGAATTATATTTATGTATATAGTATAAATTTAAAAAATGGAAGAAATATTTTTTTGTTTTTTTGCGCCAAGTTTAGCCCTATATTTTCAGTTTATATTAAAAACTATCAAACAAGGATTTAATTAAAGGTGAAATTGAATAAAGTATGAGATTCTGTCCTTTAGTCTGATTTTTAAAATAAAAATATTTCTTTCTATTTTATACATTAATACTTAATGTTTAGAAAAGGTAAAATTCTGTCTGGCGATTCTCAAATATCTACGTTCTTATTTAATGTTTAGAGTTAAAAAATGTGATGTATGTTTTTCTGTGCTACATTTTTTAATATATCAAAATAAATGTCAAATCTTATTTACAGAAATGTATTATATTTCACAACATTTATCTTTCAAAAGTCAATCGACTACTATAATAATTGGACAATTACGAAATGTTGCTCTCGGAAGCTCGAGTCCTGAGTGTTAACCGTGATGGCTCGAGAGGCACTTTATAGAAGATAAAAACCCTTCTACGAAAACTCTATTGATTTATGACACGTAAAAAAGATATCGTTCATACTATATTTTAATTTATCAATTACACTATAGTTAACGAAAAAAAATTTTTTTATTATTTTAAACCAGACAAAAATTTCCAGATCACGTTAACCTTTTTCACTAACCTCGTTAACCTCAGTTATTCCGGAAACCTGACGCGCTGGTGAAAATTGACTTTTGCGGCATCGTTTTCAGCATACAAAAATCTGTAAAAAACAATAAAAATACAAATCAACGCTCGTGTAAAATTTAAAATTAATAAAACATGAAAAGTAGGCCAAATATACAAGCCGAAATAATTTAGATGTAAGAATAATTAAAAATTATTTATTCATAATATAAATATAGACGTTTCGACCTTACTAGGTTTTACCAATACAATCAACCGCAAGTATAAAATTATAAAATATACTAAAGAAATTTAAACATAATTTCGCAAGTTATGTAAAGACGAAACTTCGATTATCATTCGATTTAATTACAATGGTTGAAGCAATTATTCTTAGATGTCTTATGTTTAAGACCATCTCTCAATTAAATGCACGGAGTCCAAATTGGTCGTTGGATAGCGCGAACCGTCTGTTCCGGCATCTTCACGAGATGAGTCCCATTTATTCAAGCCCTTTTTTCCCACAAAATAGATATATTAAAAGGATTCCAATGAAGAACACTCCGAAAAATATAAATTAGCAATAACTTACATATTGATGTTATGTGTTGGTTGTTGCGACTCAGCAATATCAAGGAATAATATGTGTCATTATTATATCGTAGCCTGTTTATATAGTCAATAGTGTTGTCAATAGTTAAAAGTTAATTTTTTTTTTTTTTTTTTTTTTATAATTAAAAAAGTGTGTCAGATAATACTTCTAAAATGTCAAAATAACAGCTTTCAAGGGATTCGATGTCTTTCTTTAAATTTATACTATTTTTATGTTCTTTTATGTATAACATTTCAGAAATAAGTCTTTTATTATAGTTGATTTCATGATCTAATATTTCAGTCTCTTCCCAGTCAAAAGTGTGCTTATTATTTAAAATATGTTCAGAAATCACCGAATGTCTTGCAGAGTCTAATTTAAAATTGTTTTTATGTTCGTTAAGTCTGGTACGTAATTGTCTTTTTGTTTGTCCAATATTAAGTTGCGTCACAGTCTCTGCGATTTTATATACAACATTTGAATTGCTGGAGTCATCATTCTTGTCTTTATGTGTTTTAATCCAAATGTTTCGATTTTTCAAGACGCGATATTCTACATTTACATCCGATTTTTTAATATTAGCTGATATTTTTTAAGAGATGGATTCTACATATGGAATTGCAATAAATTTGTTATTTTTATCATTGTTATCATGAGGACCCTTTTTATTTTCTTTATCAGTTATATTTAATTTGCTGCCGATAAGATTCTTAATCCTGCAATTTATTTCATTAAACGAAGAGCAAGAGGGTAGCTATTTGATAACAAAACATTTATAACTGTATGCAAATTTTTACCATGGAATCGAGGATGCGACAATAGTAGTGCTCTGTCCACTAAATTATAAATAGTGCCTAATTTGTGGCACATCGGATGGTTGGAATAAAAAGATAAAAATCTACCTGAAAAAGTTTTTTTATGGAACCAATCTACATATATCGCATCCTCAATCACATTAATAGAAATGTCAAGGAAACTAATGCTACGATTCTCTTCTCTTTCAACTGTGAATTTCAGTCTTTCGTGGTATTCGTTGAATTTGTCTATGATATGTGGTATATTGTCCGCATTTGTTGCCAATAAGATATCATCTACATAACGATAGTAAAAAGTCAAATTCCAATTAGATGTGTCAATAATAGATGTTTCAAGATCTTGCAAAACTAAATCAGCAATTATTGGAGATAGGGGAGATCCCATAGGGGCTCCGTATATTTGTTTATATGTAGTGTTGTTAAATTTAAAAAAAGTGGATGTTAATATAAATTTAATCGCGTTTAAAAATTCGTTTTTTGGAATTTTAGTCTGTGGTTCGATGTAATGCCATCTATTATTAATGCATTCCATTGCAAGATCCAGAAGGACATTTGTGAATAAAAGACAACATCTAATGAAACTATTATATCTTCACTGTCTAAAGTTTTTTCCAGACAGAGCACGTCTACATTTATATTATGAATAAATAATTTTTAATTATTCTTACATCTAAATTATTTCGGCTCGTATATTTGGCCTACTTTTCATGTTTTATTAACTATAAAAAACACTCTGTCTGGTTGAAAATAATTTTTGATTATAAACTAGTGTTATTTTTCTGTTTTCATAATAATTTTAAAAGAAATTAGAAGAATTAGATCAAGTAATATTCAAAAATTTTTTTTCAATTTATTACGATCGAGAAAACTGCTATATAGGATATAGGTATATATTTTCCAAAAATTGTTTAAATTAGGCTGTTTTTTCGAGCGCTTAAATTTTTAAACTTTTTATTAATTTACGAACTCTTTAACCTTTGCCCCCTCTTTTTACTGCAGTTGGAGCACCGCAATGCGACCGATGGAACTAATTCACGACTAACAACCGCGCTGGCAAACGTTGTCTGGATGTTCGACTTGAGGCGATATATAGGGGTACCTGGTGGTGTGTCATTAATTAATCGCGAGCGTATCGAAATATCCGGGACCGTCGGATGTAGTCGCGTCTTGAGCCACCTGCCGTGACGAGACAGCGTCTGTCAACAGTGGAGAAACTTCAAGGGTTTCGGCAAGTCAGGAGGCGGGGGTGGGGAGGTCGACGGGGGAGACGGTGGTTTATAGGGTGGATGCCGGTTGCGCGGAGAGCTCGACGCGCACTTAAATATTAACAGTGTACTCAGCGGATACATTAGTAACGCCGGAACGACTTGTATACACATGGTAGGAAATCACTTGGTTTTACTTACCTACCTATCTAACCCGTCGAAATGTATAAATCAATCGCGATACCACGGGGGAAGCGAATGTCAAAAGACGCTTGCTTGACGATTAACGAGAAACCGTCGCCAACCTGGGGAAAATTTTCAAGCGAATGATCGCAAATCTTTGATAGATTATCGGACATTTAAATTTACCTTCTATTTTTTGTAATGAATCGAGAAAGTTACGTGAAGGAATACCATTTGCCCAGGGAAGATTGAGAATTTAAAATTAAGAAGAAATCTTAGATTTCTTTAAGAATTTAGATTTTTGAAATTGTGATTAATATATATGAATATACATATATATAGAGACAGACATGAAAAATCTAGAGTATCTTATGAATCTTATATACTAGGCAATATTTTATATTTCTATACTTTACAATTGTATTATAATAGGGATGTGAAAAAGTTCAATATTAAAAATCTGAGTAAAATCCAATAACCAAGTTTCCAATATTTGAATAATACTTATAAGAAATAATATTTCATATATTATATTTGCGAAATATATTATATATTTAAAATTTTTTATTGTATTTTTATCCGCAAGAAATACGAAATAATATACTTATAAATACTTTTTATCATAAAGAATTGAATCTTTTATAATATAGCATTCAAATATATAATATAGTATTCAGTGTTGTGCTTAGATAATTTAAAAATTAGTTGGATAAAGATGAGATAAAAATATGTAAATTTATCTTAAATAAGATGAAGATAATTTTGTTTTAAATATATCTAGATAAAAGTTAAAATTATATGGAGATTCATTTAGATAATCTTCTAGGTAATAATTTTTAAGACTGCTTATGTAAACACAGTTATAAAAAAATGTAAATTATAAAAGGGATATTAAAAATATATGTATTCATATTTTTATTTATAAATTTTTATCGCTTACTGGTTAAGTTCCACTATTTAAGTATTTTTATGTGCTATAATTCTAAACCAAAATTATCTGAAAATTATTCTATTATAGATAATTTAGTACACAGTTGAAAATTTTCTGTTTTTAACAGATATCACATGTTCCAAATATTCCCACTTATATTATAAAATAGAAAATCAACATTTTTTTCTGTAAATTTTAACAGAAAAATCTTGTAACTAATAAAGCAGAACATATTTATTATATAAAATTATAAAGAGATGCACATTGTGTTATTTTTACATTTTTTTCAGTTTTTTTAATAATTTAACATTTAAATTCAATTAACAAAACAGTAATATGTTAAATTAACACATGACTGTGTTAAATATTTAACACAAAAATTTTAACGGAGACCGTTTTTAACAAGAAAACGCAAATTTTTCTACTGTGTAAAGATAATACTTTTTGTATTACACGTGCAGGCGAAGTGGTACTTTGTGTGCGTGTTTCCTGCGCAGAAAGCGGCCGATTTCCCACGCCGCCATCTAGCGGCGACGCGGTGAGTGAATAATCCGCATTCAAAGCCATTGCCTACGACGAACGCGGCTATTCCCGCACCGTGCCGTCGCAAGATGGCAGCGTGCGATCGACCACCTCGCGCACAGAAAACGCGCACAAAGCCACTTTGCCTGCACTTGTAATACAAAATAGTATGTGTATAACGTGCGGATTGACAATTGGTCACAAGTGCGGAGTAGTCGCATTCCCCGCACTCGTGACATTGTCAACTTTCCGCACTTGATACACAATATACTATTTTCATCTAATTGTATAATATACAGATATAGATAATACATATTTTTCTTATCTATATAAAGATAAGATAACGCCAAAGTTTCCATAAATTTATTTAGATAACAGCAAACACTGTTGATGATAGAGAGTTCGAAGCCAGTGCAAACAAATTCGAGCCTGCTTATATAAGATACTTAATCCCATCGCTAATAATAATTATATCGGCATTCTCCGTATTACGTTAATAACGATATCGGGAGCGCGCTTACCAAAGAACACTTTGCACAAGCAAGATACATAGGAGCTCTGAAATTGATTTAACGCTGTTTCGCATTAATTCAAAATGTACATGCACATTGCGATACGTCGCGATATATACATATATTACATATTCTCTTCTCAAAAGCAGGGAAATACACCCGCTCCCGGGCTGCAAAAAGCCCGCGCGACACTCATAACGTGTCATTCAAGCGTCCCACATAAAAGGGCTGATCTAAAAAAGGCGAGTCTGTATATACACATATATATATATATATATATATATATATATATATATATATGTTTCACGATCGCATCCCTGCAATGAACTCGCTGCGAATGAGATTAAAGCTGTCGTGGACCAACTGTACGTAACTCGGATAGACGCGTCCTTGTGCCAATAGCATTCACATTTTCCCTTCCCCCTCCTCTCTCCTTCTTCTCTTCATCTCGCCGAGCGCCGAGAGCGGAAATAGGATGAAAGTGGAAAGATTAAAAGGGGCGGCGGCGGCTTAATGAGACAGCCGGTTGTTTCGAAGCGCGGATACGATACTTCCCGGGTTCAAGTATTAATGAAATCGATACCGACGCCGGATAATGATCAGCTAACGATTTCAACGGCGGCTGTATATATCTGAAAAATGCGTCTCTCTCTCTCCCCCTCCCTCGCTCTTTTGTTATAAACGCGAATAAAAGCGCGGACCGCGTTAATTGCTCGATGACGAGGCGATAGTCTGTGTGATCAACGAATGAGTTTTTGAGAACTTTTTCGTCTCCCTGTCGGCTTACATATGTATCTGTAGCCTTCGATAAGAATTTGAGTTGAATTTTTTTTCACGAATTTTGAGCCATTCGTGCACTTAAAAAAATTATTAAACTCGAATAAGTATTCATTTCAATACTGCCAAATAAATCATTTGTATGAAACTAATAATATTGGTTTGATGCGAAAAATGTTTATTTAATATAAGAAAAATCTTTTCAAAACAAATATTTATTTGTTTCAAATAAATGATTTATTGGGCAATACTGAGAAATAAATATTTATTAATTTAGTCATTTTTTTAGAGTGAAAAGAACTGAGTTATTGCATTCAAATAAATAAATAAATATATATATGTATATAAATTTTATTATAAAATTTACATGATTTTTATGTACTAAATATTTATTTAAAGAACAAATAAAAATTTAATTGCGTGTAAGAATTATCTTTTGATATATTAATTATTTTGGACGCTATTTTATAATCTAAATATATATTTTTATGTTACAGATCAACACGTTGGCTACAACAATTTTAATATTACAATAACAACTACTATTACTGTAACTATTGCTGTTACTTTGTTGTAGGTGTTAAATCTGACAAAGAACGTCCATATAATTTGACTTTATATAACTCGAAGACATGGTAAAATGACATAAAAGGACATCAGTATAATATATTCGACTAGAATATATCGCGCAAACAAGAGTCTGTCCGACTATTCTTTACTCCTCACGGAAAAACAAACAAAATTAGCTACCATAGCTAAATTTTAGCTGTCCATATATTACACATGAAATTTAGTTATCATGCTTAAATTTTAGCTATGACAACTAATATTTTTTAGCTATAACATTCTCCGTTAAGCTATGGCTAAAAAATATTAGTTACCATAGCTAAAATTTAGGCACGATAACGTAATTAAATTTCAGGTTGTAATATATGGACAGCTAAAATTTAGCTACGGTAGCTAATTCTTTTTTTCCGTACTACTTTGACATTCTTCATGTCTCTTTCTCTCCCTCATATAAAAAAATTTGCGTTACACGCAGGTATAATAGATGTATCCGAGAGCTATCATCGGTGATTAAATGACAGCCGTTTGTCGTTTACTTTCGATCACGTTGAAAGGCCATGCGAGCCCGATTTGCAAATGATGCATGTGGTCGCAAATGCCGAATTAGATCTGAAAATGAGGTCGCTGCCAATGGAACTGACATTCTCGTTACGCGTGCGACGCCGACCGGCAACATTACGTCGCGCGTAATCGGATTTACAATACTTTGTATAATATGCGGATTAGTCCAAACATTTGCAGCTGCACTCATAACTCCCACGCTCCGCCGTGAGCGCCGCAAATTGCATGATATTCCATCACTATGCGCATAACGTTGATTTAGAAAAGTCTCTCTCTCTCTCACCCTTCTCTCATTTTTCTCCCTCCGGGGAAAATGTTATTTTCAGGACCCCTCAATTTGATACGTGTGCTTGATAGATTTTTTTTACAGAGAATCAATAGATAGATATTTTACAGAGATTAATTGGCGAAGAAAACGTCCACCGCGCTACTGAAGCAAAACAAATATAGCCGTTCCGAATATACAACAGCAGTTTTAACTGTAAAAATTAATTTTTTTAATAAAGAAAATGTCATTGTGGCTAGAAACACTTTGTGATTATACAAAAACTACGCCTTCATCAAGGAATATGATCGAAGGCCAGAATGTTATAAATTCCGACATGATTATTATGTGCAATGTAACTATGAAAAGTCAAGAAAGAATAGATTTTTATTCCTTACGTCTACAAATAAGTGCCTTGACATCAGAATCTCATGTGATTACTGGAACATTATTAATTAATTTTTCAAATTATAATAAGATAATGTGTTAGATGTATATTTGTGATAACCATTTACGAATATTCTAACTAGAGCTGGCAGATTTCCGACATAACAAGTAACAACCACTTTGCAACCAGTAGAGCGGATGAGAGGGGATGAATTAGCAGCCAGCCGCACATTGAAAGTGAAAGTATTGAGAAGAACAGATATATATCTTTTGTCCTAAATTTTCTTTTAAATATATAGTTACAAATTTTAGCGAATTCAGAATATTAAGCGAGTCGGCGATCAGCGATGCGATCCAACATGTGACAAAAGGAAAATATAAAAATAAGAATTATATTTAATATTATAAAATAATATTAATGAAATAAAAAAATATATTTTAAATATATCAACTAAATAATCCCATTATTGGCCAATATGGAGGACGTCTTTTTATTAAAACAGATTTTTTATCTTTAATGTCTTTAAAGAATATAGGTCACACGACCACTACTAGTATCGCATTGAATTTTTAAACCTCGAATAGTTTTCGAGATATTAAAATATTGATGTTTCAAAATTTTTATTTAGGTATTTATTTTTTAGAAAATATATATGCTAAATCCTACCGTTGGTTCAATCGTACCTCTACTGTATTTTTTAAATGAAGCTGAAATATTTTAAAGTGATAACGCTGTTGCACGTTTCCTGACTGAAATGCCGCAATGTTTGTTGTCTTCTCAAGCGATCCGTTGATGAATGACGTTCATAAATTTATTTTGTGTGATTTTTATATAATATTCGGTACTCCGTGCCTGAGTTATCACAATGAGAAAGATAAGCGATTAAACTTATTATTAAAGCATTCATTTCATCTTATTTAATCTTGTATGGAAGCGTATGAAAAATCAACAAAATGTTTTAAGATGTTTTTTTGTTAATTTAACATAATATGGATATTATATTAAATGAAGATACAAATATTGTGTTAATATTTTAACACAAAATAAATGCAAAACTTGAAATAATTTAAAATAAATTTTGTGTAAAATTAACACAGTTTTAATGTAAACATTAACTAAAAATATATTAATTTTATTTAGATTCTATCATCTCTACTTATATTATAAAATAGAAAATCAACATTTATTTCTGCAATTTTTAACAGATAAATCTTGTCACTAATAAAGCAGAATATATTTATTGTGTAAATTTAAAAATAAATGCACATTGTGTTATTTTTACATTTTTTCAGTTGTTTTAATAATTTAACATTTAAGTTCAATTATATAACAGAACAGTAATATGTTAAATTAATACATAAATGTATCAAATATTCAACACAAAAATTTTAACGTTTTTAACAAGAAAACACAAATTTTTCTACTGTGTTATTATGACAAAAACATTGCTATTGTTGCAATTTTTTAAAATCGTTCGAAAACTATAGATTTTATTGTTTTAATTTTTTTCTAATCAAAAATTCTATAAAAATAATCTATGAAAATAATCCTATAAAATCTTATTGAATTTAGAAGCCACCTCTCCGTCTCTCTCTCTTTCTCTTTCATGTTTATATTGCCAATGATACACGCGCGACATATCTGTCGAATCAAAATGAAAATGCAAGTTGATTGCCATTTTTCGTAACGAACGATGTCGTATCTGTCTCGCGTCTACGAGCGGCAACAATGTGATAATCTCTCGCATCGTTGAGTTTTCAATTTACGATCGCAATCCATTATATACTCCGGCCGTGTAACATTCACATACGCGCGAGGATGCGAAACAACAACTATCGTATAATAAAAAGCGTTCTCGTTTGTCGGAAAAGGAAGGAAGACAAGTGTAAATAAATAAAAAAAAAAAAAGCACACACGTGCGTGGGGAATATATACCTCTCTCTATCGCGGTACTCCGCTGACAATTATTGACTTGGAGCGGAAGGGAAGAAAGATAAAGCCAATATCGTCGACACAGTCGAATGGAGAGAGACCGGTCCAGTGAACACCCGACGATCTGTAACTTGCGGTTGTTGGAAAAACCAACAGTTTAAACTGGCGCCGAGAGAGAAAGAGAGAGAGAGAAACCGGGCGCGAGTCAAATTTTATTCGAAAAATAACAATTGCAAAAACTGACAGGCAAAGCAAAAACAAACTGGATGCCCCGTGTCTAGTTTAAAAACAATATTTCCAAACCTCCGGCTTCCATCTCCGGTTATTTCCTGAAAGGTTCACGGAGGACCGAGGAGACGAAAAACCTTGCCGAAGGAAAACCTCGCCGAACTCTCGGCGAGAGGTAAAAAAAAAAGGGTAAAAAATTCTTTCATATAATTTATCGTCGTAGGAACGAAAGGTGAAATTCCACCGAAATTTGTCGTCGCGGCCAAGGTAAATTTCTCTGGTGATCTTTTCCCTTTTCCCTTTCTCCTCCAATTGGGATAAACGACTTTTTTTCGCCCAACTGACAATGAGAGAATCGCCGACTAGGAACTTTCTTCCGCAGACGAGAGAACGAAAAATGCCGTATGTTTGCTAACACAGTTTGTCCAGTACTAATAAAGATGCAACTAGATGAGACGAATGTGTTTATGATTTCTCCCCAAAATTGATTTTGAACAAGTTTGTTCGATTTCGAAAATAATCGCCAATGAACATAAAAGATATGTATATATAAAGGGTGAGATTTTAATATTTATAAAATGGTATTATAAATAGGTGGGTCATTTTAAGCTGAAACCATTTTCCTTTTTTTTTTTACAGAAGTAAAAAGCTTTATACAAAAATTTGACTTTAAGAGGGACACAAAATAATAATATCAATTTGTTTACATATGACGCTTTTGAGAAATTCACATAATCATTACTTTTAAAATAAAGACAAATTTTTTTTACAAAAATTATAGGTCTCATCATGAATCCAAGAAAATCAGGAAAATATATGTATTAGTTGAGAGTTTTCTTGATTTTTCCACGAGTTACATTTTTTTTTAAATATTAATGTTGCACAAAATATATTGGAAAGTATTTATAAAACAGACGTGATGTCACTCTCGAAACACTTTTCTAGATACATAATATTCCCTTTTAGCTCTGAAATTATTTCCACACAATTCCACGATTTTCATCATATTTACTATCTCTCGCGGCGGGTAATCCATTTTAATCTCATTAAAATGATTTAATACTATTATGCAATAACCATTGAATATCATTATCGAAAAATACAAAATAAAATTTAATTTTAGTAGAAAGTACCACTTGACATGTTTGCGGAACTTTAATATTCCAAAATTACAAAATTACGTAACTCATGGAAAAATCAAGAAAAATCTCAAGTAGTACACATTTAGTTGGATCTATTTCGACGAGATCTATCATTTTTGTTTAAAAACAAATTTCCATTAAAACATGAGTAATGAATTACTCAAAAGTGAAACCATCTGTAACTAAATTAACATCGCTGTTTTGTGTCGTTCTTAAAATCGAACAACTTTTGAATGGAAAATTTTTTCGCAAAAACCATAGAAAAAGATATTTAAAGTGAGCCATTAAAATATACAGCTACGTTTATGGCTTCATAGGGATGAAGGTTAATCGTCAAAGCTCTAGTAGAGATGCACTAACAATTTCCTACAGTTTCTGATTAAAAGCAACATCCGGAGGCATTTGAAAAAGAAAGAGCATTCTTTTAGTACTTTCGAAACCATTATTTTCCGGATACTTCAAAGAGAAAAGTACTAAAAAGAATGTTTCTTCTTTCTCTAATCTTCTCCGGAAAACAACGTCTCCTATGTATACATATAATGACTATATATTTTCTAAGAAAAACTATATTAAAGGACTAAAACCTGACAATTTTAGGGTTCTGTTTCCAAAATCCAATTTGCGATAAAATGGAGACGAGCAAGAAAAAATAATTCTGCGATTATCAGAAGTCTACATATTCTTAGAGTTCAAAACTGATTTGTCTATGTTGAAACAAATCCTTGGTTTCTTAAATAAGTTCCAGATAAAAACATAAATAAAAAGGTCTTTTGTACAAATTCTTATGTTAATACGACATTAAACAATAAATAAATAAATAAATCGCTAAATAAAAATAAAATTTTGAAAATAAAGGACAAAAGTGAGTTTTAGAAAAAAGACAGCTCAAAATAAAAGACTGTTCTCTAAAACAAAAGACGAGTAGTCATAGCTACGTATTGCCAGTTCACATTTATAAGCAGTTCAGATAATTTTAAAATTAGCTAGATAAAGATAAGATAAAAATATATAAATTCATCTTAGATAAGATGAAGATGATTTTATTTTAAATGTATCTAAATAAAAGATAAAACTTATACAGCAATTCATCTAGATAATTTTTTAGATAGTAATTTATGAGACTGCTTATGTAAACACAGTTATAAAAAGATGTAAATTATAAAAGGGATATAAATATATATGTATTCATATTTTTATTTATAAATTTTTA
Organism: Nylanderia fulva; assembly: GCF_048542155.1. Lineage (NCBI taxonomy): Eukaryota > Metazoa > Arthropoda > Insecta > Hymenoptera > Formicidae > Nylanderia > Nylanderia fulva. The sequence goes on from NW_028189507.1 coordinate 33,632, forward strand.
TCGCTTATTGTTTAAATTTTACTATTTAAATATTTTTGTGTACTATGATTCTAGCCAAAATTATCTGAAAATTATTCTATAGATAATTTAGTAAAGATAATACTTTTTTTATCTAAGATGCAAATATAGATAATACATATTTTTATTATCTATATAAAGATAAGATGACGCCAAAGTTTCATCTAGATGATCGTCTATATAATTTCATTCACAGAGAGAATTTTCTCTTAAAATTCACCCTGAAAATCATGGTAATCGTGGGATAATATGGTATTGGAAGAATTTTATAAGAGTTTTTCTGATTAATATCTACTACAATAAAAATATTAATATCTACCACAATAAGATATCAAATGTACTCGATTAATTTTACTATGTACATATTAATATTTTTTGTATTACACGTGCACGCAAAATGGCACTTTGTGTGCGTGTTTTCTGTGCGGAAAGCGGCTGATTTCCTATGCCGCCATCTAGCGGCGTGCGATCGGCCACCTCGCGCACAAAGCCACTTTGACTACACTTGTAATACAAAATAGTATGTGTATCATGTGCGGATTGACAATTGTTCACTCGTGTGGGCTGGTCGCACTCGTGACCAATTGTCAACTTTCCGCACTTAATACACAATATACTATATTGTAATAAATATTAATCAGAGAAACTCTTGTAAGATTCTTCCAATACCATATTATCTCACAATTACCATGATTTTCAGGGTAAATTCCACGAGAAAATTCTCTCCGTGTTTCGATAACAGCACTTTCTATAAAGTTTATATGTTGCTTGCAGATTTTCGAGCTCGACCATTATTATTATCCACATCGGATCTCTCGGTTGAATACGTGTTTATCCAACATACGTATACATACATATAATTTGGCCTAGCACACACGCGTGTCGCGTCACCGTTCTAACATACGTGCTTGCGAAAGCCGCGCATTGCGTGCGGCGAGGGACGGGGCGGGGGAGGTGGGTGGAGGGGGGATACGAGGATGCAAATATTAATGATCGGTCCCCAATGAACTAGGAATACATAATGCTTATTTGCATGGACACCCCCGCGCGCTCGCCGCGCGCCGAGCTTAGTTAATCATTCGCACGCTCTGATGTTTGCCGAATTCGCATTGCGCGTACACGCTCGTCCACAAATCACTCCCAGGTCGGGCGGCGGGCTAACAAATCGATAATTGTTTAATGATTTATGGGATAGTTAAGAAGAATCGCTCTCCGCCGCTCCGATAAGGTTTGATTAATCGGTCTCGACGGGTCCAAGTTTTTTCTCTCCTTTTTTCTTTCCGCGATTTAGAATTATAGGTCGAAATCTGGAACGCGTTGTACGCGAACATGTGTAAGTATGTAGGTTACGGAATTAACATATATATATATATGTAACATTCAAATATTTAGGCAAACATATACTAAATTGTACCTTTATTATATTTCTGTCATATTGAAAAAGATAAGCAATTAAATTTATTATTAAAGCATTTTTTCAACTTATTGCTTAATCTTGTATCGTATATGGAAACGTTGAAAAATCAGCACAATGTTTTAAGATTATTATCTTATTCATAAATTTGACAAAGCATTGGAAGTTCGGTAAAACGTATCACTAGCTCTTTCCTATATTTTAGGTATCTAGGTACTGGTGGAATTTACTAAATTTATTTTTTTTACACTAATTTTTTTTACTATAATTTTTAATTTACGATATGAAATGATGATAAATTTGTTTAGCGTATATCGTTGATAAAGAATATAGTATAGTTTCAAATAAATAAACAAATATATATTTTGCCATTTCTTTGATAATTTTATTACAATTTTGATATTTACCTTAAAAGATATGATTTAGCACACTTTCCTCTATCTTTGGATGTTAAAACTTATTTTTACACAATTATTCCTACAATTTACAAAATTACCTTAATTCTCTCTCTATAGTGGATATAGATCGTAATGCGATTAAAAAATATATCCAGTTTCGTTTAAGCATTTAATTGGGCGTGGAGGCAACGAGTTATTTCGACAAAATATTTGAATATTTGAATATTTCGAATATTTAAAGTTTTTGAATATTTTATTGCGAAATATATATAAAAAAATATAAAGACTGACACACACATAGAGAGAGAGGGAGGGAGAGAGAGATGTGCATTTTAAAATTTGAGGACACACAGGAGCAAAATGCATCTAAAAAAGTTTTCAGCATATATGCATATATATATATATATATATATATATATATATATAATATATAGTTTTCCACGACAATTATTTTATAATTCAAAAGTGGCGTTTTGAATTTTACGTTAAATGCTTTATTTATATACGTCTATATCGCTCGAAGACTCGACGGCTGCAGACGTACGTATACATACGTGTAGAATTTTAATTGGTCTGCCGCCATCCAATTAATTCTGTTTCAATATTTCTGCTTCCGAGTGCAACATCGCGTAACGCGGGGCGCAATTATCGAGGGACTTTTCAGTATAGCCTGACTGGAGAGGATCCCCTGAATCATTAGCACGCACACATACAGATACATTTGTATATATAAATAAATTCGTATTCCCGAAAAAAAATTTAGAGAGACCTTTCACGAGACGTCTTTGTATATAGATCAATATTATTATAGATTTAGAAAAATTATAAAGTTGTGTTTCGCTTATTGTACCTGCTTTCGGCATATTATTGCATTATAATTTATAATTTATATATTATATTTATATTTATATATTATAATTTATATAATATACATATATATATTATAATTTATATATTATATATATTTATATTTGTATATTATATATATTTATATATTATAACTTAGACAGTGTTGTGCTTACAATGATTTTAAAATTAGCTAGAAAAAGATAAAAATATGTAAATTCATCTTAGATATAAGATGAAGATGATTTTGTTTTAAATATATCTAGATAAAAAATAAAATTATATGGCGATTTATCTAGATAATTTTCAGATAATATTATTTTTGAGATTGCTTAATGTAAACACAGTTATAAAAAATGTAAATTATAAAAGGGTTATAAAAATATATATACTCATATTTTTATTTACAAATTTATATCGTATTATGTGCTATGATTTTAAATCAAAATTATCTGAAAATTATTCCAGATAATTTAGTAAAGATTTTTTTTGTTTAAGATGCATATATAGATAATACATATTTTTATTATCATAAAGATATAAAATGACGTCAAAGTTTCATCTAGATGATCATATATAAAATTTTATTTAGATAATAGTAAACACACACTGAATTTAGTTATTAAAAATATTCTGTAGTAATTTAAATATCAATTTCAATTCTGAATGAAAAGATGCAGAGAAAATCTCCTTTCAAAAGCTTCATATTCTGTCTTATATAATGCCGCAGAAATTAAAAGAAGAAAGAAAGAGATTCATAAATAGAAAAATATTAAGTTACAGAAAATCATGTAGCTGTATTTTGCTTATTACGCTTGCATTCGACATATTGTTGCCGTAATCAGTTTTTAATAATACTCTTTATAATTTTAATATCAATTCTGAAAGAGGAGATAGAGACAGAATCTCCTTTTGAAGCTTTATTTTCTGTCTCATATAATGCCGCAGGAATAATAGGGAGAAAGAGAGAGAGAGAGAGAGAGAGCGAGAGATTCAAATAAATAGAAAGAAAAATAATATTTTTCAAGCTCTCGATTGCTCGCGAAGGTAGAAAAATCCTTACGATCCAGTTCGCGGAGAACGAGCGGTATTTTCTCAACAGGGGCTGAACGAAAAGACATCCTGAAGTCGTCGTCGTATCTAGAGAACCTGCCGCGAACAAGCAGAGGCACGTGACTTTTCCACGTGCAGCGACGACGTACGACGATGACAATTTTCACGTCGTCGTTCGGTGGGAAAAGGTTGGCGGTAGCCGCAGAGAGACACGAAGATTACCCCTTTCATCCCCCTTCGTAGACTAGAGAAAGTTGCGTAAAACGAGCTCCGGTAATGGTCGACATCGCCGCTAAAGCTCCAGGAGGCGCTTTTGATGTGGTCGCCTCAATGGGACTCCACACATGTCGTAGGAAGGAAAAGGGAGAGAAGGAGAATGAGGGAGAAGTGCACCCCATACGTTGATGAGAGAGAAAGAGAGAAGCTTACCCCGTCCGGGTACTTTGATGCTATTCGGAAAGGGTTTGTTAGGACGAGGCCACTCGTTTGATGTGGCTAACCATATTTGCCGTGAGATTGAGCACGCGAGGTGCGAGAAGAACGCGCGATATTATCGTTCTCTCGCTCTCCCGGCATCTTAAGATTTTCTCCGCGTGTCGCGTTGCGTCGCGTCGGGTTGAATGGCGAGAGAGACATAGCTGGCTTGGGTGTAGTGTGTTAACGTATAATGCTCGTAACCGGAATTACCTGATAACCGCGCGGATAACCGTAAAAGAGACCGCACGCATTTTCCAGCGTAATGGTTATCCGCTATACGATCGAAAATGTAAATAGGAAATACAGGGAGAACGCGAATGTTTGGGGGAGAATTTTCAGTTGCGAGAATTTTGAACGTTCTTACAGGGATCGCATATTTATTATAAGCAAGAAGCGCATGTGCAAAATTGAATAAATTTTTTTTATATTTAATTTATTTAGTAAATATATTTAAGAAAATACCCTAGTTATATAAGACGCTAATAGATATTATAAAATAAATTCTTTTAATTGTGAATACTAAGTTAATATAGTTTTGGTTAATAAAAATTAAAAGAATTTATTTTATATTTAAGAAATTTATTTTATTATATTTTTTATTAATACCGCCAGTTTATAGTTAAAAATTATTTTAACCGGACGTATAGATTTTGGAGTGTTGAAAAAGATGCCGCAAATCAAATTTTACTAGCACGTCAGATTTTCAAAATAATTGAGGTTTAATGTGTAAAAATAACTTTATTGTGATATTTAAGATTTTTTGTCAAAAAAGGTTATTATTATCTGTGAAGTCTGATCATAATTTTTCGATAACACTTTCGATAACCTTCTTCACAAATCTCAAATATTAAAAAAAAACATTTTTCGCAGTTAAACTTCAATTATTTCGGAAACTTGATGTGCTTGTAAAAATTGCAGCATCGTTTATAGCATCCATAAATCTATAAAAAACACTATAAAAAACTTTTCTAATTTACAATAATAAAAGATAATTTTTTTTTGTAAATTAGTGTAGATAATTATATTTAAAAATACATATTTTTTATACATTATATTTAACATATCAGACAGTTTAAAAATGTCTATTTCAATACACTGAAAAAAATCATTGCACTTAACAAAATCTGCGGTCAAATAACTAACTTGTTTTTAACAAAATATTTAGTTCTTAATATACATTGGCATTGCAATTAAACAAAATATTTAGTTCTTATTACATTGATATTTATTTGCACATATTCGACCGCAGATTTTGTTAAGACAAATAATTTTTTTCCGTGTACATATTTACAAAATATTTTTCAATTTAAAAATATGTTTACTAATAATAGTTTTTATCTAATAATAATATAATTTTTACTAATAAATTTTAAGTTTTAAATAATTTTTCTTCACGGTGATTATTTATAAGCTTAAATATCCGAAATACAAGAAAGATTTATGCGCGTTTCTCTCCCCACACATAAAGATCAGTGGATGCCGCATATGCAAATAATGCAGGCGGCGTCGCGGAAAAAATAAATCGCGCGAAATGCACAAACGAAAGGTACACAGTTGCTTTTTCAATATTTCCGCTGTTGCGATATTCGCGCGGAATGACGTAATTATAAAACGGAATACGAAATAGTAAAGCATCCTCGTTCCATTCACACTTTCTTCCTCTTTCTTTCTCTTTTCTTCTCTCTCTCTTGAACACGATAAATTCTTGAGATAAAAGTGTGTGGAAAATGTCGGAATCGGACTGTCGAAGTAGTTTCTATCACATGCCAGGTGATACCGTCATAGGGAGCGAAGGAGAAATGGTAGTCGTAGAATGAATTTAAAAAGTAATTTTTCGAAAAAAAAACTAGCATTCAGCGCACGCACGGTGGCTCAGAAAGTTCCCAAAATTTTATTCAAATATCTATGTCAGCATATACTTATCTCCCTGCAGCGTCGTACACTCTATCGTCTTTTCATCCATGGACCCGAGCACGGATGTCAAATATTCTTTTTTTTCTTTTATTCACGCGTGTAAACGCGAATATTTATTTTATTTCGTTTAATCCTATGACGATGTTTATTAAATAAAATAAATTTGAAATAATAATAATAATATTCTTAGAAAATATGCACAATTTTTTTAATACTTCGTCTAACTTGACATATTTACTAAAACATTTGTCTTTTTGATACATATAATAATTATATTTTTAAATTTAAGCAAATAAATATTGTAGGTAAATATCTCGTACGTGAATTTACACACGCAATGGTAATTTTTGTATAATATTTGCGTACACGAAAGAGTTATTTGATATTTTTATATAAACCATTCATGCCCAATGAACATGCTTAAAATAACGCACATTTATAATAACAAAATTTATATTAAATTGTGTTTATAAAACAAATCACAACAAATGCTAGCGACGTACGGTTGTAAAATATCAGATTAAAAATTATTTAAACAGACCTTTATGGATAAACTGTGATTTTTTCGAAAGAGAGAGAGAGAGAGAGAGAGAGAAAGAGAGAGAGATGAAATTATCAATAGTAGAATGTGATTTTTAAGGATTAGATTAATATGTTAAAAAATTTAATAATCAAATCAAATCCAATAATTATAACAATAAGTTCTATTTTCTAAGATTCGAATAATATATATTTATAAGAAATACTATTTTATATATATTGTATTTCCGAAGTAATCGACTCTAAAACAGTTACATCCGAATTTTAGATCGAATACTTGCAAAGTTTCAAATAGTATTTATAAGTACTTTTTATCAAAAAGAATCAAGTCTTTTACAATTTATTACTGAACTCTAAGATAAAAAAACGCAATATTTTCTACACGCTTACGCATACACATGCGTATGCACATACACACAGTTATTATACATATACATGTACAAATGTAAAATTACACAAATACAATAAATAATATAAGTGTAAAAAATAAGCGATAAATAAAACATATATATTTTCATTATTTATCGTAATTTTACGATTATTATTTATATATTCTACTTTTATATATTTTCAAATATAATTTTACATATTTTTTACAGTGTATTAAATTTTTTTCGAAGTACCTAATCATAGAAAAATATATAAATTAAAATGAGAAGCTCAAATAATAAATCAAATTAAATTCAAACCTACAGGCGAAAAAAACATCCACCGCGGTAAAAGAAGTGCTACTGAAGCAAAACAAATATGGTCGTTGCGAATATACAACACAGTTTTAAGTGTGAAAATTAATTTTTTTTAATGAAAAAGATGTCATTGTGGCTAGACACATTCTGTGATTATACAAAAGTTATGCCCTTATCAAGGAATATGATCGAAGGTCAGAATATTATAAATTTTGACATGTGCCTTGACATCAGAATCTCATGTGATCACTGGAACATTATTAATTAATTTTTCAAATAATAAGATAATGTTAGATGTAGATTCGCGACGGCCATTTATGATAGTTCACGCGACCACCACTAGTGGCGCATTGAACTTTTAAGCCCCGAATACTTGCAAGATATTTAATCCTATCGCCAGCTACACTCGCTGCACGCGCGAAAAGGGGGCGTGAAGACGGGAATGTAAATGGGGACTGGAAATATACGGTGGAAAATATATAACGGGGCGGAAATAAGGGACGGAACGCGAAACGGAAAGGACAGAACGTTGCACAAAGCGCACATCCGTCGCGTGCGTATACCTGGTTCTGGATTATTAGGCATATCGCGCGTGTGATGAAAAAGGGAACGCGTGCGTACGTATAATAAAAAGCCATAAAACATGGCGGTGACATCGGCTTGTGCGAGGAACAAAGCGGAACGCGACCGACCTGTCGAGGACTGTCCGGGGGGTCCCATAAACGCTCACAAGCGTGACCGATTGTCACCCTCTCTTCGGCAGAACAGTACAGGTATAATAATCCGAATCGGTTGGTTAACATCCCCCTCCTTTATATGTCTCCTTTTACCTTAGGGACGTAGACCGGTCGGCTAAGTGACCGCAAATGGCTAAACGTTAGGTTCGTTACATCGGCGCGTTTACAGGCCGAATGATTCACGCTTTCGGAAGGATAGGCGAACTTAATTAGGCGGAACCGGTTGCGCCGTTGGGACCGACACGTGACCACCGTGACGGCGCGTCCATTGTGCACGACGATGAAAACGTATAAGCCGATTATTCTTTACTGCTGGATCTTCTCCCGAGAAAGATGTGCATATATGTATATCGGAAAGTGACGTTTTGAATATTATTCTTTATAAGGTAATTTCGAGATACTTTTGATTTAACATAATATATATAAAAAACTAACTAATAATTGAAAGGCTAATACGAGCTACGATGTATGGATGTCTGAGCGTGTTAGCTGTGCATTATGTAATACTGAATTTTCAGCAGGTTATAAATGTTTTAATCGTCTAAACAAGATTATTAAAACACATAAGAATACCACCCTTAATGAGAACAATAACAATGTGGTATACAAAATTAACTGCAAAGATTGTGATGCCAGTTATGTGGGACAGACTAAACGACAATTAAAAACTAGAATAAAGGAACATATAACGAATCTTAAGCAACATCATTCCAGATTGTCGGTGGTCTCCCAACACATGTTAATAATCATGAGATGGATTGGACAAAGGTAGAAATTCTCGACTATGAATCTAACTATTTTAAAAGAATTATCTCTGAAACTATTTTTATTAAACTACAAAAAAATGGTTTAAATGTGATGAAGGACACCGACTCTTTGGATGAAATGTATTTTCTGTTGCTTGAAAATTTTACTGAAATTTAAATTTGGAAATGTTTACACGCTTATGATACATGGAAGCTTACCTTCACTGGCTTGAGATAGTCAGTTATTATTAAACGGTTGTTCTGTTAACATGTGAATCTCGAATAATCAGGGAACTTCGCAATTCCCTGAGTGGAAATATTAATAACTCTTTTATTTAATTACTTTAATCTAGTGATGGTGAGATTACATAAATTTAGAAATTTTTTAATGATTAAGTCGACTTATAATTAATTGGGGTTTTTATTTTATAGATTGGTTTATTGATGTAAGATTTAAATATATAGTAGCTGAAGAAGCACAAGTATGTGCAGAAACGTATCACATAATTGCTAATCAAGAAGTTTAATTTATTTGGTTTCTATCCATACATCGTAGCTCGTATTAGGCTTTTAATTATTAGTTAGTTTTTAATTTAACGAGCCTGACTTTCATACTCATATAATATATATAATTTTTATATTTTTTAAGTATATATATATATATATATATATATATATATATATTATTTGTCGAAAATTAAGGGGAATTTTTCGTATGAACATATACTCCTCCTTATATCCTTCCTTGAAGAATACACTTTTTTAAAGAGAGAGGTGAAAAAATTGGATTTTCAATTTTTTTTCTTTTGAACAAGTTGAAAAAATGAAAATTGGTGGATATTTTCTACCAGTAAAAATTTTAGATATTTTATAATATCTTTTAATCTTCCCATATCGTTATAAGAGAACTTAAATTAACAACTCTTATTCAATTTTTTATTAGAATTTTTTAACCGAACCGAAATGTGATCATCTAAAAATATGCATTAGAAAGTTTGATTCATTTAAAAGTTTTTTTTATAATATTAATGATTTTCAAGAAAAAAAATTTAAAAAATTTTAACTTTCCCTTTAAAAAAATGTGATAGTTATTTCTCTTGTTGTTTATTGGTATTATGTGTTATGTGCACAATGTAGTTTCTCACATTTAAAAGGTTTGTGCCGTCTCGGATTATTTCAGAAAACATGTTTCTATTCAAAAGATGAGATATTCTGACCCATTTTTATGCTTCTAAAGTTTGTCAGTAATCTTTAGAATCACCCTGTCTATACAAAAAAATAAAAAGATCATAAAAATAAATCTTCTTTAGAAAGTTTAGAAAGTTAGTTATATGAAGTCCCAAATATTTGGACACACCTATTTAGACACACTTAATGATATTAGCTCTAAACTATAACTCTAGAAATAAAATAAAAGTATACTATTGTATGAATAGATATAGTTATCTAAACACAATTTTCGCATAAAGATCAGTTTTTCTGCAGAAGAGAAAATTGTCACGCAATTTTACCGTAAAAGCACTTTTGATATTTTCTACAATAGCACATCCAATTTTATATCTATTTCCATCGTTAAAAAATTTTCTACAATAGCATTTTCGAGATTTCAAGTTTCGCATTGTTTCTAGATTCTGAAAAAGTGTGTTTTACGTACTTTTTTAAACTGCCTTAAAATAAAATGTATATCGATCGAATAATATTCTTTACGTATTTCTATCACGTATTTTACATTATTATTATTATTAACGTGTTTCTCGGCTTACACGTTCCATTTTAATTATAATCTTCTCTTGCGTATTAATACAGTTTATATATTTCGTCCGTTTTTGGATGAGTCGACCTAATGTATCTTTCGTGTTTATATGTAATTACACGCACGTATACGTAGATTACGGCGTGATGTCTGAGCAAACGAGTATCGATTAATTAAAGCACCGACTAATGTTTGAATATTTAAATCGTAATCACGCATACCGCGGCAAGGTCTCTATTTCTCACAATGCGAATTTAATAACGAGAAATACGTGTATCGCACGTTATTTCGATGATAAATCGTTGATTCGTTCGAGGACAGAGTAGACTTGAACGCGAATAACAAGTTCGCTTGTTACATATAATATGTTTACACTGATATTAATATTGTTATATAATTATATTTATCTATCGCGCGAGGAATCCAGCGTTTCGATAAATCTATTTTTTAGGAGGTTATTTTCATGGAAAATATATGAGATAATTACATTCAAATATACCGAGTGATTCATTTTAATTTTAACAGACAAATATTTGGAAATCATGGAGTTTTAGAAAAAATGTATCAAACAATATAGTTAGGTAGAATAAAATTACGTCAAATTAAAATATCTTGTAAGCTATTCAATTTTTAACCATCTTAATTTTATAACTATTTATTCCGAATATTGTGAATAATTGATTTATGCGTTAAAAAATAATTTTATTTAAAAATATTAGGTTGACCTTTAAATGACCTTGGAAAACATTGCCCAAGGGCAATTACATTTTTCTCTATAATCTCGTGATTTGAAAATATATAAATTTATCTGTTAAGATTAAAACAAATCAGCTTGTATATGAAAGACACTTTATATAACGGCTTAATTATACATATAATATCAATTTAACACGTCAAACACACTTTGTCGCGAACGTTTCGAATAAACGGGATTTAATATCGGCGACCATTATTGTGATCATAAAAGGTGCACACACATGGATGCGTAATCCCTTATTCCTACTTATCTGCGTTATGTGTTTTCCCATTTTCCGTTATTTTCGCTTGACTCTATTGTTATTGTTACTGTATACCCTCCTGGGGTACACTTTAACTCGCACAGTCGATATCGCGATCTCCTTTTCACCGCGTTTATATCCGACTCTACAGTTTCCTTTGCTGATATTATTTGTTCCCGGGGTAAAATTAAATGTGGTGTCCCACAATGCGTAAAACGCTGACAACTCCCTTTTAAAAAATATATTATCGGAATAAGAGAGAACGAATTATCGAACCATTTATTTTTATCTTATAACGTGTAACATGTATAACAGAATTATCAATGATTCGTTTAGCTGGAAAAATATTATGCGAATTCTTGCTCGACAATAAACTCATTAAAAGAAAATGTTTTCAATTTATAAATGATAAAAGTAAAATCCAAATTTTTATCTTTAGACATATAGATAATAAAGCTTGATAAATGTCGAATAAATTTTGAGTAGGACTCTCGAGGGGCCAGAATATTTAAATCTTACAGATATATATTGAACCTATAAATAATTATATACATATATTATAAATTTACTACATAATAAATTTAAGTATAAAAAATATTATATAAAATTATTATATTATACGAATTTCTTTTACATAATAAATTTATATATAAAAAATATATGAATCTACACATTTTTATAAATAGAATTGTTCTTATTAGAACTTTGAAAGCTAGCAAAAGTTATGAAAAATTCGTGCGCGCGGTGAGTAATTTCTAGAAATTAACATTCAATTGTCGACTCTTTAACTCTCATTCTGTCGCGCTTTTCCCTATCTTTTTTTTGTTTTTTTTTTAAAGCTTTGCTCGGAAGCTGTCTCGTTAATAATTCAGAAACCCATTAAAGCAACGTCAAATATATGTGCGGGACATAATTCCTGCAAATGTACGAAACGAAAGGGACATTTCGTTTCCCCCAACGTTTTTCCATGCGTACGCTTAATTAGTCTTCATTAACCGCCTTTTTCGCTGAAAAGCGTAATAAATTCGGTACTCTACCAAATTATCATGATATGAACATTCGCATATTTTGTTTTTTTTTTATTTTTCTATCTATATTGATTCATACGCACAATTTCGCGAATTATTATTAGAATCGAGAGGATACTGAAACACGGAGAAAGATACAAAGGGAGAAAAAAGAGGGAGAGAAAGAACATTTAATTGCGCTCCCGTAATGAATTATGCCACCAGCATTACTGGGGAAATCATTCTCGCTGCTGATTTCATTTCGCGAGTCTATGAACTCGGGCGCGTATTTACTCTAGTCGCTGAGTAAATCTAGACAGGTCATGGTATTATGCCAAGTGCAGCGCCCTTAGTCGAGCATAAGCATAATACCATAAATCCTTTGTTAACGGCACGGCCGCGATGTGGATTGCGCGCAACCTCAAACGCTGTATGAGCATCTGCGATATCAAACGCAAACTAACTAATGAATACCGTCCGCTAATAGCACAATGAGAGCTGTATGTAGACCATATCGTTACGCCATTACATATACACAGGGTGTAATTAAACGAACGAATTCAAAGCACACCATGAGGTGCAGGACGAGAAAATAGATCGATAAGTCCTGAGCCATTTTTTAATCTGAGCTTTATTTTCGACGCTATAAATTGTTAAAGTTTGCCAAGTAGCGCGTGACTATACACGGAAAAAGCGTAGGTGTCGCCTTAATAGGCGTACTAAGGCCTACTAAGGCGGCGCCTACACTGTCTATTGTTGTAAGCCACGCGCTAATTGGCAAGTTTTAAACATTTATAACATCAAAAATAAAATTCAAAATAAAAAATGGCTCAGGATTTTTCCATTTAGTTTCTTGTCCTGCACCTGATGATGTGCTTCGTATTCGTTCGTTTAGTTACACCCGGTATACATGTATTTGCAAGCCCCATTACACGCGAAACAGACATCGATATTCTTTTGACAACGTATCGTGTGAAAAAGTTTCAGAAGCTTTATACATTAATCTTTTTGCGAACTGATAAAGCTTATCTTACAAGTAGATTTGAATTTGTTTCAAACTCTTTACGATTATTGCAAAAAAAGAAAATAGTACTTAAAAGTAGACTCAAATCTAGACGACATAAAGTTTGAACATTCTCTAAAAGTATCTAAAAATCAGTGTTTACTATTATCTAAATAAAATTATATAGATGATTATTTAGATAAAATTTTGATGTCATCTTATTTTTATATAGATGATAAAAATATGTATTATCTATATCTCCATATTTTAGATGAAAAATGTATTATTATCTTCATGAAAGTATCTAGAATAATATACAGATAATATTTGGTTTAGAGTCATAATACATAAAAATATTTTTATATTCCTTTCATAATTAAGATTTTTTTAAATAACTGTGTTTATATAAATGGTCTTAAAAATAATATGAAAGTTATCTAGATGAATCGTCATATAATTTTATCTTTTATCTAGATATATTTAAAACAAAATCATCTTTATCTTATCTAAGATCTAACTTATATATTTTTATCTCATCTTTATCTAGCTAATTTTATAATCATTTTAAGCACAATGCTGCTAAAAATACAAGAGCAGCGTTTCCAGGTATACATATACATATATTCAGACTTGGATATTCAAATCTTTTACAGAGTGTCAATTTAAATTTTTTGTAACAAAAATTTCCTTAAAAATTCTCTGGATTTTCTAAGTATTATTGGATTCAAATTATGAGATTTACAAATACACATATTGAACTTGATCCTAATCTCTAGTGCTGACTACGCGTTGACACGCGATGATAATTCTCTGGCATATCTCTGACGTATATACGTTATGTCATATATCATTGCGATATCGGATGGCTGGAACAAATAAATCAGGAAAGAGAGTCGTGTGCGTGTCCCGTTAACGCAAAGAAGGATGCGCATCCCTCGTTCAGCTTCGGCTAACTCTCTATCGATACCCCTCCACAAGTGCCCTTTTCCCATTCTAGTGTCACTGATTCGCATCACTAAACTGCGGTGATTCGCTACGCACATGTGTCCAAATCTAATGGCCGTTCTACCGTGAAAGCTACTTAATATCGTGATCGATATCCTCCTAATCCGTTAAAAGCGATGCATCACCGCGCGCACGGGTACAAAAATGGTGCGTACAAAAATTAATGGCGCACAAGTACGTCGAGTCTCGATCAATTATTGAGAGACCTATAACTGCGCTTATTTGCTAACATTCAGGTTCTAACGATATTTTTATTTTGTTGTAAGCAGTTGTACTTAGATGATTTTAAAATTAGCTAAATAAAGACGAGATAAAAATATGTAAATTCATCTTATTGTTAGATAAGATGAAGATGGTTTTGTTTTGAATATATCTAGATAAAAGATTAAAAAACTTATATAGCAATTCATCTAGAAAATTTTCTACATAATAATTTTAAAGACTGCTTATGTAAACACAGTTATAAAAAAGTACATTATAAAAAAGATATACAAATATATGTATTCTATATTTTTGTTTATAAATTTTTATTGTTTACTATTTGAATTTTACTACTTATAAGTATTTTTATGTGCTATGATTCTAAACCAAATTATCTGAACATTATTCTAGATAATTTATGGTAAAATAAAGATAACACTTTTTTCATCTAAGAAGCAGATATAAATAATACATATTTTTATTATTTATATAAAGATAAGATGATGCCAAAGTTACATCTATATAATTTTATTTTTTAGATAACAGCAAACACTGGTTGTAAGATATCGCTTACTATATAGATTATAAATATATATTTATAAGAATTTTTGTGGCATTTTTACACCACAAATTTAAAAAATTGCACAAAAGTATATAAATTAAATGTACTTACAAATCAAATAATTATAAATTAAAATAATACATTTAAAACATTTTTTAATTTAAACTAAATTAAAATATAAATTATATACCTGATTTTGTAATTATAGATTAGTTTCAGAGAATAACTTTGCATATTCTATTACGTCTTGTTTCAGATCTGGTGGATTTAATAAATAAGTAATTTAATTCCTTTGTGATGGGAAAAAATATTACATGCCAGGAAGATTTAGCATTTTACTTTCTTCTTAAGTTACGCTCAATTTTCTTTTCCCATTTTCTTTCCATATAATTTTCTTTCTTTCGTTTAATCCATTGAATAGAAAAAAATATATTAAAATTTTTTCGCATTATAAATTGTCGCTACAAGAGAATATAACTTATCAAAAGTTAAAATTGTTTAATCTAGTTACTTTACATCGATATATACATCTAATAAAAAGTGTACGATGCACGTAGAATGTACTTACTTTGAAGTAAGCAGCGTTGTAGCTTGAAAATAATTCATGTCCCGCGGGCCACCTTCGCTAAAATTACCGCGCTAACCAAAGTATTAAAGTTGTTAAGATATTTAGGGCTCTACGGAGATTCGTAACTTACGATAGCGAAATCCTGAAAACGCTTGTAAAAGTTTAAGATGTCGCGCGAAGTTAATACAAGTTTTTATGCAATACATTATTATTATAGAATCTAGAAAAGATAGTCGACGATTGTGCTAGAAGTGGACTGATTTTTTTATGATGTAAAAATTGTTACATATACTACTTATGTAACAGTTCAAATCTTTTTTGATTTCACGATATGTTTAATTCTCTAAAAAGAAAAAGAAAGCTAATATTTTTCTAAAATATTTTAAATTGCATACTAAATATTCAATATGTCTGATAAAAATTTTCCCTAAGAAAAATTCTCTCTTTCACAGAATAATCATAAAATCTGTAGATTAATTGTGATGCGACGCGAATACGAGATTTCTTGCGTAATAAAGCAATTTAATCCCGAAGAGGTAATATTTTTCTCGACGTTTTAGGTCACTATCAATTTTTTCAATAAATTATATCATTAAAATCTGTCATATTTCATAAAAAATCGTTAGAATTCAGGTTACAGATAATTTGAACCATTAAACTATCCTTTATTTGTATTTCTTCTTTTTGTAATAATTTGACTTTTTCTTTTCTTTTACACATAGGTATATAAAATATGAAGCAAATTAAAATTATTTGTGTAATATTTCGTAGCAATAATATATCTTTTTTATCTAAGTTTTGTAATAATTAAAACTACAAAAAGAGTTTTATTTTCGTGATTTTTGTGCATGCAAATTTGTAAATAATTTATTATTACAAAAATAATTTGAATATGCTTTATTGTGTGTTTGTATATATATATATATATATATATATATATATATATATAATTTTATATTTTAAATTATAAGTTAAATTGAAACTTATATAGGTATTCAAATTAACGCATTTATTGCTTTGTATATATGTATACATATCCTAATATGTATACATATCATAATAAAGTGTAAAAACATTAGTTTAATTGGATTAAATATATTAAAAATGATAATTAATCATTCTAGAAGAAAAAATCTTTAAAAATAAATATATTAATTAATCAGAAAAATCGATTAAATAATTAATCGATTTAAAGATTAATCAAATAGTCGTATTTACTATAATCGATTAATCGATTAACCAATTTTAATCAGTACATTCGATTCCACTTGATTAACCGATTAATCAAGTTAAACTCTAATATATATAGTTTAGTTTTCAAGAAAAAATAAAAACTTAATTTTTACCTCTCTCTTTGAAAAAGTGTATAACTCCTCGGAGAGAAATATAGAAATATACGTTTATATGAAAAATCTCCCTTAATTTTCGGAGAATCACCTAAATTTGTCGCATTTATTTAGAAACACCTTATATAATTTATGCATCCGAGTCGCTCGAAAATTGAGAAACAACGTTTTTCTAAAATCAACGAAATCAGCCGCGTTTGTGTTCGTTAAAAATGGGCGACGGATTTCCATATGAGTGAAAAGGAGGGATATATTCGCGCGGTTCGCGCCCCTTTAAGGGCGCTTTGCGGAAAATGCATCATCCTCGCGTGACGCGTAACCGGTGAGCCGGAAACATTTTTCAGACGCGCATTCTATAGGCGCCCGTTATCACACCTTGTCCGCCTATCCGCCGCACACGTATACATATATACTACACACATACGTATACACGTGTATATAACGAATGAGACACCGGCTGGCGCGATGCATCGCGTGCACTTTAATAAAAAAAATTCGAATATTCGCGAACTTAAATGGCGACCGAAAAATCATTTTGCTGCAGCTCCCGGGGTCTCGATATCTAGAACGGATATTTTCCGACCGTCCATCGTCGAGGATGCGATCGGAGGTTTTTTATCGGCGGCCCCGGAACCCGCCGTGTCACCTCAGATATTTCAGTCGTGACCAGATTAATTAAATTTATTGGACATCGGGTATCATTAGCGAGTCGAACAGGCATATTCATCTGCAATTCATTCAACTGCTGATGACATTTTCCAGCGAGATAGCGAATCCTTGGTGCCATGTATCAATCTGAATATTAATTTTGCAGGATATCTATTACAGCAATACTATATGAAATGAGAAATGATTAGGTCGTTTAAGTTTGATTAAATATATTCGCGTCGATATGTGAATGTAAAAGTCTATACATAAATTCTATCTCTGTATTTTTCTCACTCTCTATACATCTTCTCCTCCTTTTCTTTTTTGATTAGCCTAAATTTAGTTTACAAAATTTTGTATAAAACACTAAAATTAATTTATAAAATATTAATATTTTTTTATTTACAAAATATATTAAATAATATTTTTTGTAAATATTATATTTCGCATAAATAAAATAAATAAAAATTTTACTACATCTTTTTAATATTTTTATAAATAATAAATATAAAAAAAAATTCCTAATGTATATTTTTCAGTTTACATGATTCTTATGATTTATAGTTCTTCAGTCATATGCATTCAAGCTTAAATCGATACCGCCTTTATTACTTGTAAATATTTTTCTAAGACTTTTATGCCAAGAATTCATAATAACCTTGAAATGAGCTTTGAGGAAGTTTCAAGTAACACCGACAATTAGTTCGCTTGAAAATCCCAACTAGGTCTTCGAGGAACTTCGAGAACCTCTGTTGAAGGTGATTTGAGATCCGCGTTTCTTGCGCAGAGATTTATTACGCCAACTGTGCGACGACAAATGCAGCAAACAGAGAAGAAAGTCGGTTAAGCTGCCAAAATATTATTCCGCGGTATCTCCGGCACTGGTTCTCTCTCTCTCTCTCTCTCTCTCTCTCTCTCTCTCTCTCTCTCTCTCTCTCTCTCTCTCTCTCTCCTCTCACTCTCACTCCATCTCGGGGTTTACGACGTCTATGTTTGAGCGGGTTCGCTTATCTAAAGTCCGCGAACACCAGACTACGTCGGGCGTTTGACGGCGCGCTCTATATAACGGAGTGTGTGTTTTTACTCTTCGTTACTGCTCGTTTTTTTTTTACCGTTCGCGTTCATAATGTAAACTTTGAGATATATCCAGGCCGCGAGTAAACCTCGTAGCCACGAGCGAAGAAATGCGGAAGAGGAATTTCGCTTCATTTTTCTTAATCGATCAGCACGACCCCGGCTTTACTGTAACGCGCTAAATCACTTTTCCAACAATAACTGATGATGAAATATCGTGACGGAAAAATTACATTTCGGTTGAATACCGAAATACTCCCCCGCTTCCCGGTAATCTCCACCCTCTCAGGTCCTTACAAAACTATAAGATTAATTGTAACGTTTGACACATTGAAGAATTGCGTGAGTCGGACATTAAAGCGTCAGAAGCTCTGAACACGCAAAAGAAGCGATCCATCAAGCAAGCGTGTAGTCAATTTTGACGGCGCAAGAATTAAGACGTCCCTTAGATAAGCCTTAGAAATGTCGACTAATTCAAGTATCCTCGCCAAGTAAGTGTCTATTCGTGCTCCACCACGAATAAAACTGTCGATCACAGCGCAATCTATATTGAGCCTTCAAATTTATTTATAGCTTCTCTATCGCGGTTATTCACGTTTCTAGTAAAACTCGATGATGCGGTTCATCAACATAACTTCGGAATAAATCGAGTTAGAGCTTTTTTTGAATCGAAGTATCGACATCTTTATAGCTACCTTTTCTCTCTGACATAATACTTTAAGGTTAGGGTCTATATACATATACCGAAAAAAATACCTTTTCTCTCTGACATAATACTTTAAGGTTAGGGTCTATATACATCTACCGAAAAAAATACCTTTTCTCTCTGATACTTTAAGGTTAGGGTCTATATACATCTACCGAAAAAAATGTATATTCTCGAAGTAAAAAAGGATTGTATAAAATCTCTCTTGACAGATATTTTTTAATGTTTTTAGAACATCTTCTAAACCTAAGAAGACATTTTTTGTTAAGAACAAATAGTCGATTGTTTTTTTTATGCAGCTATTCATCTGGTGTTATGTTGTTGCATCAACGTATATGCTTATATAGTGTTGCCAATTTATAGTGTAGTGCAGTGTTTGTCACGGAATGATTATTTTAGTTTATCAGAAAAATGGATGAAATTAATATTTGGCTCGAGGAAGAAAATTTGAACGACTTAAGAGAAGTTTCTCAAATAAATAACGTGTAACAAAATTTAATTTATTATTATTCAGGACCCAAGTATCCAGTATTGTGCTTAGATAATTTTAAAATTAGTTAGATAAATATGAGAAATATGTAAATGAATATAAATATCTAGTAAATTTATTTAGATAAGATAAAGATGATTTTGTTTTAAATATATCTAAATAAAAGATAAAATTATATAGCGATTCATCTAGATCATTTTCTAGTTAATAATTTAATAATAATTTTTTAATAATTTATTATAATAATTTAAATAATTTTTAAGAATGCTTATGTAAACACATTTATAAAAAAAATGTAAATTATAATAAAGATATAAAAATTTATGTATTAACATTTTTATTTATAAATTCTTGTTACTTCCTACTTAAGTTATACTATTTAAATATTTTTATGTGTTATGATTCTAAACCAAAATTATCTGAAAATTATTCTGGATAATTTAGTAAAGATAATACTGTTTCTCATCTAAGATATGCAAATATAAATAATACATATTTTAATTATTTATACAAAAATAAGATGACGCCAAAGTTTCATCTAGATAATCATCTATATAATTTTATTTAGATATCAGGAAAATTGTGAGCTGACAAAAATTAACTAAAAATATATGATAAATCTAATCTTCCGAGGATTTCCTTCTTGCGAATAGGAATCTCTTTTTGTCCTACATTGTAGAACAAAATATTCACACATCAAATAAATGAAAAATAAGAGTACAATTTTTTCAGTACCTGATTTATGGTCTAGATTCGAGAATCGGGTTCAAGAATGCCCTTTCTCTCTCTTAACGAGGATCTTAATAGCACGCGTGCATAAGTCCAGTGAACAAGTTAAAGTACGAGATCAAAGAGGGAGCTTTGTACACCCAGATCTCTTTTCGTGATCGTGTTCCCGGAAACACGCTGACGTAACCGAGGCGACGGACGGTTTCAGCAATCGCGCGCGAAGGTTAATCAATTCCAGTCGCGACGCTGTTTCCGCAGACTTAATTCGTGCCCCGGATGCCCATCCCTCTCTCTCTCTCTCTCTCCCTAGGCTGACTTTCCCATTATTATCCGGCATACGGGAGGGTAGACACAGGCGCGCGTACCACAGGGGAGTCTGGCGCCGCGAGGAATCTTCCAAGGATGAGACGGTGGCCTCCTCCTCCTCCTTCACCCCCTGCCACCCCATCTCGTCGTCGTCTCTATATACCGCGGACCTCGCGTCTCTTCCACCCTTCCGCTTCCACGGCCTTCACGTTGTGGCAACTTTGTTCTCCCGAGAAATTCCCCGAAGCGCTATCTACATATTTGATGTCGCCTCGTCCACTCCACTAATGCTTCTCGTTAGAAACTTACCGCTTACCTGCGTCCCGCGCTGCTCATTCTCCCCCTCTCTCTCTCTCTCTTTCTCTCTTCCGACCACCCTTTATATATCTTACTCCCCCACGTCATCCGGCTTCCAGGTTCTCTCGCAACGTGACTGCGAAATGCGCGAAACGTCCGAAGAAGCGCCGAAATATTATACGTATACATCGAGCTTGTTGGTTGATATATATTTTTAGATTTCCACTTTATTTATAAAATTGATATTTCAAATCTAACAAAAAAATATATAGGGGAAAATATGTTAAATTGTACCACTAATTTAATTTTTGAACGGAGTTAAAATATTTTAAGGTATTTATTCATGCTGTTATATCGTAGTTAGCCTCAGTCAAATGTCATATTTGTAATATTTGTTTCCTTCTTAATTTGGTGTGATTTTCATGTAATATTCGGTACCCTGTCTCTAAACTATCACATTGAGAAAGATAAATGATTAAACTTATTATATTAAAACTATTTTTTTATTTTATTTAATCCTGTATATTGAAAAATCGGTAAAATGTTTAAAGATTATTTTTTTATTCATATAAATTTGACAAAGCAATGGAAGTTCGGTAAAACGTATCACTAACTCTTTTTTATGTTGTACTAAATTAATTTTTTTACTCAGGCATTAGTTTTTTTCTTTAATATTTAGGCGAACAACTAAAGAATATTATCAAGTTTTATAATTATATTGAGATAATATTTATTTATATTTTTCTGTAATACAAAAAATATTTTTGTTAAATTTTTAAACAGAATCTATGATTACAAATAAAACATTCTTACACATATGCTTTTCTGTAGATCGAGAATGTTTGTAGAAAATAAAACTTCAATTTTGTTACAATTTTTTAAAATTTTATTGTTAGAAGCACGATTTAAAAACTTATAGAATGTAACAAACCGATATTATATCGTAAATCGCACTTTAAAAAAATTTTTAATTTACGATATAAAAAACAATGATAAGCAAAACACTACAGTTTGAAATGAATAAAAAAGTTTTGTTATTTCTTTGATAGTTTTATTGCCGTTTTAATATTTAGGGATACTATATAAATTTAAAGTTAAGACAGGCAATAAGAGCCAAATCGCGAATGACAGTGCGTTATCCCAACAAAACTAAATTTTTTCGTTAGAATTAAATACCTGTGCACAAGGCACCAAATTTTACTTGGTCACGGCCAAGATTTAAAATTGGAATAATCTCTACAAAAGATTTAATTCCATACATCCCCTGTTCCCCCCTAAGAAAATAAATGCGAGAGAAAAATATAGATCCGAAAGTCGCTGAATCGGAAATTATTCGCAAGAGAATAAAAATATTGCGTGATGTTTTTCACTCATTCTCTCGCATTCATACACGCACTCGTGTGTCAAAAGATACGTGCGCGCACTCTGACATTACTAAATCGCGAAAAACTTGCCAATTGATACGCATTCGTATAAAAATGCGATTTCTTTCTTTCCGCAGCGAATCTTGTGATTCTTGGTGAGTCGCGTAGCGTCGTAGCGCCAACTGGGAAAGGTAGCAAGCTGTAGAATAGATTTCGTATTTCGCAAATTTCCATTCCCTACTATACAGCATGCTGCCAAATACAGACATCATCGCGAGCTTTCTCTTCCTCGTCCATCAATGTTTCTTTCTTTCCTTAACTTTCGATTGATTTTGCGACGTGTTGTTCGCCTTAAATCTCCTTTATTTTTATTTTTCACACTAGACTAGAGATTCTTTGTATCTACGCGATCCATTTAATTCGCACACCGAGCTCTATCTGTTAATACGACAATTAACAGTAATACACGTTATGACATTTCTCAATACTATGTCGTTGTATACATTAAGTATATAGATATAAATATATTGGATATGTGATTATTAAATAAATAGTGATAACTTACATCTATGTCAAGACAATAAAAATTCTTTAAAATATTTCTAGTTGAATAACATTATAAACAATGTATACTTTATAAGAAGCAAACTCAATATCTGTAAATTACAATGTCAGAACGCTGTATATATACCGCCATGCTAAGATGACATAGACAATTTTTCTAAAACATCAAAATAAGAACCGTCATATTGCGTGATGTTTTTTCACTCATTCTCTCGCATTCATACACGCACTCGTGTCAAAAGATACGTGCGCGCACTCTGACATTACTAAATCGCGAAAAACTTGCCAATTGATACGCATTCGTATAAAAATGAGATTTCTTTTTTTCCGCAACGAATCTTGCGATTCTTGGTGAGTCGCGTAGCGTCGTAGCGCCGACGACTGGGACCGGTAGCAAGATGTACAGTAGACTTCGTATTTCGCGAATTTTCATTCCTTACTATACATATTGTTACCGGACCCAGACATCGTCGCGGGCTTCCTCTTTCTCGTCCATCGATGTTTCTTCCTTCCCTAACTCTTGATTGATTTTGCGACGTGTTGTTCGCCTTAAATCTTCTTCATTTTTATTTTTCACACTAGACTAGAGATTCTTTGTATCTACGCGATCCATTTAATTCGCATACCGACAATGTATACTTTATAAGAAGCAAACTCAATATCTGTAAATTACAATGTCAGAACGCCGTATATATACCGCCATGCTAAGATGACAATTTTTCTAAAACATCAAAATAAGAACCGTCATATTGCGTGATGTTTTTTTACTCATTCTCTCGCATTCATACACGCACTCGTGTCAAAAGATACGTGCGCGCACTCTGACATTACTAAATCGCGAAAAACTTGCCAATTGATACGCATTCGTATAAAAATGAGATTTCTTTTTTTCCACAACGAATCTTGCGATTCTTGGTGAGTCGCGTAGCGTCGTAGCGCCGACGACTGGGACCGGTAGCAAGATGTACAGTAGACTTCGTATTTCGCGAATTTTCATTCCTTACTATACATATTGTTACCGGACCCAGACATCGTCGCGGGCTTCCTCTTTCTCGTCCATCGATGTTTCTTCCTTCCCTAACTCTTGATTGATTTTGCGACGTGTTGTTCGCCTTAAATCTTCTTCATTTTTATTTTTCACACTAGACTAGAGATTCTTTGTATCTACGCGATCCATTTAATTCGCATACCGACAATGTATACTTTATAAGAAGCAAACTCAATATCTGTAAATTACAATGTCAGAACGCCGTATATATACCGCCATGCTAAGATGACAATTTTTCTAAAACATCAAAATAAGAACCGTCATATTGCGTGATGTTTTTTTACTCATTCTCTCGCATTCATACACGCACTCGTGTCAAAAGATACGTGCGCGCACTCTGACATTACTAAATCGCGAAAAACTTGCCAATTGATACGCATTCGTATAAAAATGAGATTTCTTTTTTTCCAGCAACGAATCTTGCGATTCTTGGTGAGTCGCGTAGCGTCGTAGCGCCGACGACTGGGACCGGTAGCAAGATGTACAGTAGACTTCGTATTTCGCGAATTTTCATTCCTTACTATACATATTGTTACCGGACCCAGACATCGTCGCGGGCTTCCTCTTTCTCGTCCATCGATGTTTCTTCCTTCCCTAACTCTTGATTGATTTTGCGACGTGTTGTTCGCCTTAAATCTTCTTCATTTTTATTTTTCACACTAGACTAGAGATTCTTTGTATCTACGCGATCCATTTAATTCGCATACCGACAATGTATACTTTATAAGAAGCAAACTCAATATCTGTAAATTACAATGTCAGAACGCCGTATATATACCGCCATGCTAAGATGACAATTTTTCTAAAACATCAAAATAAGAACCGTCATATTGCGTGATGTTTTTTTACTCATTCTCTCGCATTCATACACGCACTCGTGTCAAAAGATACGTGCACGCACTTTGACATTACTAAATCGCGAAAAACTTGCCAATTGATACGCATTCGTATAAAAATGAGATTTCTTTCTTTCCGCAGCGAATCTTGTGATTCTTGGTAAGTCGCGTAGCGTCGTAGCGCCGACGACTGGGACAGGTAGCAAGATGTACAATAAACTTCGTATTTCGCAAATTTCCATTCCCTATTATACAGATTATTACCTGACCCAGACATCGTCGCGGGCTTCCTCTTTCTCGTCTATCGATGTTTCTTCCTTTCCTTAACTCTTGATTGATTTTGCGACGTGTTGTTCGCCTTAAATCTCCTTCATTTTCATTTTTTACACTAGACTAGAAATTCTTTGTATCTACGCGATCCAATTAATTCGCACACCGAGCTCTATCTGTTAATACGACAATTAACAGTAATACACGTTATGACATTTCTCAATACTATGTCGTTGTATACATTAAGTATATAGATATAAATATATATAATGAAAAATAACATTCGGCTCGTGTAAAATTAAATCAAGTTATAAATTAAAAGGTCAACCTAACGAGCTAATTAATTAGGTGTTAACAATTTATTCTACGCCATAAAAATAATATAAATGATAATTAGTAAACGTTTCAACTGTACGACAGTCTTTATCAATGCAAATATCGCTTTGCTAACATATCCATAATTTAAATAATTTGGAAAGACAGAACTTATATCATACATGTAAAATATATAGACTTATAATATGAAAAACGCAGTATAACACATTATAATTGTTGGCTTGAATTACAGCTAATCGTTCGAATTAGTCGTTAAAGAGCCTAATCTCGAGCATCAGATTTCTGTAGTTTTTTTTTTTTTAAATAAACGTCTAATTTTGTAATCTATGATGTAATAATAATATGTAATGAGCTGTGAAATAATCAATGTGTTAGCCTGAATATTGGATATTTGATTTTTAAATAAATAGTGATAACTTACATCTATGTCGAGACGATAAAAATTCTTTAAAATATTTCTTGTTGAAAAACATTATAAACAATGTATACTTTATAAGAAGCAAATTCAATATCTGTAAATTACAATGTCAGAACGCTGTATATATACCGCCATGCTAAAATGACATAGACAATTTTTCTAAAACATCAAAATAAGAACCGTCATATTGCGTGATGTTTTTTTACTCATTCTCTTGCATTCATACACGCACTCGTGTCAAAAGATACGTGCGCGCACTCTGACATTACTAAATCGCGAAAAACTTGCCAATTGATACGCATTCGTATAAAAATGAGATTTCTTTCTTTCCGCAGCGAATCTTGTGATTCTTGGTAAGTCGCGTAGCGTCGTAGCGCCGACGACTGGGACAGGTAGCAAGTTGTACAGTAGACTTCGTATTCTCTACTATACAACATGCAACCAACCCAGACATTGTCATATTTATCTATATTTTTCTCTCGCAATTTTTCTTAGGGGGGAACAGGGGATGTATGGAATTAAATCTCTTGTAGAGATTATTCCAATTTTAAATCTTGGCCGTGACCAAGTAAAATTTGGTGCCTTGTGCACAGGTATTTAATTCTAACGAAAAAATTTAGTTTTGTGTTAGGATAACGCACTGTCATCCGCGATTTGGCTCTTATTGCCTGTCTTAACTTTAAATTTATATTTATATTACAGAGCCTTGTTAAACTCTTAATTTAGGGATACTATTTAGCATACTTTTTCCTACATTTTGGGAGAGAGATGACTTTTCTCTCATTTACGTAAAACCGATCCTATAATGCCCATTAGTTTCTTTGATATTTGTCGATCGTATTACGTAATGTTATGAAGTGCAACTCTCTCTTGCATCGTTATCGAGCCTGCTAATTGGCCGCGTTTGTTAATTAGAAGAAGCAAATGAACGAGAAATGAGAAAGTACGTAGAAGAAGAGTATGTACGTTTTGCTGGATATTTTTGCGTTTTAGCTGCAAAATAACTCCTTTTCTATCCCCCCTTTCACCTTCTTTAGCGTGTAACGTAGATTTTACCGATACATTTTCCGACACCCTTTACAATCAGTCTTTCGTACCGCGAATCGCATTATGCGGTATTACTAACTGGGGAATGGTCTAATTCAAACTTCCTATAGGCATGCAGCGGCGGGGAAATGGCGGAATTAGTTAATATGTAAAGCAGCCGGGGAGAGAGTCACACAAATCCCAAGGAATTCCCTGTCGTTCGTTTCTCGAGATCCACGCGCGTTTACATCTTACTTATATATACTTCGAACTTTCTCGAGATCTCCCGCCGCGCACGTTTATACATCATCCGCTCCAAAGAATAATAAATGTACTTCCGTGACAAAAGTTACGAAACGGAAATTGAGCGTTAATCCTTTTTGCTCCATTTATGACGAATACTTTTCCTGCTCTATTATACATAAATAAATAATAATAATATAATAATAATAATAATAAAATAATAGAAATTATATTATATAATTATATATTATATATATATTTTATAATCATGTTATTCTAAACGAAACTAAATTTTTTCGTTAGAATTAAATACCTGTGCACAAGGCACCAAATTTTTACTTGGACACGGCCAAGATATAAAATTGGAATAATCTCTACAAGAGATTTTTAATTCCATGTATCCCCTATTCCCCCTAAAGAAATAAAGTGCGAGAGAAAAATATAGATCCGAAAGTCGCAGAATCGGGAATCGATTCCCGATTCTGCGACTTTCGGATCTATATTTTTCTCTCGCACTTTATTTCTTTAGGGGGAATAGGGGATACATGGAATTAAAAATCTCTTGTAGAGATTATTCCAATTTTATATCTTGGCCGTGTCCAAGTAAAAATTTGGTGCCTTGTGCACAGGTATTTAATTCTAACGAAAAAATTTAGTTTCGTTTAGAATAACGCACTGTCATCCGCGATTTGGCTCTTATTGCCTATCTTATATATGTTAAATTTATATTTATATATTACAGAGCCTAGTTAAACTCTTAATAAATAATATATAAATTTATAATATAATTTAATTTACTGATATAAAAATAAGATGACGCCAAAATTTTATCTAGATGATCATCTATATAATTTTATTTAGATAACAGCAAACACTGCATATGCGAATATCTGAATGATGTGGAGACCATTGTTTTAAATCTTGATAAAAATTATCTCGCTTTATCTAAGTTAGATAATATTGTAACATTTTCTAAAGGTTTCTTAAATGAATTAATAAATAGAGAAAAAGATCGTTGTGTATTATAATAGACTGCTTTTGAAAATTGATTTTCATCAGTTTCTTCGAGATAATATTTAATTTTATAAATTATAAATTTATCCTAAGAGATGGAGAGAGGTTGTTGATGTATATTTTATTCGACAATAATAAATATTTTAAACACGAAGAAATCAAATATTTAATATATGAGAAACAGTATAAGCTTGCAACTTATTGATTAATACATATTTCTTTGTTTAAATAAAAAAATTTTATATAAAAAGTCAAAATAAAATATTCCAAGCGATAATTTAGAATTAAAAAAGTTTTATATACCACAAAATATTTTTTTATAATATTTTAATCCAAACTTCTTTATGCAGATATAAAATACATTGCTCAAGCCCATCTATTATAACCACTCCATTAATATTTCGACATTTCTTGGAGGATGTGTCGCTCCGGAGACGAAAGTTTCAACATCCTATTGAAATCAGTCGATAGGAATGAAACTAGGCCACACACACATATACAAAGTGCCAACCTTCGTAATGCGCAGGTCGAAATTAGCGCAAATTCGCACAAGCGAACGTGAAAAGTATTCTCCAGGCGGGTAGTAGGGGGATGATGGGGATGAAGGAGCGAGAGAGAAAGCTACTGATAGATGGAGAGACGACGTTCCGCTGGCTGGTACCGCGTGCTGAATCAAACTAAGCGTAACGCGTTGGGGCGAGTGCCGAAGGGGGCGAAGTGTAACGAGAGTAAAGACACGGGGGATGACGAGGGATGAAGAGCGAACGGGGGCGAAAGGGGATAGAATGGCGGAATGGAGGTAGGAGGTGGATGGATCGGAATCGGTGAAGTATGGGAGCCAGAAAAGGGATGCTCCTTTCTCTCTCTCTCTCTCGGTAGCTTCTCCCTCGTAAGACGAGGCGATGCCCGGGGGTGGAGAGGGTGGAAAAGGGTCGCAAGAGGGAGAGAGAGGGAAGGCAAAAGGGAGAAACGTCGTGGTGCGGACGATGGAGAACTTTGGTGTACCTTCACCACGTCGTCGGCTTCTCCCTGCCGAATGGAAGGAACGTCGTCGTCTCTCGCGAATCCAACCCCGAGCGAACGAAACCCGACACGTCAGCCGCGCCTCCACTTAACGGAATGGAATTTGTCAACGCTCTTCCTTCCGGCCGTCAAATAAGATTCAAATAAGACGAGGGTCAGTTGGAACCGGTTTGCTCTTGTCCGAATTTTTTAGCCAACTCGCGTTTCACATTTGCAAAGAGAATGATGTACAAAGTGCCTGTTTTCTGGAAAAGCTGGGGATTGTCGGGATTCTTTTTTTTTTTTTGCTTTGAAGAATCCGGGAAATTTTTCATGAAATTTTATCGAGACTCTGGGAATTTTTTTCAAAAATTGGACCTTTGATTATTTCACTTTTATATTACAAGCGGTCGATCATCTACTGATTAATCTCTTTTAGAGAGAGACAGAAAGAGAGAGAGAGAGAGAGAATATTAAGAGTATCTTATATAAGTCATACCGGAAATTGTTCAATTTTTTTAATAATATTTAAATAAAATAGCATTCCTCTTAAGATATTTATAATAAATTATTTCTTATTTTATATTTTTATTTTATATTTTTGTATATACCTTCAGCGTTCAGATTTAATGAGATATATTTCACTTTCTTCAAATTTTATAGTCAACAAATCAATTTTTATTGTTATTACGATCAATAAATCAAATATCAGAAAAACTGCATTCTTGATCATTTTCTTTTTGTACTCGTATAGACAGAAGAAATATTAGAAGGCACAATACCATAAAGAAACTTCTTTCAAAGAACTACATTTATACAATTTTTCTTCTGGGAAAAACCAGGAAATTAGAAGATTTACCTTACAAGATTTGAATAAATAGTATCATTCTCATTTGAAAACTCGAATCCGTTGATTCTGAAAATAAGTAACATGCTTGGGCGTCCGCAGGATTTTTCCAGGGAGGTGCATGATTAATTTTTTTTATTCTTATTATTATTCTTTCTCAATTTGTTATTCTTTTGTTAATTAATATTTTTATATTAAATAAAATTGCAAATAAATTCCTGTGTTTATTCCCGAGATAACAAATACTTAATATGTTTACTGAGAAGGGGGCAAATCCGCCTATGGTAACATGTGATGGATGAAACATAATTGAAACTGTTGGATGCTAGTCGATTTGAATACATTTTCCACGAGCGTGATCACGATCTTATATAAATACATGTTGAATGTGATGATAAGCCGTCTAGCGTAAAATCTTTCTTCCTCCTAGAGTAATCACTTTGAGATGCGGTTTCACTCCAAAGCCTCTCTCTCTCTCTCTCTCTTTCCCCTTGTTATTCGACGGCTTCCGAGCGAGAGGAACAGAAATTTTAATTAGCGGGTAAACGTCTTTACATCTCGAAGCAGGCAGACTATTAATTTCCCTCTCGACGTCTCTTCTCTATAATGTTTAACCTTCGCCGCTCGACAAACAATCGACGTTTTCTTACGGATTTCCACATTCTATTTTTCCTCGTTCGGGGGTCTTTCGATGACCCTCGAATGAAAAAAAGATCGTTTGACTATAAATCAGAGATGCAGACGCTAGGATTGAGACAACACCATTAGTTTACTCGCAAAACAATCACGAACATGGGTATACAGAAAATGCGAATTACACCGAAAGTCTTGAAGAAAGGATCAGAAAAGTGGAAGGGATATATTAAAAATAAAATGGTGCTCTCTAATAATAATTAATATATAAATAAATGCTCCTCGATCTATATGAGAAGACGTACTTTTTTTCTTTACTTTCAAATTTTTTACGTAATTACGTCGAGAAAATTGCATTGCTTCATCGCGTGTCTCGCTTGAAATATAAAAAGCTTTATCCTTAAACGAGAGGGACGAGAGAGAGAGGTTGACCCGAGCCGTACGTTTACGTTTAATATTCGGCGATTTCGTCCACTTCAGAGAAAATTTCATCCCTTCTTACGGGCAAGATTAAAAAGGAGATAAAAGGAGCCGGGGTCCTTTATATCGTAAAAGATTCCACGCTGTGTTACGGAATACCGTAATCATTAAGTTAAATATTCTCGGCATACTGTTAATAAAGGAACCAATATGGTCGGCGAGATTCATTAAAAATCCATCGGGAGGAATTAAGAATAAAGGCCTGGTGGAAGGGTGAGAATGTGACGGCGCGATATTTAATATTTTTCGAGACGGCTTCGTGATTTTTATCAGCGATGGGATTAACAATTCGAAATTGTTTTGCATGGTTTTGAAACTTTTTATAATTATTTTTGAAAAAAAAAGTACAATACTTTCAAGTAGACTCGAAATTGGAAACTCTTTATAAGTACCTCGAAAAACAAGAGCAATATTTCCAAGCACGCTCGAATTTTTTTAGAGTGTCTACTCAAATCTTGTAAAAAAATTCTCTAAGAATTTTTTAATTTTCCAGGTATTTTCATTTAAAGTTCCAAGTAAAATAAGAAAATCTGTAAACGCAGCACTCTAAAATGAATTATTATACACTGTAAAAAAATTCAGTAAATTTGCACAAATAATAGATGTAAAAATTACATGACTAGTCTGGTAAATATAAAAAATCATGTAATTTTAAAAATAGTAGGTCTTTTGTACATAGACTTTAATAGTGAAATTATTTAATATATTTATATTTATATTAAATTTAAGTCTTTTCTGTATATACTCGCGATTCCTTGTTTGGTATTCATTTATTTCGCGCACAAATATTGTGAAAAAATGTTTCATATGGCATGTGAAAAAATGTTTTATATGGCATGTGCTAAATTCTTACACAGTATATACATGACTATGGAAACAAAAAATGTAATCTAAAAATATTACATACTAGTATAATTTTTATTTAGTCGCAATCGCGTTAATTCCATCGCATTGTTTAGATCAGCTATTTTTTGTACAATTAACATATCCTAAAATTATAGTATTTTGTTTATTAATAGTTCGACCTGACTTGTCGATAAAAATTGTTTCTGTACACGTTTCGGCCTTAGGGTACGGGCCCTTCTCAAGTGTTATTAGGTATATCCTAAAATATTATATGTAATTAATGATATATATTTATGATGTTATATATAGCTGCGCATGTGAACGTGATACGTTGCAATATCATTTCTACAAGACTGAAGGAAAAAAATAATCTGTATTATATTATTATTGTTCAAAAGTTTCAATTTAAAAAAAAGGTAAGCTCGATAGTTTATTTATATAATTATTTTGAG
Source organism: Nylanderia fulva (assembly GCF_048542155.1). Taxonomy (NCBI): domain Eukaryota; kingdom Metazoa; phylum Arthropoda; class Insecta; order Hymenoptera; family Formicidae; genus Nylanderia; species Nylanderia fulva. Next base: position 66,533 of record NW_028189507.1, read on the forward strand.
ATTTATATTGCAAAAATTGCAAAAAATTCATCGATTTTTTTTATTGAATTTTGACACTAAATATGACAAATATTATTATAATACACACACAATATCAACTCATATATAAAACATTTATGTGCATATATGCTTTTATATTTTTATATTCAATGTTTTGTAATTAGTTAAATTTAATATAATTGTAAATGTATTATTTTTTCGTAACTAAAACATATTACTAAATCATTAATAATTTATACCAAAAAATTGAATAATTTTTAGATATCTTGAATATAATTCAATACAAAATAATGACTATAAGAGAGAATATAAAAACACAACACATATAATTATTTTCTGAGTCAATGAATATATACTATATATAAAATATTTATATTTGATAGTTTTATTTTCGTTTTTAATAATTCGTTTATAATAATGTATTAAATGTTACAGTGTTATTACTTTTGGAATATATCTAAAATTTCCTTCATAAATCCAATTTTCTCCTTCCTTTGATATACAATTTTTTGATTAATAATGTTCAAATGTCAAATGTGCAATTGTGTATTTTCATCTATACTTTTGTACAATAAGCACCAAATTTTTCATAAAGACATGCCTTATTTAAAAATAATTTGTCTGTTCAAAAATTGTAGGCAACAATTTAATAAATATCTCAATTTTAAGAAACATATTTTTAGACAGCATTCAACAGATAAAAAACAAACATGCATAACTTATTGTTGTAAAGAAAGAAATTGCAATGCTCATTTTAACGATAGATTAAATTTTAATAAACATTTATATAAACATATAAGACAAAGTAAAATTGGGATTTATTGCGAATATCCAGTTTGTTCTACTAATAAAATTTTCAAAACAGTCAGCACTTATACAGTACACATATGTAGATATCATCCAAGTGATAATTTTGATAAGCAATTTATGTCTGTATATTACATTTTCAATATGGAATATCCCAAAAATAGTACATGTACCTTAGAATTTTTACAAAAATATTTTTTAAATATTCATCCAGCTTGTGGTTCAAAATCTCATAAGATGTCAACAAAATACAAAGTATTGTCACTTTTTAATAAATTGAGAAACATATCAGATCAAGAAAATATTGCTACAGATAACATGTAACAAACATAAAACAAAAGTAAGCATTATTCATATTAAAAAATTATGATATACGTTATTTATATTAAATATGTAATACACTTTATATCTTTATACATTTTAATACTTGTTTTATAATCTGTACTATTTTTATTTGTTTCAGATTTCTACAAAAGTAGAAATATAATCTATTACCACTATATTCTATATTCTATGTGAAAGTCTATAAAAAGCTTCATATGAAGATCAAAATAAAAACCACTTGAAAACACGCTACATATATTATTTTGCAATGAGAATCTCTTGGTGATTATGCTAATAATTCAATGACTTCGAAGAAACAACAATTTTGGTTATAAAGTATATAACAATATCTATATTACAATATTTTTTACTGTTGTAAAATTATAATGTGAGTTTATTTTTTTTTTATATTTTTCAATATAATTTATTAATATATTTTTGTTTTGTAATCTCAAATATAAAGAATTTATTTTCGTTAGTTATTCTTAAATATATAATTAATATATTTATTTTTATAATACTAAATACATATAATTAATGAGTTTATTTTTTATGCTAAATATAAAGTTTTTAAATTGTCTTTATTTTGGTATTACTAAAAGAAATTCTTTATATGGTTATATAAGTTTATTTTTGCAAATGTAATATGAATTATTTGAATGGTTGAAGGTTTTTGAAACAGGGTATTTCCTTAATCACGCGGCATATTGAGAATTATATATATATTACTAACTGGTATAATCTTCCTGAATAATTGTAGTAAAAATTATATTTTAAAGTGTAATATCACAAACATGCAGAATTCTATTACAAAAGAGTATGGTAAACATAATCTCTCTGCAATATAAATTTCGTATTTCTATTTGTAATCATACAAATGCGTGAACTATTATTACGTTAACGTTTTGTGCATTTACACTCTGTTGTGTAAATTCAATATTTGAATGTTTAATAATACAATTATAAAAAATATTTTTACATTACCGTTTTATAATTTTACATATATATTGTGAATTTATTTCCGTAATCAGCTTAATTACAAATGAAAAAATTAATTTTACTTCTACACTGCAAATTTACAAACGCGTGGAAATTTACAACTATTATAGTGGGTCTTATTATTACCCACTATAATAGTTGTAATTTTACACACAATTTTTTTACAGTGTGCAATAGAACACTAACTTTAAACGCTAAAGATATATGCAAAAATTTAAAATAAAAATATAAAATAAAAAATTATGTCATTTTACTTATATAATTTATTTAAATATTATTAGTAGTATTATTAATAGTGTTATTGATAGTATTATTTATTGTATTATTAATAATTGTGTCGGCTGTAGGAGCTTAACGCGATGGTCTTTTGTGTCAACTTAAAGGGGAACACAGGAATTAGAGCTCTAAACCAAAGATACTATTCCTAATTAGCAAAAATTAACTTTAAATAAAAATACCTGGAAAATTAAAGAATTTTTAGAAAATTATATATTAATAATTAATAAATACAATAATAATGCCTTTATTTAAAAAAAAATTATCAATAAAATCACATGATATTTTAATAGAAACTTAAATATTGCAAATATATGTTAGACAGATGTTTCTTAAGTGCTAAATAAGAATAAAATTATCAATGACACAATTTTGGGATAAATTCCCTGGATCTGACAAAATTCTATAAAAATTTTCAATTTCTTCGAAATAAAAAAAAGTTCCTGATAATTCTTGATTTTTCCAGTAGACATCCTGTTTTATGAATATTTATTGTGTTTAGAAGGGTAATAAATGGATGTTAAATAAGATAGGTGAAGATTAAATATATTTTTTATTTTAAAATTTGAATGCTATTTGTGTGTGTAAAAGATTTTTTACGATAGAGAATACATCTAACAATAAGTACAATTTCGTACCACGCAGATATTTGATCTAGAAACTTCATATCTATTCCAGATTCGATTACTTCGCAACAGTACGATATATGAATGATTTCTTACAAATTCATTATTCGAAAAAATTCCTAAAAAATAAAATTCATTGAATTAGTACTTACCAAGTACATATCCCTAGAAAAAGATTCTAGATTATTCTACAGACAGTAAAACTGCCTCCTTTTTTTACGACACCAAAAAGAGGAGCCGAACTCAGAGTTTCATTTGCACGGTCCGTGGAATTAATACTCCGCGACTTTGGCATCAAAAGACTAACAAGAAGGGCATTTTGGGGGGCCGGGTCTCTTTCCTTTGAGAACAAGTTTATTTTCTTAATGTCACTGGAACATTAGTCTTGTGCACGTGAGAGTTACAGAATACTTATGTGCGGTCTTCATTAGAGCGACCGCATTTTCGGACACAATTTATTTCTAAAAAAAAAAAAAAAAAATTATTTCTTTAAGGCGCAACCTATTTCTTAGGCACATTATAAGGCACAATTTATTTCTTTAAGGCGAAACCTCCCTCCGCCAAAGAGTGTCATCGCTTGAAGATATAAAAATAAAGACTACGCGGTTTTCAAAGTTTCCAAGCGCTTAATTATTTCGACATGAAGTTCTTGATTACTTTTTTTCATTTATTTTTTTTATTTCTATACTAATAGACAGTGTTGTGCTTAGATGATCCTGAAATTAGCTAGAGCTATTTAAATTAGATAAAGATAAAATAAAAATATGTAAATTTATCTTGGATAAGATGAAGATAATTTTGTTTTCAATATATCTAAATAAAAGATAAAAATTATATGGCGATTTATCTAAATAATTTTCTAGATAATAATTTTTAGAACATTTTATATAAACACAGTTATAAAAGAAATGTAAATTATAAAAGGATATAAAAATATATGTATTCATATCTTTATTTATAAATTTTTATCATATTTTTATATGCTATGATTCTCAACCGAAATTATCTGAAAATTATTCTAGATAATTTAGTAAAAGTAACACTTTTTTTTAATTTAAAATACAAATACAGATAATACATATTTATATTATTTATATAAAACTAAGATGACACAAGTTTCATCTAGATAATCATTTACATAATTTTATTTAAATAACAGCAAACACTGCTAATAGAAATGAAGAAAAATTAGAGAAAGCATACTTCAAGTCAATAATGTACAGGATAACAGAGAGACTCGTAGCAATCGCGATCTTTTTCCCATAGTAATTTATTTCATGATATCAAGTTAAAATCCCGTAAAATAATGAATGTTAAATCACGAATCTTTATTGAAGAGAATGAAATAACATTGGCTAACGATCTTCCGCGTAATCGCTGCTGGAAATGAAGTGCTCAAAAAGAAGTAAGCCGAAAGAAATGAGGTAAGAAATGAACGAAGAGAGGAAGAGAGAAAAGAGGAAATGACAAAAGAGGAAGCACGGCTACACAGCGTCTTTAAATACAATACGCTCGTTTATTCTGCGCACTCTTATGGAACGATGCATGATAAAGCAAACACGGAAAAATTATGTTAACTCGATCACGATTGTTTAATCTTTCCGAACATTGTTCTTCGGATTGTATTGTAAATTGTGGTACTTAAAGTACAGATTATTGAGAAAATAATCATTGAAATAATGTTCTGTTTATATAAAATGTCTACAAATTTGTTCTTGGGAACGATAGGTATAGTATATAAGAAATATTTTTATCTTAAACGCAATAATTGAAATTTTTAATTAAAATAATAATTTCAAAATGATTATTAGAGGTTTATTTATATAATTTTATTTTAAAAAATAATTTTTACAAAATTCAATTGACTATTCTAAATATTATTTTAGATATATATTATAAAATAAATATACGTTTATTTAAAAAATAATTTTTTATTTAATGTTAACTGTAACGAGTAAATAAAACGTGAATAAAAGCACGTCTCTAAAAATCTATATTCTTTCATTTTCTATAAAATTTTAATCATTAGCAGCGTTAATTAAATTTTTTATGACTTTTCCGTTATATTAGACTTTTCACATCTTTTCAAGGTTTTCGAAACAAAAGTAAATTTTATCATAATTTTCCTATTTAGTAAAAATCTTTCTTCAATGGTAAAAGTCGACCAATTATTTATTGTAGATAATTAGTTAAAATACAACGTTTCGGCTGTCATTGCAGCCCTTTTCAAGTAAAAATCTATAAAAAGTTACATAAAAATAATTATAATTTTAATACATTTATCGCAACAATTAATTATAAATTCATAAACAAAAAAAAAAGGTTACCTACCATATGTTACATACCAAAAGTAAATGCTAAATAAATTAATCTTTCCTATTTAGGTTTGCTTTTATTTAAAAATAAATTTGTGAAAATATTCAAATATTATATCGAGTCTGTCCACACAATGAAAAAAATAATTATCTCAACTGATTACTATAGTAAAATCTGCAACAAGAAAAACGTATTTGAAATATTTATTTCTGTGATCCGCACAAAATCATTAATATATATTTTAATTGACAGAACAAATAAAGGGTTGATATTTTACGTTAACCATTTTATATAATCTAATAATAGAAAAAGTAGCATGTATACGCGTTTAAATAAAAATAACACTTTTTTCTTTCTACTCTTCAAATAATATTTTGCTGGTGAGGTAGAACTCGGATTTCGAATTATTCCGCTTATTGTCATGACCTTTGTTAATTCGAGGCTTAACGCTAACGCAGATCCCAGACGCATACACGGCTACACACATCGATAATAGAGACAAATAGAAGCAGCTTAGGCCGTTAACCTCCTCATTTGCACCGCTTTGATCTAAACCACCCTACTTTCCAGCCAGGCAGCAACAGCCGACGCCGGGTTGTTTCCCCCTCGGCGTCGACTCATCATCTCCCGACGATCCAATCGATTTCGAAACACCCCTTCATTTGATGCTAACTAATGTCCCTCCCCTTTCCTCTTCCGGCTGCCCCGTCGCAACGCGATACAAAACGGATCCGACGATAACCGGATTGGTTTGCATAAATAATTGCGTACATATTATCAAGGACACGTGGAGGGAGAAGGAGTAAAACGCGTGCTAATCAGTATGCGTGAGGCATAAACGCGCGTAATGTATACACACACATATATATATATATATATATATATATATATACGCGACCCCAATAATCGGCTTCTATATAAAATTGTTTTCGGGACACCCAGTATATTATACGCGTGTGCGACATATTATTGAAATTCCCGCAAATTTTTATCGTGACAACTATATTTGCGGTCTCACGGTATCTCTTCGCGTCTGTCAAGTTTTACATATTTTTATATGGAAATATTTTGCATAATGTAATACAGGGTGTCCAATTTTGATCGACCACTCCTCAAAAACTTTTTCATTTTTTATTCTATAACAAAATGTTTCTAATAAAAGTTGTTTGATTTGTTGTATATATATATATATATATATGTATATATATAATATAATATAATATATACATCCTTTGAAGTACAAACGAAATTAAAGACTACAAACGGGTACAGACAAATCGAATACGTATCTGAAAACTCTTTTACTTAAAATCGGGTGCCAAGTTCAGACAAATGAGGAAGGAGAATGAATTCGTGAAGTCTCCGCGTTCTTAATAAAAGGGAGAGCTACTACCCCAAGCTACTTCCTGTCTTAATCGTCAATTCCGAGTGCGTCTAAACACTAAGTTCAGTTCGCGAACTCCGTTTTTGTAAATTGTCCGCCACTGAGAGAGTGCAATGATAAAAATTTGTCGCGAAGAAATGTTTGTTAATGAAATAATTTCTAAGTTATTTATAATAGTAGGAGCTGTATTTTCGATTCCAAGAATTATTGTGTTATATGATAAAAGAAAAATTTCTTTCGTTTACTTACTACTTGTGGCGTGGGGTGGATCTTGATCTGCTTAAGGGCAGCTCTGGTCTGTGGCTCGGTGGTCTGTTGCACAAACTTATTACTGTCTTTTGTTTCACTAATGTGTCTTATTAGTCTTATTAGTCAATGCACAAGAACACAGTGGATCTTGATCCGCTTAAGGGCAGCTCTGGTCTGTGGCTCGGTGGTCTGTTGCACAAACTTATTACTGTCTTTTGTTTCACTAATGTGTCTTATTAGTCTTATTAGTCAATGCACAAGAACACAGTGGATCTTGATCCGCTTAAGGGCAGCTCTGGTCTGTGGCTCGGTGGTCTGTTGCACAAACTTATTACTGTCTTTTGTTTCACTAATGTGTCTTATTAGTCTTATTAGTCAACGCGCAAGAACACGAATATTGAAAAACACAAAAATTATTACTATCTTTTGTTTTACTAATGTGTCTTATTAGTCTTATTAATCAACGCGCAAGAACACGAATATTGAAAAACACAAAAATTATTACTATCTTTTGTTTTACTAATGTGTCTTATTAATCTTATTAATCAACGCGCAAGAACACGAATATTGAAAAACACAAAACTTATTACTATTTTTTGTTTTACTAATGTGTCTTATTAGTCTTATTAGCCAACGCGCAAGAACACGAATATTCTGTTTAAGAACGAAAGAAACTACTCGTTTGAACGATGTCGAGCGAATAACTTCGTTTCTATTTTGTCCTCCGTCTAAGAAACCTCTGGTCCCTCTGCCCTCCGGATAGTAGCCCCTCCCCAATTGTTTGCTAATATTTTCCAACGAATAGGAAAATGTTCAATGCCACCCTTTGGGCCTTGGGCCGTCTCTTTGACTTTAAAGAGCTGTCCACATTTTGCTCTTTTCGGCCGATTTCCGAGATTCACCGCCCAGCGACCCCCACTCGCGCTCGAGGCCTTAGCAACGCGTTGACCGATAGCCGTAACTAAGACGCACGGCGCTCCGTCTCAGGGACGATGCATCTGTAACGCGATGCCGTTCCGTACCCTTTCTTTAACTTTAAATTTAACTAAATATTTTCAATATTTTAAAATCGCGATTTTGTAATTATTATTTTTATTATTAATTATTTATTATATTTTATTTATATATGTTTATTTTTAGATTATATTTATATTTATAATAATTGTGGCAATAGATTTCCACGTTAACAATAGTACCTCATGGGTGACGTGGAAATCTATTGCCACAATTATTATAAATATAAATATAATCTAAAAATAAACATATATAAATAAAATATAATAAATAATTAATAATAAAAATAATAATTACAAAATCGCGATTTTAAAATATTGAAAATATTTAGTTAAATTTAAAGTTAAAGAAAGGGTACGGAACGGCATCGCGTTACAGATGCATCGTCCCTGAGACGGAGCGCCGTGCGTCTTAGTTACGGCTATCGGTCAACGCGTTGCTAAGGCCTCGAGCGCGAGTGGGGGTCGCTGGGCGGTGAATCTCGGAAATCGGCCGAAAAGAGCAAAATGTGGACAGCTCTACTTTAAAACATACCTGGATTGGTCAGGACATTTCTTTAGAGTTCTAGGTTTTGACCATATATAGACTTATTGTAGTGTATTCAGAGCTACCAGATTTTGGGGACTTTACAGCCAGTAGAGGGGATAAAGGAAAGATAGACAAGATCTTTAAACACGGAAAAGGACAGATATATACCTTTCGTCCTAAATTTTCTCTTAAGATATTCTTTCGCAAAAAAGCGTATTTTTTAGATGCCTATAAGCAGGACCTCAGCAAACTGTTGTATATTGCATTAAATTTATATACAATCATGTTATAATTTATTATTATGTTTAATTATAAGAAAAAATTGAAAAGAGTGATGGCAAAAAGACCTGTTTTTTATAGAGTTTATTTTATAGAGCCGCATTTTTGGACCTCAAGTTTCAAACTTTTTACTTTTATACCAAATACTACTATATGAGACATTAATACCAGAAAAATTTAAAGACGAGCATAAACATAATTTCGGAGATAAGAAGAAGTGAAAAGTGATAGTTTCTCATACACCCTGACTAAAAATCATCACTTCCACCCCTTTGTATCTCCGAAACCGTGTCTATGCTTATCTTGAAATTTTACTGGGATTAGTGTTTCATCTAATAGTACTATTTGCCATGTAAAAGAATTTGAAAAATTTTAAGAATTTAAGAAATCCAAGAAATGAGCGAAAGCCATTACTCTTTTATGTGTATTTAGAAATTTTACACTATTGGGAAATTTTACTGTTAGAACAATATAACCAATATAACCACATTTCGTCAAGTTTAACATAAATATTTTGTTTAAACATTCAGTGACTGTATTTTTATCCGCACTATCGAAAGTATAGAGTTTAGTGAATATGTAGCGCAGTTAATATTTAAAATCTTAAAGTATTTGATAAACAAATTATTACATTGAGATGTGGAAAGTAAACTTTTTCGATAAAGTCACGTATAAATAATTAAATTTTGAAAGTCATAATTCTTCTTTATAAGTTCATAACATGTTCTTATTTTCCTGTGTCTCCTCTTTATAACATCATGTCTCTTATCGGTTTTCGTCATCACAAAGACAATTTGTATATAAAGGAAATTATTGCAGAATTCTCATGTCTGGCTATATATCACATTTTAATAAGTCTGACGAATCTCGGATCACAATATTTTAGACGTTTGAAAAAATGTGACAGCTTAAGAAATTTGATTTTCTGCTTTTATATGTTTACCAGCGATAAGATTAAAATTATCAGCGCGTAGTGTAATATAATTGATGCCATAATCGTAATCGTATCATATTGCGTTAAATGAATTTAAAAAAAAAAACTTATATTTAGTCAATTTCGAACTCGTAGACATAGAATCGTTCTTTCAAATAAGCTAATTATGTAAAGAACTTTTAAATTCAGTTTCTTTATTTTAGAGGATTTTTTGTACTGAAGAAGACAGTCGCGCGAAACGTTTACACGTTATGTAATGATTCTTTAAGTGTTGTATCAGGGGTATTATCACATATTTTTTATTTTATTTTTTAAAATAAAATTTTAAGCTTTATGTATTATTTGCATATATTGTATAATAAAGAATCTTTTAAGTTCGTAATTATTCGGCTCGAAAGTTGGCCTATTTATTTTATTGTTTGATTGTAATTTAAAAACGAGCCTTAGCGTAATTTTTTATTTTTTATTTTAATTTTTTTATATTATTATCATTAATTTTTCATTGTTTATACATGTGCACGAAACACGAAATTTGCTTAGCAATTGTTAAGACTTATTTAGGAAACATATCGTATTTAAGATATTAATTCCTAAGTACCCTTTATCCTCTCGGAGTGATGTAGACGAGAAAAAAAATTGCCCAAATCGGCTAAATCGGGAATCGAACCCGAGTCTTTTGCTTCGCTTATTTTCAAAGTTAGTACTTATTGTTAATGTAGAATATCCGCACAGTATCGTTATTATTCGGTAATATGGTTTAATTTTTTTTCTGGCGTAAAGATATACATTTTAACTTTACTTGTACCGAAAAATCAATGAATTCTTAAGACTTTGGTGTCATGAAAGGAATACCTTAAGCCTTAAATACATAGTTAGGAATTTTATGGAATTTGCGAAATATTCGGCGAGTCGACCAACTCGGCGATCGGTGAGGCGATTCAATATACGACAAGAAGAAAATATAAAAATAAGAATTATCTTTTCACTCTATCTTTTCACTCCAATCATCCTATTTGCCACAAAATAGGTACAATCTATAATTTAGTGGACAGAGCCATGCTGTTATCGCATCCACAATTCCACGAAAAGAATCTGAAAACGTTTATAAATATACTGCATGACAATGGGTCCTCTCAACCTCATTTTTAACGAAATTAATCACAGGATTAAATATATTATCAACAACAAATTAAATAGTAATAATCAAATAGCCCAAAGACAATCGGTTCATCAAGACAATCTAGCAATTCAAGCGTGATTTATGAAATAAACTGCTTAAATTGTGATGCGTTTCCTGCTGATCAAACAAAGAGACATAGTCTGTTTGCCCCCCCGTGGTTAGTACCATTATTTAGCATCCGAAAGGAGATTGTCCATATAACGTTTTTCTTTTACCTCGAGCGGAAAGTACAATTCGAGTTGTTTTAAATCTCATACATCTAGAATATTGTAAAAACCATAGTGGTTTTTTCTGGAAATGCAGGGAACATTTAAATATTATCATATGTTTAAGAAAATCACGTAAATCAATATCTCAACAAATCGAGATTTCTTGATGTTTCACCCAAATATTTTGGTAAATATTTTGGTAAATATTTTGGTAAATATTTTGGTAATACCAAGTTTCTAAAATTATTTAGAACGATTTTTTAATGTCAATTAATCATAAATTGAATCTTGCATATTCTCTTAAAGTAAGAGAATACCTTCCTGGTAGCCTCCTCTCTGTCTAATGACGCGTAAAGAAAATCACGTAAATCAATATCTCAACAAATTGAGATTTCTTCATGTTTCACCCGAATATTTTGGTAAATATTTTGGTAATACCAAGTTTCTAAAATTATTTAGAACGATTTTTTAATGTCAATTAATCATAAATTGAATCTTGCATATTCTCTTAAAGTAAGAGGATACCTTCCTGGTAGCCTCCTCTCTGTCTACTGACGCGTAGTGGGGGAACGAAGTCTTCGTTGATTCGTAGAATAGAAAAGTAATGGGAATGAAAAGGAATGAAGGAGATTAAGGAGACGCTATGACTGCTACCTAGCAGACGCAAAACATATTTTCTGTATGTCAAAACTTCTATATAATATATAAATATATATTATAATTATGTTTTTAACAATTATTATAAATTCTCGAGATATTGACTTCGTTAAGCTGATCAAGTCATATGTCAAGCATAGCGGCCATATTGAATTTATGCCCCCACTCTAGCTTTGATAGACAGACAAGAGGCTACCAGAAAAGCAGGCTCTCTCTTTCTATAATTTGAACAGCTTTTAAACCGAACGCGCAGTCTATACTTACTATGTATATGGTTCTCCTCACATTAAACATTTGTATTTAATAGTAAAAGTCTGTATCAAAGTAAAAGTTTGTCGGTATTGTTTAATTCACGATTCTTCTCAATAAGAGAGGAAAAAATATTTGGTTTTTGGTAATTGTACCTTAATACTGTTTTGCATGGAATAATCAGACCAATCAATTGGTGTAAATAAAACATAATTACTTATTTAAAAAAGTATGCAGCTGCATGTTGAATATTATATTTTTTTAAACAATTATCTATTTTCTTTATGCCAGCTAAACGTACTCTCTGCTGTTTTCTTCCTTCTTCCTTCTTCGCCATTGTGATCTCGGATGTGCTATGTGTTCCCCTCATAGACATAGTAAGTATAGACTGCGCGTTTCCTACATTTTCTTTGTTCGGCCGTCATGAAACTTTAGAAAAAGAGAGCCTGGTAGCCTCCTCTCTGTCTAATGCCGCGTAGTGGGGGAACGAAGTCTTCGTTGATTTGTAGAATAGAAAAGTAGTGAGAATGAAAAGAAATGAAGGAGATTAAGAAGACGCTATGAGGTAAAACAACTCGAATTGTACTTTCTGCTCGAGGTCGAAAAATCGCACTTTTTGGACATTCTTCTTTAGAGAGTACACGGTGCATTGCTTCTAAGGAGGAGTCGGCTTTGTTTTAACTAGGCGCGAGACACTACCGTGTCTTTTTATACCTCTTTTATTTTTACGATTTAGCTATCTCGGGTTATCTCTACTTCGCCTGTCAAGTCGTACGCTTACGCGAGCTTTCTATGCATCTACGATATATTATATATTATGTATATACAAATCTTCTAGCCAGAGCTGGTAGATTTCCGATGTAACAGGTAAGCCACTTTGCAACCAGTAAAGCGAATGGGAGAGGATGAATTAGCAGCCAGCCGCACATTGAAAGTGAAAGTATTGAGAACCCTCGTTCAGCCGTTTAGCGGCTCGCTTCAAATACAGAAAAAGACAGATATATATCTTTTGTCCTAAACTTTGTTTTAAATATATTGTTACAAATTTTAGCAAATTCAGAATATTAAGCGAGTCGGCGATCGGCGATGCGATCCAACATGTGACAAAAAGAATATATAAAAATAAGAATTATATTTGATATTATAAAATAATATTAATGAAATAAAAAATATATTTTAAATATATCAACAAAATAATTCCACTCTTGGCCAATATGTACGTCTTTTTATTAAAACAGATTTTTTATCTTTAAAGAAACAATTCTAATAAAATAATATTTTAATTTATTAATATTGATAGAGATTATATTCGTTTTTTTCCTATTTATTTTGTTGTACTACTGTATGACGTACATATCATTGTTTAACGAAATCCGCGAGAAGGTGGTGGTTCTTCCGTCAAAAAATTTAAGATATTGTATTATTGGGAAATGTCAACATAAATAATAAAATAAAACAATTTAAAAAATTAACAATAATAAGAATATTAAGAATATTAGATCGGCTCTTTAATATAAAACACGATGTACACCTCCTTCTTCTCGGCCACAGAGCCAAACGCGATGTTATTGCGGTTTAGATTAGGTTAGATCCCAACCACAGGATACAAATTCTCAGATTCCTTAATTTTCTTACTTAATTTTCGCATCGTGGCCGAGAAGAAAGAGGTGTGTATCGTGTTATAAAATAAAATATATATATAAAATAAAAAAATAAAATATATAATTTAGCTAGAATAAAAAATACATTGTCATTCCTTACTACAATCTCAGAATTTGTTGCATCCGCGATAAAAAAATCTAACGTAAAGGTAGGATACCGTTGCATTAAGAAACTCAATTGTTTTATAAAAATACAGAAGGACAAGAATGAGCGACCTTATAATTCTAATATCTGCAACGATGCGACTTACATAGGTCAGACTAAGAGACAATTGCGCACCAGAATTAAAGAACATATGAATAACGTTAAATTAGACTCCACGAGACACTCACAAGGGACCGTTACAAACTGAACAATAGCTACAGCGTAGACAAAATTATCCAAGCATCATGACTCTCTTTGGATCACTTTCCACCCAAAAACTAGACCGGAAATGAAAGAAATACAAATAATAAGGTAATAAAATAATTTTTCTAAAATAAAAAAAAAATTTTTTTTTAATTTGTCCAAGCATCTTAACTCTGTTTGGATCACTTTCCACCCAAAAACTAGACCGGAAATAAAATAAATATAAATAATAAGATAATAAAATAATTTTTTTTTAATTTTTTAATGCCTGTCGTGCTTCCTCGTTTTTTATATTGATTAGTTTTTTAGTTTTTGGATGGAAAGTGATCCAAACAGAGTTAAGATGCTTGGATAAATTTAAAAAAATTAAAAAAAAAATTTTAGAAAAATTATTTTATTATCTTATTATTTGTATTTCTTTCATTTCCGGTTTAGTTTTTGGGTGGAAAGTGATCCAAAGAGAGTCAAGATGCTTGGATAATTTAGTCTACGTTGTAGCTATTGTTCAGTTTGTAACGGTCCCTTGTCAGTGATTTCTGAACACATTTTAAACGAAGGACATTTATTTGATTGGAAAAATGTAAAAGTCCTGGATAATAAAAAAAATTACCAAAAAGGATCATAAATCTGAAATGCTACATATTAAAGAACACAAAAATAGCATTAACTTAAAGGACACTGACTTGCTCGATAGCAGTTATTTTGACATTCTCGATGAATTATCTTAGTCATGACAAATAAATATAACAGCACAGATATTATTTTACACCAACGTTCATTTTTCATTTTAACTTTGACTTTCAATCGTATAGCAACAATTATATAAAATGTTTGTGATTCTTGTAATATTCTAACTAATTTATCGATTAATTGTTTTAACATATGGACATAGAAGTAAGTAATTTATCATATTACAAAAAAGTTTTTTTTGTAAAATTTTCTCAGTATTAATAACTTATGTATATGTGTAGTGCAGATTATCACGAAACTGGTTGAATTCTAACTTTTGACTGTGCGGATTTTTCAAGATAATGACTCATAAAGAAACTTTAACTATCTTTTCCTTCGCCTATCAACGAGAAATTATGCCAAAGATTTTTTTTGAACGACTTCTACAAAATTGTGTTAGAACATTCTACTGTATTGGCGATATTTGAGTTTCGAATTGACATATATAACTTTCTCTATTTAAATATTTTTGATACCACACCATATGTTTTTATATCATAATTTTATTTATATCATGTTTTAATGTTAGGTTTTTATTAATTTTTTAAACTTTGTATTGAAAAAGATCTTAGTGAGGTCAAAACGTTTACACACTAATCATGCATGCGAAGTATATTAATAATAAAGAAAATATTTTTTCTTTATTAGGAAGAGCAGTCGCCCGGCAAGCGGAAGGTCTCGGGTTCGTTTCCCGATTCAGCCGACTTTTTCGGACCGATATATTTTTCTCGTCTATATTAATTTTAGGAAATTTTAGGAGATTTGTTAGGAAGGAAGAGGAACTTATAAAATCTCGATTTGAGATAGTTCCTCATCTTGGCAAATTTGCTAAACATTATATATTGGCTCTTACAGCAATAGATTCTCTATCTTTGTTATTTACAATAGGAGCGATTTAGCCATATCGTTTGTTTGTTACACATGCTGGCTGTGATACGTATATTTTCATTAGTTTACATTGAGACGAGAAAGGTATAGAGGTTTGTTAAGGTGTCTGAATAGCTCAGCTGGAAGAGCAGTCTCCCGGCAAGCGGAAGGTCTCGGGTTCGTTTCTTGATTCAGCCGACTTTTTCGGACCGATATATTTTTCTCGTCTATATTAATTTTAGGAAATTTTAGGAGGTTTGTTAGGAAGGAAGAGGAACTTATAAAATCTCGATTTGAGATAGTTCCTCATCTTGGCAAATTTGCTAAGCATTATATATTGGCTCTTACAGCAATAGATTCTCTATTTTTGTAAAATATTTTTTATTTACACCTAATTTCTGTTTATTTGTTGGCCTATTAATTTCCTTTTATTAATTTTAAATATATTATTACATGATATTAAGAACTTATAAAAATATTTGAAAATTTTTGCTTGTAAGAAACAGTCGTTTACAAACCAAAATTAAAATCTAGATTTTTTTTAATAATTTGTATTATTATGTGTATAAATATTATATTAAAAACCAATTTGTGATATTTCTATATTAAGTTTTCATGTATTTGTATATCCAAATATTTTGTATAATTAATATAATCTGATACTCTCTAAATTTTTTGGAGTGAAAATCGAACAATCTCATTCCAAAAGTGTAAAATTTTATTCCAAAAAAGTGGAATCTCACTCTGTTTGAAAATGATAATAGATTTGTGGCGATTACATCGTCACATACATCCCGAAAATTAGCGATCGAAAACACTCATACGAATACAGACACACACATGCGACAAAGTACCGAGACACAGGCAAATATAATTAAAAACATAACAGACGAGACAGAGAGAGACGAAGGACGAGAAGCACAGAGACAAATATCGAGATGTTAAGAGATAAAGGAAATAAACGGACATAAAATTCTCGAAGCCTCTCGAAGGTCGATTTTTGAGGCGAAAGATAGGAAGAGCGATTTTGCGTTCGAGAGATTCGATTATCGACTGTCACCGCGTACGGACGTACATTGTAAATACGAACGATCTTATATTCATGTACAGACTTGTAAAGACTTTTCATTACCGTAAATATACCGTATATTTATACGTAATTTACGCCTCTCTTTATTTTAATTCCTGACTCGTACCGATTAATAATTTCTCACGGCAGTTGAAGGTTTAATATTTTCTAACTAGCGCAGCAGGTAGAACATCATTTGCCTATAACGTATAAAATACAATAGAATCAGTCAGGCTTAGATTCTCTAGAAAGTAATAAATTATCGGATTTATGTTATTTATATTCATGAAGAAAACAAAGGAAATGACATCGTAAAATATTTGAAATATTGATCATCATTGTAACCAAACACAAGTCCAAAATGTCTATAAATCTTATGAAAAATATAAAACTGACATGAGTTTTTTGGACAAAAAATTACACATTGTAAAACAATTATCTCGACCGATATTCGTTCAATATGACGATCTTTATTTCGAGAGCTGTAAAATCAATAGAAAATATACTTCAAAAATGTTAGGCAATAATTGAAAAAGACATTTATTAATACAAAAGTATCGTAATATTACATATTTAATTTTTTTCATTTTTTTAAATAAATAATTACATATATGTATTGTGTCTGCCACATTAGAAAGTCTTAAGATAATAAATTTAATGATTTTTTTCTGTGATGAATTCGGAATTGATTTTCTTCAATTTTATAATGACGAAACGTAAATCGATTATGAATTATATAAGTTCAAAAATGACGAAGTTAATGTGTAAAAATCTTTCCTCAATGGTAAAAGTCGACCAAAACTGGCAATCATTTATTATAAATAATTAGTTAAAATACAACGTTTCGGCTGTCATTGCAGCCCTTTTCAAGTAAATCTATAAAAAGGTACGTCGATGATATTTTTTCAATTATTTCGAAAGGAAAAATGGAGGATATGCTTAAGATTTTCAATGATTTTCACACTCGACTTAAATTTACATCTGAACTAGAGAACAATTGTTCTCTGAGTTTTTTGGACACGAATGTTATACATATTGATGGCAGATTAACGAGTAATTGGTTCCGTAAACCTACGTTTTCAGATCAATATATAAATTTTCTATCGAATCATCCGATGAGATATAAACTCAGTATGATCACAAGCCTAGTGGATAGGGCTATTGTATTCGCTGACCCTATGTTTCACGAAGAAAATATTAATATAGTCAGAAAAATTCTTCGTAATAATTGTTACCCGTTAACGGTTATAAACAAAAATATTAACAAAAGATGTAGGGCGATTAAATTTGGCGATAATCTTAGCTCATTGAACCGAAATAAATTTGATGCGCGAAATTGTATGGTGTTGCCTTACATTAGAAATTTGAGCGAGAATATTACGCGTTGCATTAATAAAAATGGAATTGATGTATTATATACCGTTCCAAAAAAATTAGACACACTGATAAAAAGAGGAAAAGATAGGATAGACAACTTAAAAAGAATCGATGTCGTGTATAAAATTAAATGTGCGAATTGTGATTCTACGTATATTGGACAGAAATTTTACGAACAGGTTTTCGGTTCTCCTATATAATAACCATTATAGATCGATTACTTTTAGTATCAACTAAAAAAGCTGAGGAACTATTGCCTAAGTGGGGTGATCAAGCTGAATTTTTTAGCAGAAGAAATACTTTGGAAGCTAATACTTCTAGAAATTTATTATTTAATGTAGAAGTACATGTAATTTTTTTGTAAACATGTAATTTTCAAATCTTTTTCATTAAAAAAACAAATATACCTATTTCATATATATTCTTGTAAAATTATATGCTTCTATGATTTTATGATTTTTTACGATACATATATGCATTTTTTTTAATTACTTTTAAAAACTACGTAACTGCTTGAAATAATTTTTATTTCAAGATTACGTGGTTTAAAAAAATAACTAAAAAATATTTAAAATTTTTACGTGTGTGTGTAAAACAGAGAGAGAGAGAGCAAGAAGATTCCTCTTGAAAAAAACTAATACTCTATAAGTAAAATTATTTGAGTTTTAAATTAATACTCAGTAAGGTTGAAAGTAGAAGATACTTGTCTTAAAGTATTGTTTTAAATGTTTTACATAAGAATATTATTAAATTAATAAAAAGAAGACATACTCTAGCATTAAGAGAATTATAACCTTAAATCCAGTATCTCTTGATCAGAGGATATTCTGCTAGATTGTAGAGTATCTTCTTGAGACTGTATATAAGAGTCAAATCCTATAGAATCGAAACGGAATCGCTAAACAATAGAATCTTTTTTTGGGTGACCGTTGCTGCAATCTTGTTGTGTATGGGTCTGTCCAGTCAGAGAGTGACCAAACATTTTTTTTGAAAACCGTTACGTATTTGTAAACAAGTTTTAGGTCCTTTAAGAGGACCTAATCCTAAAATTACAAAGAAGTTTTTTACCTGTTCGTTCACTTTAAATATACATTTAAAATTTAAATATTCAAAAATTTACTCATTCAATCGAAATAAATTTGATGTGCGAACTTGTATGGTGCCTTACATTAGAGATTTGAGCGAGAATATTACGTGTTGCATTAATAAAAATGGAATTGATGTGTTATATACCGTTCCAAAAAAATTAGACACACTGATAAAAAGAGGAAAAGATAGAATAGACAACTTAAAAAGAACCGATGTCGTGTATAAAATTGAATGTGCGAATTGTGATTCTACGTACGAGTATATTGGACAAAGAGACATTTAGAAACGCGCATCAAAGAACATAGAAATAATATCAAAAAAGACACTACATTGCATTCAGTCGTTAGTTTGCATCGGACTTGCAACGATCATGAGTTTCGTTGGGATTCTCCGGTGATCTTGCATCAAGAAAAACAAACAAGAAAAAAAGAAATTGCAGAAATGTTTTATATAAAAAAACAACGTAAAGGCATTAATTTACAGAAAGATACGGAGAATTTTAGTGGGATTTATGATCGTGTTCTTGACGCTATTTAAATTATTTTTATTTTTACCTATTTATTTATTTATTTGACTTTGTTATGAGGTTTTAGATTGCAAAAGACACATTAGTTTTGTCTCGATTTTCTTAACGCGTAGTGACTAAGATTTTTGCTAACTGTTAACATCTATTTATTTCTTGCTTACTTCTGTCAATTCTACATTGTTCATTAAAACAATGGTGAATATTGTCGGTGGTATGCAGTGAATTTGATTTATTGTATTAATTTATTATGCATTTACGTTTGGTATGTAACATATTTTTGTATATGAATTTATAATTATTTGTTGCGATGAAATGTATTAAAATTATAATTATTTTTATGTAACTTTTTATAGATTCTACTTAAAAAGGACTGCAATGACAGCCGAAACGTTGTATTTTAACTAATTATTTATAATAAATGATTGCTAGTTTTGGTCAACTTTTACTATTGAGGAAAGATTTTTATTAATTATTACTGGCGAACCTTAAGGATTATTATCTGTTTAATGTGTAAACAATAAATATCTACATATATATATAGTATATATATATATATATATATATATATATATATATATATATATACAATTACTCGAAATTTATGCTTATATTGTTTTATATATATTTTAATATTTTAAGTATTGTATTATTAAGAAATTAGAAATTTATAAAAATAATCGATTCTCTCTAAAATTTTTGTGTATAAGACAGCGTTTATCACAAATTAAAATTTTGATTTTTAAAATAATTTATATTGTATATACAATTATAGGAATATTATAATTAAAAAAGAAGAACAATTTGAGTATTTCTTTAAGTTTATCACATAACCTATGTTTGAAATTCATTCTTTGGCCCCTACCCCGCCCGGCAGAACTCCTGAGTCTTTGACCTACGCGTTTACGAGGGTCGTTTGAAAAAGTCCATGCAAAAATAAAAACTACTTCATTGTTTGGGGTAAACTTTTTTTATTTTTCAACATAGTCTCCTTTTAGGCTTATACACTTCGTCCAACGCTGCTCTAGTTTGTTGATCCCTTCCGAATAATAGGATTTGTCCAAGTCTGAAAAATAGCCATTCGTGTCTGCAATCACCTCCTCGTTTGAATAAAATCTTTTTCCCGCCAGCCATTTCTTCAAATTGGGGAACAAATAATAGTCCGAGGGAGCCAAGTCTGGAGAATAGGGGGATGTGCAACGAGTTGGAACCCTTATTCCATTAATTTTGCAACCACAACTGCTGAGGCGTGAGCTGGTGCGTTGTGGAAAATCACTCGACTTCCTCGATTCAAACGAATGCCAAACACAAAGAAATAGACCGATCTGGCTGAAACTTGGTGTGTTCTTCCAAGAGATACTACTAACTAAACATAACCTCGATACGCGCCAGTAGTGCCATTTCTCTGACTTTGCACGAACTTTTCAAACGACCCTCGTACTTTATTACGCGTCCAAATACATAATACATTTAAATGTACAGTTATATGTCACAAATATTATAATTTTATTTAGTAAACTTTTTTGGTTAATAACTTTTTTATAAATAATGAGCGACGCTTAAAACCTTTTAATACTTACTCAGGACAGTGACCTTGACAATATACCGGGTGTCTGGTGACTCGCATTTTACACGTTAGGTAAAAGTATTATTCAAGTATGGTAGCCGTTATATTGTTATTAAATTCTGATAACAGTAGCATATGGATCTTCATATAATTTAATCTTTTACCTAAAATTCTCATAGTGTACATAAAATAATATAACACATAATTAAAGATCCACCAATCATAGTCAAGTATTTTAAAAAATTCTTAAATGTAATAATTGGTGGATTTGCTTGCGACTTTGCGATTACCATTTAGTAAGTTACTAACTATTGTTACTGTCGTATATAAAGGTCATTTATACATTGATGGTAATCGCAAAGTCGCAAGCAAATCGATCAATTATTACATTCAAGAATCTTTTAAATACTTGACTGTGATTGTGTATAAAATGTAAGCTTCTTATATTTAAAATAATGTATAATTATTTTTAAAAAGTAAACTGAAAAGTAACGACTCGTTACTTTTTGAGTAACTGTAACTGTAACAAATTATTTTTTAAAATTGGTAACTTGTAACTGTAACTAGTTACTTTTTTAATGAAATAACTGTAACTGTAACTAGTTACTTTTACAAAGTAACTTTCCCAACCCTAATGGCTAGTATGTATCCCATAGATAAAGATATAAATAAATAGTAAAATAAAATAAAAACATATATTAAATAAATTTTAATTTGAAATCATATTACGCCAAATAAATAATGCCTGGGCTAAGAAAGAGCCAGGAGTTTCACCGAGCGGAGGAGAGATTCCGCTCTTTTCCCTGCTCACCCCCACTTCACTCAAAAACTGACCTTAACCAACTTATGTTTGAAATTCATTCTCTGGTCCCTACCCCGCTCGGCAGAACCCATTGTACAGAGACAATAATTAAAATTTGAAAAAATTTGCTCATTGTCTTGTCTAAATCTTTTTTATTAAATCTTTTTTTTTAATCGAACAATTTGTCAATAATTAAGAAGATATTAATAAAAATATAAGTTATATTATTAACAACTAATGACTTATGTTGAGATTTTATATACAATAATTTTTACGTATATAGAGGGTGTCTCAAAATTAATAGTAAACCTCGATTCCTGGGATTATTTGGAGACAATTTTTCTTCAGCGAAAATATCAAGGGAAACTATTTTTTGCATGTTCTCAATTTTTACAATCATGTATCTTCGTAATTAAACCTTAAATTTTATTAATGTAAACGATATTGTACATGAAATTAATAAAAGAATTGGCGAAAACCCCCTTATTTTCAATCACTTATAATTCAAATATTTTCAAAGTTGTGGCAACAGCGGGCAAAACGTGACGAATCTAAGATGACGCTTACCAGCATGCTATGTCAGTTCTTGAATTGGCAGTATGGCAACGCCGGTCAGTGCCATGCAAGTGCCCATTCAAAATTTTCACCAGGGAAGCATCTCTTTATTTTTATGTAGAAAGATTTATGTAGAAAGAGAATTTTTATGTAGAAAGAAGAATGAAATATTTCACAAAATGCATATAATCTGTCTAGTAAAAGCGTGACTAAACTTTCTTTTTGAAAACCTTTACATGTAAAATTTATGAACGAGCGGGCAAAAAGCTTTGGTCTGTCAAATACAATTGAAATCTCTTGTTGATTTAGGATTAGGTTTTTTGAGAGGATAATTATCAGAGACATTTTTCATCAAGATAAAAGGAAAAAAATGATGTACCAAACTGTTTTATTGCATCATTTTTTCTTCTTTGAGTCCTTGATAGACAGCTATTGATAGACAGTCAAGAGGCTACCAGGAAAGCAGACTCTCTCTTGCTAAAATTTGAACAGCAAAAGGTTATTTAAGACGAAAATTCTCCGTTTCTCTTTTTCTCAATGGCAAAGTCTTTCCGTTCTTACAAATGGCGGCGTTTCTCCGTTCTCTAACATCATCAAAGATTTCATTATCTTACAGCCAAGCAACTATCTTGGATATCAGATTGACGTCATCAGAGGAACATTCCTCTATTATCACTTGGAAATATTGGTCATATGATTCTCATACACGGACGAAAGCAAAGGCTTGATTTGAAGACTATCGGTCATATGATTTTCATACACGGACAAAAGTAAAGGCTTGATTAATTCAAGTTCTCTGATATAGTATATATATATATATATATATATATATATATAGAGATCGAGATATATCAGATGTATATATATATATATATATAGAAAGAGAGAGAGAGAGAGATATCAGATGTATATATAATTTAGGGTGGTTGTTAAATTGAACATCATGTTGGATGGTCATAAATCAGCTCCAAATGTAGAAAAAATAATTCTCTAATTTTTTCAGATTTTTATTTTCAGCCTTGAGTCTCCCTGTTTACACGTGTTATGTTATATTCTTATATCAGTTCATTTATTTATTCATTTATATGTTATTTAAATATTATTTATATTATATTTTTTATAATTTGAAAAAATAATTAATTTACTTCAGTTCTAGATGGAATCAGCTGCAAAAGTAGTGAACAAAATTATTTAATTTTTCATAAAAGATAGTCATAAATATTTTATGGGCTATTCCGCTATTTATATTATTTAACTATTTTATATTATTTTATACTATATTTTCGGTATTTTGAAATAGTTTCAACTTCTACATGCCAAAAGGGAGACTCAGGACTTAAAATAAAAATCTAAAAAAATTAGAGATTTTTTTTTCTACACTTAGAGCTAATTTACGACCATCCGACATTAAAATTTTGAAAAAACCTATATAACGACCACCCTAATATATATATATATATATTAGGGTCTTTAACTCGCATAACATTTTTGCATATAAAACGACATTGAATATTGAATACAAAATAAATAAGTAATGTTTAGTTAAAAATAATACAATTCTTGATGATCTAAAATAAACTGAAATGAATAGGTATTACCTGTGGAATATATATATATATATATATATATATATATATATATATATATATGTTGGCATTTATTTGTTGGGCTCGACTTATTTAGTTATCCGTCGTCCGTCTTGTTATTGCGGGCATGTATTAGTATAAGGCATTGTCTCGGTATTTACATTCTTTTGTATTGTATGTCTTCCGTACGTGTTCATCCGTTCGTCGTCTGAGATTTTTGTCGAATTCGTGTCCTCGCGTGATTGGCGCGATTTGAAGCGTCGGTTATTTTGACGACGGTATATAAGACGACCGCCCGGTCGAGAGAGGCGCTCATTATTGATTCTTCTCCGCGTAATAAACAGTTTTCAACGCATCAAGAGTATTTTATTTCAAATATCACTCGCCCAACATATATATATATATATATATATATATATATATATATATATATATTCCACAGGTAATACCTATTCATTTCAGTTTATTTTAGATCATCAAGAATTGTATTATATTTAACTAAACATTACTTATTTATTTTGTATTCAATATTCAATGTCGTTTTATATGCAAAAATGTTATGCGAGTTAAAGATTTTTAAATTTATGCGAACCGCACATTTAATAATTCTTGTTGTATTAAATTCATGTCATATTCTATTTAATTTGGTAATTTTTTAATTCACAGAATTCAATTTAACGTTCCTTTATTTTATGGCTTAAAATTATTATGTTATATACTAATCGATTATTTAATTTCTGATTTGCAATTATTCTATTACTTTCTTTATATGACGTCTTAATTACATATACAATTTTATTTAATAAAAATTGAAGATTGATATATCGAATCTTGAATATAAGATTTAAGATTATTAATTTCTCTATCATTATATTTTTATTTCTAATTAAGATTATGATATGCAAACCTTCATTTCTATAACTTAATTGATTTTATGTATTATGTTTCACCAGGTTTACCAATGTTATATCTTATTACAACTCTGTATGAACTTATTGAGAGTTAAGTTTCAATAATTTATAGTAAATATGTAAAACTTCTTTATATTTAGCTACAATCCAATTGAATTTCCTTCCTACTTATCCGGTACAATATTTAACAGAAGTATGTGTGTGTATATATACAGGGTGTCCCATAATTCGCGAACCACGTTTCATGGGCAGATAGAGCATGTTAAACTGAATAGAAAAGTTCTGTATTATTTTGCTTTTTTCTGTATTTATTATTTTATTTTTACGATTTAGCTATCTCAAGTTATCTCTACTTCGCCTGTCAGGTCGTACGCTTACGCGAGCTCTCTATGCATCTGCGATATATTGTAGCAAAGACTTTTCGTTACCGTGAATATACCGCATCTTTATACGTAATTAACGTCTCTCTTTATTTTAATTCCTGACTCGTACGATTAATAATTCCTCACGGCAGTTAAAAATTTAATATTTTCTAACTAGCGCAGCAGGTACAGTTATATGTCACAAATATTATAATTTTATTTAGTAAACTTTTTTGGTTAATAACTTTTTTATAAATAATGAGCGACGCTTAAAACCTTTTAATACTTACTCAGGACAGTGACCTTGACAATATACCGGGTGTCTGGTGACTCGCATTTTACACGTTAGGTAAAAGTATTATTCAAGTATGGTAGCCGTTATATTGTTATTAAATTCTGATAACAGTAGCATATGGATCTTCATATAATTTAATCTCTTATCTAAAATTCTCATAGTGTACATAAAATAATATAACACATAATTAAAGATCCACCAATCATAGTCAAGTATTTTAAAAAATTCTTAAATGTAATAATTGGTAAATTTGCTTGCGACTTTGCGATTACCATTTAGTAAGTTACTAACTATTGTTACTGTCGTATATAAAGGTCATTTATACATTGATGGTAATCGCAAAGTCGCAAGCAAATCGATCAATTATTACATTCAAGAATCTTTTAAATACTTGACTGTGATTGTGTATAAAATGTAAGCTTCTTATATTTAAAATAATGTATAATTATTTTTAAAAAGTAAACTGAAAAGTAACGACTCGTTACTTTTTGAGTAACTGTAACTGTAACGAATTATTTTTTAAAATTGTTAACTTGTAACTGTAACTAGTTACTTTTTTAATGAAATAACTGTAACTGTAACTAGTTACTTTTACAAAGTAACTTTCCCAACCCTAATGGCTAATATGTATCCCATAGATAAAGATATAAATAAATAGTAAAACAAAATAAAAACATATATTAAATAAATTTTAATTTGAAATCATATTACGCCAAATAAATAATGCCTGGGCTAAGAAAGAGCCAGGAGTTTCACCGAGCGGAAGAGAGATTCCGCTCTTTTCCCTGCTCACCCCCACTTCACTCAAAAACTGACCTTAACCAACTTATGTTTGAAATTCATTCTCTGGCCTCTACCCCGCCCGGCAGAACCCATTGTACAGAGACAATAATTAAAATTTGCTCATTGTCTTGTCTAAATCTTTTTTGTCTATATCTTTTTTATTAAATCTTTTTTTAATCAAACAATTTGTCAATAATTAAGAAGATATTAATAAAAATATAAGTTATATTATTAACAACTAATGACTTATGTTGAGATTTTATATACAATAATTTTTACGTATATACAGGGTGTCTCAAAATTAATAGTAAACCTCGATTCCTGGGATTATTTGGAGACGATTTTTCCTCAGCGAAAATATCAAGGGAAACTATTTTTTGCATGTTCTCAATTTTTACAATCATGTATCTTCGTAATTAAACCTTAAATTTTATTAATGTAAACGAAATTGTACATAAAATTAATAAAAGAATTGGCGAAAAACCCCTTATTTTCAATTACTTATAATTCAAATCTTTTCAAAGTTGTGGCAACAGCGAGCAAAACGTGACGAATCTAAGATGACGCTTACCAGCATGCCATGTCAGTTCCTGAATTGGCAGTATGGCAACGCCGGTCAGTGCCAAGTTCTCAGGATAAACTAAGCATGAAAATGGATTGAAATAAGATTAAAATAAAATGGAAATAAAAGTCAGTCAATTATGCACGATGTATCCATTTGAACATCTTTTGTAAACGTGAATTTCATTTAATAATAAAAATGTATTTCTATCGATTTTTCTTTACTTTAAATTTTGTTCAATGATCTTGTGTCGTGAGTTCTGAACTTGTTTCGAGTTCCTCTATCATATTATAGAAAAAAAAACATATCGGATCCATTTAAAAAAATGAAGATGACCTTGGTATCTCCGAAGCACCTCCACCTGGACAAAAATTATTATCGCCATATGATAGCCCCCTTCGTACCGTGCAATTTTGTTACACAAATCTTCCTCTCGGCCTCATAGATTCGAAGATATTTAAGGATCCTAATAGTTATTGCCCCACCCTGTATACAGGGTGTCCCATAATTCGCGAATCACCTTTTATGGGCAGATAGAGCGTGTTAAACTGAATAGAAAAGTCCTGTATCATTTTGCGATATTCGCAATAATTATTGAGTTATTAACTAAAATATCTAAACAAATGAGCGGGTAGAAAGCGGCCGGACTCGGTGTGCATGTACCGCTTAGTATCAGAAGTATCATTTTACTTTTCGGCGCCGCTACATTAGTCTCCGCTCGCTGCATGACGCCGCCTCTCGATCAAATAATGTTTTCTACCTGCTTATTCGTTTAGATATTTTAATAAATAACTTAATAATTATTGCGAATATCGCAAAATGATACATGAATTTTCTATTCAGTTTAACACGCTCTATCTGCCCATGAAAGATGATTCGCGAATTATGAGACACTCTGTATATATATATAATTTTTAAAATAACTTAATCTTTTACAAAGTGTCCGTACAATTCTAAATACTAAATATCGATATATTACACGTTTAAAGTTATATTTACATTATTTTATTATCTTGAAACTTTAATTTAAATTATTGTCATATATATATATATATATATATATATATATATATATATTAAGAGTTTAACTAGGCTCTGTAATATATAAATATAAATTTAACATATATAAGATAGGCAATAAGAGCCAAATCGCGGATGACAGTGCGTTATTCTAAACGAAACTAAAATTTTTTTCGTTAGAATTAAATACCTGTGCACAAGGCACCAAATTTTTACTTGGACACGGCCAAGATATAAAATTGGAATAATCTCTACAAGAGATTTTTAATTCCATGTATCCCCTATTCCCCCTAAAGAAATAAAGTGCGAGAGAAAAATATAGATCCGAAAGTCGCAGAATCGGGAATCGAACCCGAGACCTTTCGCTTGCCGGGCGACTGCTCTTCCAACTGAGCTATTCAGATCCTTTCGATTCTATACTTTTCTCTGTTATATATATTAATGTTGGTAAATAAACGCCTTTAAGCCAGCGTGTATAAATTAAGAGTTTAACTAGGCTCTGTAATATATAAATATAAATTTAACATATATAAGATAGGCAATAAGAGCCAAATCGCGGATGACAGTGCGTTATTCTAAACGAAACTAAAATTTTTTTCGTTAGAATTAAATACCTGTGCACAAGGCACCAAATTTTTACTTGGACACGGCCAAGATATAAAATTGGAATAATCTCTACAAGAGATTTTTAATTCCATGTATCCCCTATTCCCCCTAAAGAAATAAAGTGCGAGAGAAAAATATAGATCCGAAAGTCGCAGAATCGGGAATCGAACCCGAGACCTTTCGCTTGCCGGGCGACTGCTCTTCCAACTGAGCTATTCAGATCCTTTCGATTCTATACTTTTCTCTGTTATATATATTAATGTTGGTAAATAAACGCCTTTAAGCCAGCGTGTATAAATTAAGAGTTTAACTAGGCTCTGTAATATATAAATATAAATTTAACATATATAAGATAGGCAATAAGAGCCAAATCGCGGATGACAGTGCGTTATTCTAAACGAAACTAAATTTTTTTTTCGTTAGAATTAAATACCTGTGCACAAGGCACCAAATTTTTACTTGGACACGGCCAAGATATAAAATTGGAATAATCTCTACAAGAGATTTTTAATTCCATGTATCCCCTATTCCCCCTAAAGAAATAAAGTGCGAGAGAAAAATATAGATCCGAAAGTCGCAGAATCGGGAATCGAACCCGAGACCTTTCGCTTGCCGGGCGACTGCTCTTCCAACTGAGCTATTCAGATCCTTTCGATTCTATACTTTTCTCTGTTATATATATTAATGTTGGTAAATAAACGCCTTTAAGCCAGCGTGTATAAATTAAGAGTTTAACTAGGCTCTGTAATATATAAATATAAATTTAACATATATAAGATAGGCAATAAGAGCCAAATCGCGGATGACAGTGCGTTATTCTAAACGAAACTAAAATTTTTTTTCGTTAGAATTAAATACCTGTGCACAAGGCACCAAATTTTTACTTGGACACGGCCAAGATATAAAATTGGAATAATCTCTACAAGAGATTTTTAATTCCATGTATCCCCTATTCCCCCTAAAGAAATAAAGTGCGAGAGAAAAATATAGATCCGAAAGTCGCAGAATCTGGAATCGAACCCGAGACCTTTCGCTTGCCGGGCGACTGCTCTTCCAACTGAGCTATTCAGATCCTTTCGATTCTATACTTTTCTCTGTTATATATATTAATGTTGGTAAATAAACGCCTTTAAGCCAGCGTGTTCCAATGGAATTAAAAATCTCTTGTAGAGATTATTCCAATTTTATATCTTGGCCGTGTCCAAGTAAAAATTTGGTGCCTTGTGCACAGGTATTTAATTCTAACGAAAAAAATTTTAGTTTCGTTTAGAATAACGCACTGTCATCCGCGATTTGGCTCTTATTGCCTATCTTATATATGTTAAATTTATATTTATATATTACAGAGCCTAGTTAAACTCTTAATTTATACACGCTGGCTTAAAGGCGTTTATTTACCAACATTAATATATATAACAGAGAAAAGTATAGAATCGAAAGGATCTGAATAGCTCAGTTGGAAGAGCAGTCGCCCGGCAAGCGAAAGGTCTCGGGTTCGATTCCCGATTCTGCGACTTTCGGATCTATATTTTTCTCTCGCACTTTATTTCTTTAGGGGGAATAGGGGATACATGGAATTAAAAATCTCTTGTAGAGATTATTCCAATTTTATATCTTGGCCGTGTCCAAGTAAAAATTTGGTGCCTTGTGCACAGGTATTTAATTCTAACGAAAAAAATTTTAGTTTCGTTTAGAATAACGCACTGTCATCCGCGATTTGGCTCTTATTGCCTATCTTATATATGTTAAATTTATATTTATATATTACAGAGCCTAGTTAAACTCTTAATTTATACACGCTGGCTTAAAGGCGTTTATTTACCAACATTAATATATATAACAGAGAAAAGTATAGAATCGAAAGGATCTGAATAGCTCAGTTGGAAGAGCAGTCGCCCGGCAAGCGAAAGGTCTCGGGTTCGATTCCCGATTCTGCGACTTTCGGATCTATATTTTTCTCTCGCACTTTATTTCTTTAGGGGGAATAGGGGATACATGGAATTAAAAATCTCTTGTAGAGATTATTCCAATTTTATATCTTGGCCGTGTCCAAGTAAAAATTTGGTGCCTTGTGCACAGGTATTTAATTCTAACGAAAAAAATTTTAGTTTCGTTTAGAATAACGCACTGTCATCCGCGATTTGGCTCTTATTGCCTATCTTATATATGTTAAATTTATATATATATATATATATATATATATTATATTATATTATATTAAATAAAAAAAAAATATATATATATATATATATATATATTATATTATATTATATTAAATAAAAAATATCTTATACAGTATATCTCTAAATTATAATTAAAAATATTATATTATTGTACGATATTACATATTTAATATTACTTGTGAAAATAATCGCTTCTCTGGAAAACTTCTGCGTATAAGACAGACTCGAGCGCAAACAAAAATTAAAATCTAGACTTTATTAATTTTATTGTATGTACGAATATTCTGGCTATTAAAAAGAACGATTTAATAGGCACGGCTGTTAAACAAATATGTACTTTAAAAATTTCGACGTCGTTATTATCTCTCTCTCGCGCGCGAGCGCACACACACATCTTTTCAATATATTTATGCGGGATGGAAAATTAATTCGCGTGGATTCAGCGTAAAACAACCCGCCCTGCGGCCGCGTGCAATTAACATTAACGCAGAAATAACCGCTTAAAAAATACACGGCAAAGTTGAACCAACGAGCCGAGGCTGGCGCTTGTGAGTGGCAGCGCCATTATTTAACCGCTTCTGGAAGGCACTCACTTTCTCTCTCTCTCTCTCTCTCTCTCTCTCTTTCTCTCCTCGAGCATAATGCGAATAAATAGACGATTATCCAAATTTGCGTCCTACAATTACCTAACGTACGCTGTTGAGTCCCTCGTGCAATTTTCGTTAAAGCGCATCCCCAAATTCGTCAAAGAGAAAATAAACCACGTCATGAAGAGAAAAGTAACATCTGCAAGGAAAAAGTAGGGAAAAAGTATGCTGAATCGTATCATTTGTTAAATCGTACTTCTATACTGTATTTTTTAAACGGAGTCAAAATATTTTAAGGTGTTGAAATTTTTGTGTCTTTGATCATTTTATTGCAATTTTAATATTTATCTTGAACGATTTTTACGTTGTCGAAAAAAAGATAAATCTTTTTATTGACACAATTTTTTAATTTTATTATTAAAGGCACGATTTAGTAGACAGAATTATAAATCGTACCAAATACTACTTTTAATTTTTATTTTACGATATGAAAGAATGACAGTGTTAATGTTTATCGTTGACAAAGAATCATAGTTTCAAATAAATAAAAAAATTTTGTAACAGTTTTTGTGTCTTTGATCATTTTATTGCAATTTTAATATTTATCAAACGATTTTCACGTTACCAAAAAAAGATTAATCTATTTATTGTCACAATTTTTTAATTTTATTGTTAGAGGCACGATTTAGTAAACCAGAATTGTAAATTGTACCAAATACTACTTTTTATTTTTATTTTACGATATAAAATGACAGTGTTAATGTTTATCGTTGATAAAGACCTATAATTTAAAATGAATAAAAAAGTTTTGTAAAAGTTTTTGTGTCTTTGATCATTTTATTGCAATTTTAATATTTATCTCGAACGATTTTTATGTTGCCAAAAAATGATTAACCTTTTTATTGTCACAATTTTTTAATTTCATTGTTAGAGATACGATTTAGTAAATCGGTATTGTAACATCGTACTAAATACTACTTTTTTTAAATGGAACAATGATAACTTTATAATAAAAATGTTTAGCGTATATTGTTGAACAAAGAATTTTAGTTTCAAATAAATAAAAAAATGTTAACACACATATTTTTTTGATACTTTTACTGCAATTTTAATATTTCCCTTGGGGATGCAATTTAGCAAACTCTCCCCTATACACATTACTAAAAGCGAATTTTCGGGTTGCAAAAAAAGAATTAATTAATTTTGTATTTCTATTTTTTACACATCGAAGAAGCTGCAGTAATTCAGCCTAAACGACGTCACGAATGGCGGCAAACAACGTGCCGAATGATAACGGCAGAAGGCACGATGTTTCCACGCTGGGATAAAAAAGGACAGCGACAAAAAGCGAGAGAGACAAAACGATACTCGCACAATGCGAGCCACGGTCCGGAATTGCGGAATTGCACGAGGAATCGCGCGACGATTCATTTTAACGATCGTTAACACGAGGAATGGAGAAACGCGATGTTACACTTGGCGATCGTTAAAACTTAACGAAATCTCGCCCCGTCGGGGGTGAAAAGGGGGCAGGAGGGGGGACGCAGTATGTTACACGGCGGGTGAGTTTCCCCGCATTTATACGCCTCCGGATCCGACATCCGAGGGAGAGACGACGCGACGGTAATTGCGTTCTCACTTAACGCAACTGCCGCGCAGCTGGACGAGAGAATCGAAGCTTCCCTCGTTCATCCCTCTTCTTCTCTCCTGTTTTCCAATTTTCGCGCGGGCCGACATATAACGGCATAGCATAGCGCAGCGAGCTTGACTAGCCACGTCAATCATGGAAAGGTCGCGTGGAAGTCGCCGAAATTATCGACGCGCCCTCATGCCTCCCTTTGTGAATGCGGTTCGCATTCATACGAAAATTCTGGTGTTCGAGTATTCGGGGGCGATTCTCTCCGATAATTTTCGCTGACGCGCGAACGGTTCCCATAGAGCACACAAGTTTGCAGCAACATTGCAATATTGTACATTGCACAGCAATATTGCAGAAATATTATATAGGCATGATTTGCAATATAGTTTAAACAACATTGCAGCAACATTTCAAAAATATTATGAAAATAAAATTCACGCAATAAATATTAGGTACAATATTGTACATTGCACAGCAATATTGCAGAAATATTATATAGGCATGAGTTGCAATATAGTTTAAACAACGTTGCAGCAACATTTCAGAAATATTATGAAAATAAAATTCACGCAATAAATATTAGGTACAATATTGTACATTGCACAGCAATATTGCAGAAATATTATATAGGCATGATTTGCAATATAGTTTAAACAACGTTGCAGCAACATTTCAGAAATATTATAAAAATAAAATTCACGCAATAAATATTAGGTACAATATTGTACATTGCACAGCAATATTGCAGAAATATTATATAGGCATAAGTTGCAATATAGTTTAAACAACGTTGCAGCAACATTTCAGAAATATTATGAAAATAAAATTCACGCAATAAATATTAGGTACAATATTGTACATTGCACAGCAATATTGCAGAAATATTATATAGGCATGATTTGCAATATAGTTTAAACAACGTTGCAGCAACATTTCAGAAATATTATAAAAATAAAATTCACGCAATAAATATTAGGTACAATATTGTACATTGCACAGCAATATTGCAGAAATATTATATAGGCATGATTTGCAATATAGGTTAAACAACGTTGCAGTAACATTTCAGAAATATTATGAAAATAAAATAAATTCACGCAATAAATATTAGGTACAGACCATTCAGCCCGAACATGTATTTGGCACATTTCCAATAATCCAATAGTAATATTACATATATATTTTATTGCATTATTGCTGTAATGTTATAAAATATAAAACAATGTTTTTGAAAGCGGACATTTTATCATTGCTGCAACCTTGCAGCAAGATTGCTGCAATATTTCACAATGTTTATGCAATGTTGTAATATTGCAATGAAATGTTGCCACAATGCTGCTGCAATCTTGTTGTGCTGTATGAGTTTTCGGAAAAGCATTTTTGTGAAAGTATACACGATATAATGAATACTCCCTCTGAAAAATGTCTCTGATAATTTATTATAAGAATATTATTTTATAAAAAAACCGTTTAAAATTTGTGAACGAGGTAAAAAACTTCTTTTTAAGTTTATGGTTAGGTCCTTACAAAGGATTGTGTTGTATGGGTATAATCTGTCTAGTCAAAGCATGATCAAACATTCTTTTTAAAAACGGTTAGGGGAGAATGGGGGAATTGTAGTCAGTAAGAATTATTTCTTATTTTCTGAAAAAAAAATGTCTTTAGAACCAAAATGGAATAGTTGACGGATACTTCATTAATTATTCTTCGAAAGTAGAAGCATAAAAGTTAAGAAAGCTAATAAATAATTGAGCCTGCATTGATTAAAAAAATCTCTGAATTGACCGCAATTGACCGACGTGTTGGGGTAATTACGGTCGCCTCTTGGATAACTATACTACGGTCACCTTTGGCCGGTCGCTAGCAGCCAGGATTCGGTGGTATATTTTGATTACGAGCTTGAAATCCATAGAACCAATCTACGCCAGCACACCTTTTTTCTTTATTAAAATTATTGGGGATGTTGTGACGTTCAGCAAACTCAAATGCTGCGCAGCTTTTATTCCAGCTTTTACTGCCCCGATAGCTGCTCTGAGCTCGTTTGAGGACCATTTTCCTCTTTCTGTTTTTCTTGCTCTACAACGAGGCATCTTAAATTGAAAATATAATTACAAATAATGATTAACAGAAAAATTGAAATTTTAACCTAAAATTCCGGCGTTATTTCAAGACTGAAATGTCCATCAAATTGAACATATTTTCTATGTAAATCATGTATATTATTCATTTCTCACTGAGTTTGGATAAATTCCATCAAATTTGTGGTATAAATATAAGTATATACATACCGTGATGTTCACGCTGTCACTCGACGTTTGCAGACATGTGCCCGATGGTTAACAGGTTACGTTCGACTGCAATTTCCCCGTGCAAGCGACTACCGTTACCCCAAAAACCAAGTGTATTTGTTATATTAAATAATAATATATTTATACGATGTCATCGTTTTAATATGGGCAAAATGAAAGCTAAAGAACCAAAAAAAGTTATAAAAAACGGTTAAATGTAATTTTAACTACTAAAAATTTCGCAAAACCCTTATCAAAAGTACATCGATTCTTATAAGAAAAAGAGCGTAAAATAAGAATCACTAGATTTTTATTAATTTATGTTGATTTAATAGGCACGGCATAATAAATTACTCGATAATCATGTATGTAAACGGATAGAGACAAAAAAATTTGATATAACTGTTATATATTTATGTAAACGGGTGACCGGCATTGCCTGACGACCGTCATTCCCCCATTCTAGCCATTAGGATTAGGTCTTCTTAAAGGACCTTAACAAAAAATTCTATTGAATTTTATAGAAGAAAGTTTTTTACCTGCTGTTTACAAATTATTAATAGAACGGTTTTCAAAAAAAACCTTTGGCCACCCTTTGACTGGACAGACTAGACCCATACAGCACAACAAGATTGCAGCAACGGTAAAGTCCGCTTGCAGAAATATATTGCTCTATTGTAGAATATTGCAGCAATAAATCAATAAATTATATACATATAAATTATTACATATAAATTATATAAACGGATAGAGACAAAAAACTTTGATATAATTGTTGTATATTTATGTAAACGGGTGACCGGCATTGCCTGACGACTGTCATTCCCCCATTCTAGTCATTAGGATTAGGTCTTCTCAAAGGATCTTAACAAAAAATTCTATTGAATTTTATAGAAGAAAGTTTTTTACCTGCTGTTTACAAATTATTAATGGAACGGTTTTCAAAAAAAACGTTGGCCACCCTTTGACTGGACAGAGTAGACCCAGCAGACATACAGCACAACAAGATTGCAGCAACGGTAAAATCCGCTTGCAGAAATATATTGCTCTATTGTAGAATATTGCAGCAATAAATCAATAAATTATAAAAGGTAATATTACTATTGGATTATTGGAAATGTGCCAAATACATGATCGGACTGAATGTTCTGTATCTAATGTTTTTTGCGTGAATTTTATTTTCATAATATTACTGCAACGTTGTTTAAATTATATTACAAATTCATGCCTATATAATATTTCTGCAATATTACTATGCAATGTACAATATTGCAATGTTTTTGCAATATTGCTGCGAACTTGTGCTGTATGGGCGCGTCGTCGAGAAATGCGACGAGCGTGGAAAATGAAATTATTTTGTGGAATTATGCCATATGATTTTACATTAACTTTTATATGATTTAATAAATATCTAACTCATTTATTTAATTATGTAAAAGCAATAATAAAAGTTTATAAAATATTATTGCAAACTTATTTTTCTCTCAATTGATACAAAGTTTTGCTTGTATATTGTAAATACAAAAAGTGATAAATAATAGGCCAACTTATCGAGCAATTATTAGAGTCGTTCAGTCAAATAAAATTTATTTCATGTAAAAACTATTAAGCTACAATCATTCAATACTAAAACTTACGCAAAAATTACAGTCATTCTAAAATAATAAAATAAACGTTTCAACCGCACACGGTCTTCTTCAGTATAATTATTAAAAATACAAAATCATAAAAAAATTCACATAATATCGAAAATTAATGTTAGTTCTTCAAGAGTCGAGAGTTTATAAGCAGTTAACGCGTGTTTCAATCCGTCATGTCCAACAAATGTTTGCCTTGATATGATCTTTGATTTTAATCAGATCTCGAAAAGTTTCATCGATAATATGCGAGAAATTAAAACGTTCCATAGGCGTTGACATCGTCCTTCTTGACAATTTTAACCACGTTTTTTTTGAAAAAGTTATTGAAGATGACACAAGACAAGACCAACAATATAAAAAGACACCTCATTTCAAACTCTGAGGAGAGTTTTAATAATTATACTAAAGAAGATCGCGTGCGGTTGAAACGTTTATTTTATTATTTTAGAATAACTGTAATTTTTGCGTAAGTTTTAGTATTGAATGATTGTAGCTTAATAGTTTATACATGAAATAAATTTTATTTGACTGAACAACTCTAATAATTGCTCGATAAGTTGGCCTTTTATTTATCACTTTTTGTATTTATTTTTCTTTCTTAATTATATACATATACCTCCATGAATCATATTATAAAAATTGATAAAACAATATTGCATAATTCTACAAAATATAATATATGTATATATATTTTTAGAGAATTATGCAAAATTATTTTATAAATTTTCATAATATAATTTAAATAAATCATTCAAATATATATATATATATGTATATATATATATATATATATATATATATATATATATATATATTATATATAATTAAAAAAGAAAAATAATATGTAAATAATATAAAAAATATAATAAAAACATAATATATAAATAATATAATAAAAATATAACATATACATGTTGGGAGAGGAGATATTTGAATAAAGTACTTTATGCGTTGAAAACTGTTTATTACGCGGATTCAATACGAGGAGAATAATGAGTGTGTCTCTCGATCGGGCGGTCGTCTTATATACCGTCGTCAAAATAACCGACGCTTCAAATCGCGCCAATCACGCGAGGACACGAATTCGACAAAAATTTCAGACGACGAACGGATGAACACGTATGGAAGACATACAATACAAAAGAATGTAAATACGGAGACAATGCCTTATAATGGCTTATAATAATACATGCCCGCAATAACAAGACGGACGACGGATAACTAAATAAGTCGAGCCCAACAAATAAATGCCAACATACATATATATTAAATTTTGTAAAATTATGAAATATTATTTTATAAATTTTTAAAATATAATTTAAATAAATTATTCAGATATACATAATTTAAAAAAAGTTATTTTGTAAAAGTTTGCAATAATATTTTATTAATTTATATATATATATATATATATATATATATATTTATTTATTTATTTATTTATTTATAATATTTGAAAGAGTAGATTTAACATCGTTGATATTGAACGTACTTGACGTTTAATAATGAGTTATTGAAGGAAATTAAATTGACTTGTTGGCTTACATAGAGATTTAATAAGAATTTTGGTAAAGCTGTTTTTGATAAACTTGAATAGAAACTTTAAACTTAACTCAAACATTTGCTCGGCAAACTATTATCATAATTAAATTTAAGTTGACCGAAATTTTGAAAGACACACCTCAAGGTACACAATTTGAATTTCATCCAACTTTAGTCATAGAATTATTTCTGTAACTACGTCAATTATATATTTCTATAGCCGAAGAAAGTTCGTGTTTTCCATCGTTTTTCAATTTTGTCGTTCTTTCGTCGACTTTCTACTGCAGAAAACTCTTTTTCATTATTTTAATTGTAGCATTCGTAATTCGAAAGTCTCAGAGAAAGAGAGAAAGAGAAACTTTGATCCATCTGTCTTTTTCTTTTTTCGTCGTCGAAAGACAGTAGAAAAAACCCGAACCGTTAAATTACATCGTTTTACAAAGTTGTCCGAATATCGCGTAAACGTAAATTTTTACGAAGTGCATCCGCACAGGCGTAGAGTATAATTTTTATAATTTCGACCTAACACACGCGTATGTGACATTCGGATGACGAGCCATTCTGCGCGAAAATCGAGACGAAATAGAAGTTCGGAGAGTTCTGTGGACTTTTTCTCTCTTTCTCGCTCTCTCTCTCTAAAGTTTGAAGAAAAAGAACGAATTTCCCTGACGAGAGAGCAGAAATACAAAAAAAAATTGCTCTGGCTAGAGAAATTGACAGAGTGTATTATTACGTACATCCGGAAAAGCGGAAGAATCGATATCTATTGTCGGCGAAATTAACACGCTCTCTTTCTCTCCCTGTCTCTCTCTCTCTCTCTCTCTCTCTCTCTCTCTCTCTCTCGTGTATTGTAGCAGTAACGATAGCAACAATCACGGCCGGCCGGTCTACAATAGGCGGCTCTCCCTTTTCACCCCCTGCGGTCCTCATAAATTAGTTGACGTAAAGTGCTGTGCATAATTAAGCGATGCGCATAAATGACTAACGCGTTTGCGATTGGACAAATTAGACGCGTATAACAAAGTCATGCATGAATCATTAGGGAAATTCGCATCTTGATGGTCTGTGATTGAATTCCGGTTCAAAACGCTTCGCGAATTTTCGCAAAGCGTATTCTTGCTCTATTATATGTATGCATATAGCGTGTTTCACGAAAAAAAAATTGCGCATTTTTGCTTGTATTAAAATTAGGTAATTATAGGTTTTTCTTCTTCTAAGAATGCAGTTTTTTAGCATTTAAAATTGATAAAATTAATTTTTGAACATTAACTAATTAAATGTCAAAAATATATGCACAAAAATATAAAATGAAAATGTTAAACAAGAAATAATTTTTTGCTTATATTTAAGTTAGTTAATTATATTTTTTCTTTTTCCAAGAATATTTAACATTAAAGATATATGCAAAAAATAATTTATTGTCTTAAAATGTACTAATTTACTTAAATATTAATCAAAATATTTATTTACAAATTGGACGATTTTCTCTATGAAACTTACATACCTTGATATTAAAAAGAGATTGTCCATAAAAGTACATGAGATTTAAATAAAAATTTCAAAATGCTTCGTGAATTTTCGCAAATCATATTCCTGCTCCATTATATGTATATTTGTTTCATAAAGAAAAAATTGCGTATATTTTGCTTATACACTTAAATTAATTAATTATAGTTTATTTCCTTGTATACTTTTACTCGCGTACCTACTTTTATACGTGGAAATTAAAAACTCGAAATTGAAAAATTCTCGACTCATTGTGGAAAGCCTTGTAAACTAACTTTTACGCTTGATAATTTACTTTTCTTGTACATTCTCTTGTGTTTCCCTTCTAGCTAGGATCCCCACAATTTAGGGGTCAACGACCTAAACCAGAGGCGGGGTCTAGGGTCAATCAGAATAATTGTGACTGGAGGGTAAAAGTGTCAGAGGAATATTTTCCAGTGACAGGACTAATAATACTTATCAAATCATTAAAAGCGGTAACTTATTTCGTATAGATACGTGAAATTGTTCAATTGTGTCAATCAATCAATCAATCGACGCGGTAGTGTCGCGATGTAAAAAATTGATTGATGTGATTCCTGAATTAGAGAAAGACTGCTTTGCATTTTATGAAAATTTATATTTAGCGTAAGAAAAGAAATAGTACCATATATGTTCAGGAAAATTACATGTACTGTTATAGTCCGGAATGACTATAACTATATTATATTGAATATCATATTAGTAAAAGCGCTTATCGCGAGAAGAAACACCGAAAACCGCGGATCGCAAGCGAAGAGTTAACCTGCTTCGCTTGCACCTAGATAAAAAATGCGTGAATAAAATTAGCCAATCGGAGAGCTTTTCTACATCTTTTCCCAAAATTATATTAATGTATATATATTATTTGATGTATATATGTATTTAACGTCTTTTATAAAATAAAATTAAATTTGTTACTCATTTGTTAATTTCTTCGAATAAATATATTCTTTATTTTCTTCTGACTGATATTCAAAAAATCCAAGCCGAATCGATACATCTCATCTGCTAAAAAATGTGTAGGAAGAGAAAAATGAAGTCGGAGAGAATAAAAGAGAGGGCAGGGATTAGTTAAAGAAAGAAGGAGAAAAGAAGAGGAAAATGGTCAGGGTTAAGGAAGAAGAGGAAGAAAGGAGAAAAAGGACTTTATAAAATTGTAAACTCGCTGAAGGCCAGGAAAAAAAGAAAAAATGTTTAAAATAGAATAATTATATATGTGTGTTCCCATACAGCACAGATTATTGCAAATATATTGCAGCAACGTTGCAATGTTGCAAGTTGCAATGCAACATTATAAAGACATTGCAGAGATATAAGTGCACAAAATTCCAGCACACTTGTAGCAACATGACATTAATATTTCGGAAATATTGCATGTAATCCAAATTCTATAATTTATATATTGTAATATATATGAATTAACTACAACGTATTTTCATTAATGATTTATTTACATTTATATACCTGTATATGCAACATTAGTTTATGGTTGCAATAACAATACATTATTGCAAACTCATAACATATTGCAATATTGTTGTAATATTTTGTTGCAATCTTCCAAAAAGCGGACATTTTAACATTGCTGCAATTCAACAGCAATGATGTAGCAACATTTTGCAGTGAATTTGCAATATTGCAATATTGCGGTGAAAGATTGTTGTAATGTTTTTGCAATCTTTCGGTGCTGTATGGGTTAATTTCTTAGAATAAATATACTCTTTATTTTCCTTTGACTGATATTCAAAAAGTCCAAGCCGAATCGATATATCTCATCTGCTGAGAAATGTGTGGAAAGAGAAATATGAAGTCGTAGAGAATAAAATGGTCAGGGTTAAAGAAGAAGAGGAAGAAAGGAGAAAAAAGGATCTTATAGAATTGTAAGCTCGCTGAAGGCTAGGAAAAAAAGAACGAAAAAGAATGTATTGCAGGAAGATTCAGGAATGTTCCTACAAAAATGGCCTTGTAAACTCTGCGGGAAAAACAATAAGCTGACTTTCTTTTTTATTAAATAAGTTATGCTTTTAAATAATATCGAAATAATGAGATTAATACATATTTCTGAATAAAATTATATCTGCACGATTTTCTCAAATTGACGGTGTCAGTTCTTATTATATTATTCACATAAAATCTATTATAAACTACTTTAATTTTGGAATAATAGCTATAATTTCTCAAAATAATTTAATAATATAAAAAACTTTCTTAAAAAA
Organism: Nylanderia fulva; assembly: GCF_048542155.1. Classification (NCBI taxonomy): domain Eukaryota; kingdom Metazoa; phylum Arthropoda; class Insecta; order Hymenoptera; family Formicidae; genus Nylanderia; species Nylanderia fulva. Next base: position 108,899 of record NW_028189507.1, read on the forward strand.
GGAAAAATACATATATTAAGTACATAAAATGTTAAGAAAATATTATATATATATATATATATATATATATATATATTAATTGATGAAAGGCTCGTATAAATTAACGAAATTAAAAAAAATGAATTGTAGGCCAACTAAACGAGCAAAATTACATAAGATATAAAGATTTATTAATAATTAAATTCTCATTCCATTAGAGAAACAATATACAACGTAAACGTTTCGACTGCACTACAGTCTTCTTCAATACATAAAAATCAAATATTAAAATACAAAGTTAACGATTCTTCGCTGATGAACAATGAATAAGTAAGACGATTGGTCTGAGATTCCAAGTTTTGCGACATTTAATCATGATTATCGTTTTACAAGTTCTTCTCGAAATTTCAAGTGTGTGTTAAGAAGTCTAAATAACAAAACATATTGATAATATTTGATTTTTATGTATTAAAGAAGACTGTAGTGCAGTCGAAATGTTTACGTTGTATATTGTTTCTCTAATGGAATGAGAATTTAATTATTAATAAATCTTTATATCTTATGTAATTTTGCTTGTTTAGTTGGCCTACAATATTTATTTTTTTAAATTTCGTTTAAATATATATATATATACAGCCAGATTACAGCTATTTTAGCTATAATTTGGCTGTAGTTCGCACGCGCGCATAAACTTTTCACATGGTGATCTACCTTAACCTAAAATTTGCTGTGGCTGCATTTTGGATTTTCAGATCGCTGTCACAACGACTTTACAGCTATAAATACAGCTCAAATTGCTGTGGTTGTATTTTGGATTTTTGAATCGTTGTCACAGCGACTTTTCAGCTATAAATACAGTTAAAATTGCTGTGGCTGCATTTTGGATTTTCAGATCGCTGTCACAACGACTTTACAGCTATAAATACAGCTCAAATTGCTGTGGCTGTATTTTGGATTTTTGAATCGTTGTCACAGCGACTTTTCAGCTATAAATACAGTTAAAATTGCTGTGGCTGCATTTTGGATTTTCAGATCGCTGTCACAACGACTTTTCAGCTATAAATACAGTTAAAATTGCTGTGGCTGCATTTTGACTCTTTTATTAACTATCGCAGCGCTTTTACAGTTAAAAATTCAGCAAAATAGCATTTGCAGCCAAATAGATGTAATTAAGGCTGGCAGAACGTTTTACTAGCTACATTTTTGCTGTTGCAGCGAATATAGCCAGATTGTGTTACTTGGGTAGTTACTTTTTCAATGAAATAATTGTAACTGTAACTAGTTACGTTTACAAAGTAACTTTCCTAACCCTGAGGGTTAGGAAAGTTATTTTGTAAACGTAACTAGTTACAGTTACAATTATTTCATTGAAAAAGTAACTACCCATACAGCACCGAAAGATTGCAAAAACATTACAACAATCTTTCACCGCAATATTGCAATATTGCAAATTCACTGCAAAATGTTGCTACATTATTGCTGTTGAATTGCAGCAATGTTAAAATGTCCGCTTTTTGGAAGATTGCAACAAAATATTACAACAATATTGCAATATGTTATGAGTTTGCAATAATGTATTGTTATTGCAACCTTAAACTAATGTTGCATATACAGGTATATAAATGTAAATAAATCATTAATGAAAATACGTTGTAGTTAATTCATATATATTACAATATATAAATTATAGAATTTGGATTACATGCAATATTTCCGAAATATTAATGTCATGTTGCTACAAGTGTGCTGGAATTTTGTGCACTTATATCTCTGCAATGTCTTTATAATGTTGCATTTCAACTTGCAACATTGCAACGTTGCTGCAATTTATTTGCAATAATCTGTGCTGTATGGGTAGTTACAATTACAAGTTACCGATTTTAAAAAATAACTTGTTACAGTTACAGTTACTCAAAAAGTAACGAGTCGTTACTTTTCAGTTACTTTTTAAAAATAATTATACATTATTTTAAATATAAGAAGCTTACAGTTTATGCACAATCGCAGTCATATATTTAAAAAATTCTTGAATGTAATAATTGATCGACTTGTACCATCAATGTATGAATGACTTTTAAATACAACAGTAACAATAGTTAGTAACTTACTAAATGGTAATCGCAAAGTCGCAAGCAAATCGACCACATTTAAGAATTTTTTGAAATACTTGACTGTGATTGGTCGATCTTAATTATGTGTTATATTATTTTATGTACACTAAATGAGAATTTTAAGTAAAAGATTAAATCATATGAAGATCTATATGTTACTGTTATTAGAATTTAATTACAATATAACGGCTACTATACTTGAACGATACTTTTAGCACATGTTTCCAAAAAAGTAACTAATAAAGTAACTATTAAAATAGTTACTAGTTACTTAAAAAATGTAATTAACTTACAGTTACAGTTACAGATGGAGAAAAGTAACAAAGTTAAAAGTTATAGTTACCGCAAAAAGTAACTGTAACTGTAATTTCGTTCCAAGTAACTCGTTACTTCCCAACCCTGTATATATTTTATATATAATATATGCTATATATTAATGTATATATATTCTCATACAGCATCGTTAGATTGCAAAAACATTACAACAATTTTTCACCGCAATATTGCAATATTGCAAATTTACTGCAAAATGTTGCTACATCATTGCTGTTGAATTGCAGCAATGTTAAAATGTCCGCTTTTTGGAAGATAATAAAATTATTGATTATCGTTAACATCTTTTATTGTACAATATTGCAAAAAATTATTTTATTACAGTATTATACCCAGCAAATACCAAGTTACAGTTATATAATTGTTAGTTGTAATTTTCCACTCAACAATATAATTGTTATAATACACGTATTATATTTTTGAGTGGGAAATTACAACTAACAATTATATAGCTGTAACTTGGTGTTTGCTGGGTATATGTATATATATTACAATATATAAATTATAGAATTTGGATTATATGCAATATTTCCGAAATATTAATGTCATGTTGCTACAAGTGTGCTGGAATTTTGTGCACCTATATCTCTGCAATGTCTTTATAATGTTGCATTGCAACTTGCAACATTGCAACGTTGCTGCAATATAATTGCAATAATCTGTGCTGTATGGGTTATTTGATGTATATATGTATTTATCGTCTTTCATAAAATAGAATTAAATTTGTTACTCATTTGTAATGAACAACAGCGAAGATGACGTTATTAAATCTGTGTTAAAAATATTTAATATTATATTTAAAAAAATTATTTAAATATAAAATTTGACGCGGACAATAATACCTAAGTAAAGAGAAAAAAAAGTATTCTTCAAATGTATTGTTGTATCTCTGATGAGACACGAGGAATTTTTCGGGTCTCAGCCGTTTAAAAGATGGGGATCCTAACGATCGGCGGTGTCTCTTTGCGGATTAGTCTCGCAATAAATTTCAGTTTTTTTCAATAAATTTTTATTTTCTTTAACTCTGGAGTTGATTTAATCCTGAATTTAACGAATTGTACATTTGTTAGGTTATAGGTTCGGATTAACGATTTTGTCTCTCTGGTTTTTTTTTAAAACCTCTGGGCTTTTCCCAAAAGATGTAGAAAAGACAGGAGACCACCGTGAACGGAGAGCGAGGCGATGAAGTCAGTCGTTAAAAAAAATTCAGAGAGACAAGTCACTAATCCGAACCTAAGCAAATATACAATTTGCAGAAGCTAGGATTTAATTAACTCCAGAGTTAAAAGAAAAAAAGGTTTATTGAAAAAAACTGAAATGTATTGCGAGACTAATCCGGAAAAGAGATGCCGCCGATTCTTCGGATCCCTATCCTTTAAACGGCTGAGACCCGAAAAATTCCTCGTGTTTTACAAGAGACACAATACATTTAAAGAATACTTTTCTTTTTCTCTTTACTTAGGTATTATTGTCCGCGTCAAATTTTATATTTAAATAATTTCCTTAAATATAATATTAAATATTTTTAACACAGATTTAATAACGTCATCTTCACTGTTTTTCATTACAAATGAGTAACAAATTTAATTTAAGGGTTAGGAAAGTTACTTTGTAAACGTAACTAGTTACAGTTACAATTATTTCATTGAAAAAGTAACTACCCAAGTAACACAATCTGGCTATATTTGCTGCAACAGCAAACATGTAGCTAGTAAAACGTTCTGCCAGCCTTAATTACATCTATTTGGCTGCAAATGCTATTTTGCTGGATTTTTAACTGTAAAAGCGCTGCGATAGTTAATAAAAGAGTCAAAATGCAGCCACAGCAATTTTAACTGTATTTATAGCTGAAAAGTCGTTGTGACAGCGATCTGAAAATCCAAAATGCAGCCACAGTAATTTGAGCTGTATTTATAGCTGAAAAGTCGCTGTGACAACGATCCAAAAATCCAAAATGCAGCCACAGCAATTTGAGCTGTATTTATAGCTGTAAAGTCGTTGTGACAGCGATCTAAAAATCCAAAATGCAGCCACAGCAATTTTAACTGTATTTATAGCTGAAAAGTCGCTGTGACAACGATTCAAAAATCCAAAATGCAGCCACAGCAATTTGAGCTGTATTTATAGCTGTAAAGTCGTTGTGACAGCGATCTGAAAATCCAAAATGCAGCCACAGCAAATTTTAGGTTAAGGTAGATCACCATGTGAAAAGTTTATGCGCGCGTGCGAACTACAGCCAAATTATAGTTAAAATAGCTGTAATCTAGCTGTATATATATATATATATATTTAAACGAAATTAAAAAAAATAAATATTGTAGGCCAACTAAACAAGCAAAATTACATAAGATATAAAGATTTATTAATAATTAAATTCTCATTCCATTAGAGAAACAATATACAACGTTAACATTTCGACTGCACTACAGTCTTCTTTAATACATAAAAATCAAATATTATCAATATGTTTTGTTATTTAGACTTCTTAACACACACTTGAAATTTCGAGAAGAACTTGTAAAACGATAATCATGATTAAATGTCGCAAAACTTGGAATCTCAGACCAATCCTCTTACTTATTCATTGTTCATCAGCAAAGAATCGTTAACTTTGTATTTTAATATTTGATTTTTATGTATTGAAGAAGACTGTAGTGCAATCGAAACGTTTACGTTGTATATTGTTTCTCTAATGGAATGAGAATTTAATTATTAATAAATCTTTATATCTTATGTAAATTTTGCTCGTTTAGTTGGCCTACAATATTCATTTTTTTTAATTTCGTTAATTTATACGAGCCTTTCATCAATTAATATATATATATATATAATATTTTCTTAACATTTTATGTACTTGATATATGTATTTTTCCTTTTTTAAGAAAGTTTTTATATTATTAAATTATTTTGAGAAATTATTGCTATTATTCCAAAATTAAAGTAGTTTATAATAGATTTTATGTGAATAATATAATAAGAACTGACACCGTCAATTTGAGAAAATCGTGCAGATATAATTTTATTCAGAAATATGTATCAATCTCATTATTTTGATATTCTTTAAAAGCATAACTTATTTAATAAAAAAGAAAGTCAGCTTATTGTTTTTCCCGCAGAGTTTACAAGGCCATTTTTGTAGGAACATTCCTGAATCTTCCTGCAATACATTCTTTTTCGTTCTTTTTTCCCTAGCCTTCAGCGAGCTTACAATTCTATAAGATCCTTTTTTCTCCTTTCTTCCTCTTCTTCTTTAACCCTGACCATTTTCCTTTTCCTTTCTCCTTCTTTCTTTAACTAATCCCTGCCCTCTCTTTTATTCTCTTCGACTTTATTTGTCTCTTCCTACACATTTCTCAGCAGATAAGATGTATCGATTCGGCTTGGACTTTTCAAATATCAGTCAAAAGAAAATAAAGAGTATATTTATTCAAAGAAATTAACACACATATATAATTATTCCATTTTAAACATTTCTTCTTTTTTCTCTTTACTTATTATTGTACGAGACTATTGTAGCTTTTTTACTTTCCGACTGGAGCTTGTAAAAATTATTAAATTTTGGCTTTGCGCAAATAATTACTTTCTGCGCTTAATTTTAATACTTCTTTCATACATTTTTTATTCCGCTCTTTATCTATATAATATATAAAACACACACACACAGATCTTTTATAAATAACAAATTTAATTAAGTTAATATAATAAAGCAACAATTACATTTTGAACATAAGATGACCGCGAAAGGATTGTTTACGCAGTACGATTTAATAACAAATTAGATTGTACTGTAAACCTGGCATGTTAAAAAGCGAGAAGGCACAAGAGTGGATCATTCCCGTCTAACAAGCAGAGAGTAGGAACGAAAAGAGTGAGCATTCTGCCTCTCAAAATATGAAACGCAAGCGCGGAAAAAGCAACAAGATTTTTTTTTACCACGTCGGATGTTCCGACGACAAAATTAATAACAGCCGAGCAAAGCGTAACGTAAAAAGCGCGACGTTAAGACTACCATTTAATTATCCCTGACAGCGAACAGGTACACACGCGTCAGCTGTACCGCGAAAGCGAAAGAGACAGAGGACTCGTATAGTAAAAACCCTCCTGAAACCGTCTATGCACTGCATATTTACGCTCTATTCGCGGAAAGAGATAGAGAGAGAATGAGAGAAAGAGAGAAGTCCTACGGAGATTCATTCCATTTGAAGGTCCGTTACTGAGAGAGCGAGGTAATACACAGGAACCCGCGATAAATCCCGTAATCCACCGTGTCGCGTCAGGAATACGAATCTCTCATAGCGGCGCCGGAGGGAGAGAGAAGGAAAGACAGAGAGCGAGAGAAGCGTGACATAACGTCGTCGTCGGGGAGGAGAAAGATTGCATTTTTTTATTAGGTAGAGGGTTGCGAGGGGAGGGAGGAAGCTAAGGACCCCCGAGCCCCCGACAGAGAGAGAGAGAGAGAGAGAGAGAGAGAGAGAAAGAGAGAGAGAAAAAAGAGAAACATAGCGTCTCCATTTTCCACGCAACGTAACGCGGACAAATTACACATCCTGCGAACTCCCCGGGCGCGCATACGTATATAAACCTATACTAGGTGTTCCTAAATAAGTGCGAAAAAATTTAGCACACACATCGAAAATTAACCACCCATACAGCACACAAGTTTGCAGCAATATTGCAACAACATTGCAATATTGTACATTGCACAGGAATATTGCAGAAATATTATATAGGCATAATTTGTAATATAGTTTAAACAACGTTGCAGCAACATTTCAAAAATATTATAAAAATAAAATTCACGCAATAAATATTAGGTACAATATTGTACATTGCACAGCAATATTGCAGAAATATTATATAGGCATGATTTGCAATATAGTTTAAACAACGTTGCAGCAACATTTCAGAAATATTATGAAAATAAAATTCACGCAATAAATATTAGGTACAATATTGTACATTGCACAGCAAATATTGCAGAAATATTATATAGGCATGATTTGCAATATAGTTCAAACAACGTTGCAGCAACATTTCAGAAATATTAGGAAAATAAAATTCACGCAATAAATATTAGGTACAATATTGTACATTGCACAGCAATATTGCAGAAATATTATATAGGCATGAATTTGCAATATAGTTTAAACAACGTTGCAGCAACATTTCAGAAATATTATGAAAATAAAATTCACGCAATAAATATTAGGTACAGACCATTCAGTCCGAACATGTATTTGGCACATTTCCAATAATCCAATAGTAATATTACATATATATTTTGTTGCATTATTGCTGTAATGTTATAAAACAATATTTCTGAAAGCGGACATTTTACCATTGCTGCAACATTTCACAATGTTTATGCAATGTTGTAATATTGCAATGAAATGTTGCCACAATGCTGCTGCAATCTTGTTGTGCTGTATGGGAAAGGGTTTTTTTACATAAATATATATACTCCTCTTTACATTCCTTCCCAAAGTTCTCCAAAGAGAAAAGTAAAAATTTTTCATTTTTTTTAAATTTTGGACATTAAAAAATGAAAGATGAATATTTTGCACTAGTAAAAGTAATAAGGAATTTTTATTAATATTTTTTAAATCTTTTTGTATTATTATAAAGAGAAAAAATTAACAACCCCTATTTAATTCTTTATTAAAACTTTTAAACGGACCAAAATGTAATCATCTAAAAATTTTTATATAAATATATATACTTCTTATATTTTTTCCTGAAGAGTATAAAGTCCTCTAAAGGAGGTGAAAATTTTTAACTTTTTTTCTCAAATTTTGGGCATTAAAAATGAAATTTGATGGATATTTTCTACTAGTAAAATAAAAAGGATTTTTATTATTTTTATAATATTTTTTAAATCTTGTATCGTGGTTATTGGGTATTGAAAAATAAAATTTGATGGATATTTTCCACTAGTAAAAAAAAAGATATTTATTAATATTTTTATAATCTTCCCGCATCATTATAAGGGTATCAAACTAACAACCCCTATTTATCTCTTTATTAAAACTTTTGAACGGACCGAAATGTGATCATCTAAAAATATGCGTTAGAAAGCTTAAGTCCTTTAGAAACTTTTATTTCTTTTTTTTTGTAAAATCAGTAGTTTTCAAGAAAAAAAATTAAAATCTAATTTTCATCTTTCTCTTTGAAGAAAAGTGTGACTTCTCACTTTTCAGGGAGGGTTATAGGATTTTATATATTTATTTGAAAAACCTCCCTTAATTTTCGACAAAGAATCATCTAAAATTTTTCGCACTTATTTGGACACCCTGTATATATGTGTGCGCATACTTGAACCGTTTTCCTTTCTCGTACAAGGGTGGTAGGATGTGAGGAAGATAGGGGGTCCTTTCTCCTGCCACGTGTAATACACTCTTACGTCGCGCGTGCGAGGGAGATCGCACCCCCTTTTATCTTCTCGTCAGGAGGGGATGAGAAAAAGAGGGGTGGAAGAAGCTCGTCGTTCCATCCCACCGGTCGAATCTGCCGATTTGATGTGCCTCGACCTTCGAAATCGTCAGAACCGCTTCTTCGACCCACGCATGAGGATTCCTTTTTTTCCACGGTTAGGTTTGTAAAACCCGTCGTGAGACGAGGAATTTACGACTGATTCAGGGGACATCCTAGAAGGAGGGAGAGGGATAAATCGCCGAAGCTCTTTTAAATATAAATCGATATTTTTTTTTTTCTTTTAAGTCGCGTATCTTTATGCAACCTTTGGCGAGATATAATCTCGTTGTAGCGATGCACAAAACGAAAATGGACAGATTCGAAAAAGATCCTTTGTTGAAAGATTGGAATAAATAAATTTTCTATATCAAACATCAAAATTTTTTAAATCCTCTTTTTACTAAAATTTTGTAATCTTAAACGTAAAAAATGATTAATTATTATTAAATGAATTATGACAAAATTTATTTTATCGCAAAGAAGAAAGACTTAATTAAGAACCAATCTGGTTTTCATTTAAGCAATTTATTTTTCCTTCCTTTAACGTTATCATGTGAAATACAAAAAAAGTATTTTAATATTTAAATTGATACCACAATGATTAAGTGAAAATTTTCTCGGAGAATTATATCCACGAAACTTTCAAACACAAACAAAATTATAAATATATATATATATATATATATATATATATATATATTGATGTTTTCAATTTACAGCACTTTACAAAATATATTTCTCTCTTCTTCTCTCTCTTTCTAGTAATAAATTCACACACAAATTCGTATTCGTATCGGATCTCGTGCGAACAAATGAGCTTCGCCATGTGGATTATTTGGAGGGTAGAAAATCAGAGATACCGCTGTTCATTTATGCAAACTGCTCATTACTCGATTAGTAAATTATCATAGTCGATACAACGGATAATGATACAATGGGGAAAAACGCAATGGGGAATAATGCACATATAAACAATTCATAATTATTTATTTAATATACCTAATATGTATGTGGCGTATTAAAAAATTTGCCTCTCCCTTAACTCTATTCATAAATTTTACATTTTGCTATTTATTCTTCTTTCTAGATAATATATAATTACGTCAAATATCTTATGATTGGATTAATTGTTTTGAAAATTTTCAACAAACTGCGATTAAATATATATATATATATATATATATATATATGTATTAACAATAAATATAAAAAAATTATTTTATATAAAAAATTTTTATTTTTATATTAGAAAAATTGTAAATATATCTAATCGTTTAATTATACGAGATATGAAATAAAAACAATTGGATTATGTCCATATTTATATTTTGTTTTTCAAAATTGTAAATATATGTTTATTTTCATAATTTTAAATTTAGAATAATATAAGATTCAATATTTATTTTATCTCATTCTGCGCATTTATTTTGATTTATTTATTTGATTTGGATTTGTCTGTTATTCACGAATTCTAAATATATAAATGAAAAGTCGTTCGAAATCACGAGGCATGTGGATTTAATAATAAATAATAAAGATAATTAATAATAAATGAAAATTGTATTCATGAGTTTGACCGAGATATGGTTATCGGTCAAACTCACGAATTCGAAACTTGACGTGATCGGCGAAACACGATTCGGTCCGTGACGGAAATCCGGATCGACGTCTACTTAACGCGGGACTTGCGAATTTTAACGTAAAACGCAAGGATGATCCGACGATACCCGTCCCGTCGACGATGACCCAATTACCGTACTCGTAAAGTGTAACGGCGGAAGACGTGAACCACGTGAAAGCTCCGAGCGGAAACTCGGAAACTTTGTTCCCGTCGTCTTTCAACGCGTTAAGGAGGACACGAGCGATGGAAGAGGACAGAGGTAGCCCGGTCCCTCTCTCTCTTTCTCTCTCTCTCTCTCTCTCTCTCTCTCTCTCTCTCTCTCTCTCTCTCTCTCTCTCTCTCTCTCTCTCTCCTCTCTCTCTCTCTCTCTCTCTTCTCTCTCTCTCTTTCTCTCTCTCGTTCTCCGCTTCAGTACGGGATAATTGCTTGAGCTCTTCTAATGCTCTGATACCTGAAATATCTATTAACGAAAATCGAATTAAAACAGGTGCACACAGACCCACGTGCACGAGGCGGACGTAACGAGAGGCTCGACTTCCGGTATACTCGGGGAAGCGATGTGTTCTTCGGTAGTTATTAGTCACACGCCGTCGATGACACAATTTCTATCGTTATCAAAGTACCGAAGTACCAAAGTACCACCGTAAATGCATCTATTACGCCGGGACCGTGTCTCTTTACGTATGCAAAAACATCGAACGTGTCTCTGTGTAGGGTGATTTTAAGGACACTTTGACACGTGTCCGGGAAATTGTTCTACATTTTTATTTTAATCAATATCAATTAAAAATTCTTATTCGCTCGTATATTGTATAAAACAACAAATGTATTCAAAAAAGACCAATTTATCGAGCAATTCGTGAGATGTTATATCGAATTAAATTTTATTCCATATACAAGGGGTAGACAAAATAATGTGAACACCTGTGAAAGAGAGGTATTTATATATGTACATTAATTAAATGTTGGGCCATCATTTGCCCCTTTTCCAGTGTTGGGCCACCATTTGCCCCCTTTCCAATGTTATCTCATTCTTCCATCCGCCAATTGCCTTAGAGATAGATGTTGAAGGAGGAAATCCGCTTGTCAATCTTCTTCAAAACTGCCCACAGTTCGATGATATTAAGCCATTAAAATGCCTAAACACTCTCCCTGGCCAGCATAATTACCAAACCCAATTATCATCAAACCACTATAGGCAGTTTTGGAGAAGAGATTGAAAAAACGATTAATTGGCTCAATGATATTTAAATTTGGTAATTGTGCTGGCCAGCAAAATATTTAAACATCTTAATAGCTTAATATCATCGGACAGTAGGCAATTTTGAAAAAGTGAGAAACATATTTCCTCCTTCAACAAAGCAATTAGCAGATACAAAAATGAGACAACATTCCAATTAGAAAAAAAGCAAATGGTAGCCCATCTTATTAACAAACAAATATAAATACCCCTCTTTTACAGGTGTTCACATTATTTTGTCTACCCCCTGTATATCTTAGAACATAAACCATTATATTAGCAATACAAACAAAACCTTCTATATATAAGAATAAACGTTTCAACCGCACGCGGTCTTCTTCAGTATTACAATGTTAGCTTTTTACAAATCTTACAAAAGAATAAATTATAAAAAGGTAAATGAAAAATATAGGATCGAAAGGGTCTGAATAGCTTAGTTGGTAAGTGCAGTCGCCCGGAAAATGAAAGACGTGTGTTCAATTCCCGATTCAGCCGACTTTCGGACTAATATTTTTCTCGCCTATTTCTTTACAGGGGATGTTAAGAGAAAGAATAAGGGGAATTTCTAAAATCCCAACTATAGAATTCAAATTCCTTAGTTTCCAAATTTTCTTTCTTTCTTAATTGTCGCAATAACATTGCGTTTGGCTCTATTGGTCGAGAGAAATAAAGTGTAGATTGTGATTTTAAAAAAATCAACGTTTTAACCGCACGCGGTCTTCTTTAGTATTACAATGTTAGCTTTTTACAAATCTTACAAAAGAATAAATCATAAAAAGGCAAATGAAAAATATAGGATCGAAAGGGTCTGAATAGCTTAGTTGGTAAGTGCAGTCGCCCGGAAAATGAAAGACGTGTGTTCAATTCTCGATTCAGCCGACTTTCGGACCAATATTTTTCTCGCCTATTTCTTTACAGGGGATGTTAAGAGAAGGAATAAGGGGAATTTCTAAGATCCCAACTATAGAATTCAAATTCCTTAGTTTCCAAATTTTCTTTCTTTCTTAATTGTCGCAATAACATTGCGTTTGACTCTATTGGTCGAGAGAAATAAAGTGTAGATTGTGATTTTAAAAAAATCAACGTTTTAACCGCACGCGGTCTTCTTCAGTATTACAATGTTAGCTTTTTACAAATCTTACAAAAAGATAAATCATAATAAGGCATAAAAAGGTAAATGAAAAATATAAGATTGAAAGAGTCTGAATAGCTTAGTTGGTAAGAGCAGTAGCCCGGAAAATGAAAGACGCGTGTTCGATTCTCGCTTTTCGGACTTGTATTTTTCTCGCCTATTTTTCTCCATATGAAAGTTCAAGATTAATATATATTGTATATGGAACTTAGTAATCTCAAACCAAGAGATACAGTTCCGAAGAATTAATTTTTCGCGCTTGGGCTCTATTGGCCGATTTAAAATTCATGTATTATTATTATTAATAATATTAAGAGCCGACATATATTTCTTATCTGATAAATCATAATATTATTAAAAATTAAAAATTACTGTTAGTTCGTTACTTCGAATCGAGAATTTATAAGAAATTTATGCGTGTTACAATTTGTCAGATTTAATTTATACGAGTATTCGTCGTGATGTGATCTTTTGATGTTAATCGAATCTCGTACAAATTTATTTTTATCATTTCACAGCATCATGATATCTGGGATCTCTCGAAAATGCTGATAACAAGCTAAATGTAGAAAGTGTCAATTTTATCTTTATGGCGAGTCGACAAAGCTGGATAGAATTTTGCGGATAATTTTTAATTTTCTTAAAGTCTGCAACAAATATAAACTTTGTGAAGAAACATTATCTTTAGATAGCTTCATTTTATTGAATAATCGTGCATTTTTTTATTTGAAAATTGAACAAAAATTATATGTTTAAAAAATATTTCCGCATTATATAAAATATTAGAAATTTACTTAATAAATGTCTGCATCTTTCTTACAATTAATTTAATGAGAAAAGCGCGCTTTTATCCTTATGAATATAACGAATTAACTTTTAAAGCGTTTATGCTTTCTTCACTCTTTTTGTATATATTAAAGAAAAGTTTTAAAGTTACTTTCCTCAGGTTTATGAAACATTAAAATAGCCGGTATCCGTAACCAGTTAATCCGTAATTATTATTTTTATGTAAGAGCATGTGTTCCAAGTTATCTTATTTACGTATAATACAGCTTTTATAAAAAGTTAGATGTTTCATAGCCAATTTAGTCTTTGATATAACGCGCTCTCTGCATTATTAAATTCACCTTTTTTGCATCGTACATAATTAATATTCATTAAAATTAATAATAAAAATATTTCCTCAATGGTAAAAGTCGACCAAATTATAAATAATTAGTTAAAATACAACGTTTCGGCTGTCATTACAGCCCTTTTCACAAGTAAATCTATAAAAAGTTACATAAAAATAATTATAATTTTAATACATTTCATCGCAACAAATAATTATAAATTCATATACAAAAATATGTTACATACCAAACGTAAATGCATAATAAATTAATACAATAAATCAAATTCACTGCATACCACCGACAATATTCACCATTGTTTTAATGAACAATGTAGAATTGACAGAAGTAAGCAAGAAATAAATAGATGTTAACAGTTAGCAAAAATCTTAGTCACTACGCGTTAAGAAAATCGAGACAAAACTAATGTGTGTTTCGCAATCTAAAACCTCATAACAAAGTCAAATAAATAAATAAATAGGTAAAAATAAAAATAATTTAAATAGCGTCAAGAACACGATCATAAATCCCACTAAAATTCTCTGTATCTTTCTGTAAATTAATGCCTTTACTTTGTTTTTTTATATAAAACATTTCTGCAATTTCTTTTTTTCTTGTTTGTTTTTCTTGATGCAAGATCACCGGAGAATCCCAACGGAACTCATGATCGTTGCAAGTCCGATGCAAACTAACGACTGAATGCAATGTAGTGTCTTTTTTGATATTATTTCTATGTTCTTTAATGCGCGTTTCTAAATGTCTCTTTATCTGTCCAATATACGTAGAATCACAATTCGCACATTCAATTTTATACACGACATCGGTTCTTTTTAAGTTGTCTATCCTATCTTTTCTTCTTTTTATCAGTGTGTCTAATTTTTTTGGAACGGTATATAATACATCAATTCCATTTTTATTAATGCAACGCGTAATATTCTCGCTCAAATCTCTAATGAAGGCAATTAATTTATAATTATCAGAAGGCACCATACAATTTCGCGCATCAAATTTATTTTGGTTCAATGAGCTAAGATTATCGCCAAATTTAATCGCCCTACATCTTTTGATAATATTTTTGTTTATAACCGTTAACGCGGGTAACAATTATTACGAAGAATTCTTCTGACTATATTAATATTTTCTTCGTGAAACATAGGGTCAGCGAATACAATAGCCCTATCCACTAGGCTTGTAATCATACTGAGTTTATATCTCATCGGATGATTCGATAGAAAATTTATATATCGATCTGAAAACGTAGGTTTACGGAACCAATTACTCGTTAATCTGCCATCAATATGTATAACATTTGTGTCCAAAAAACTCAGAGAACAATTGTTCTCTAGTTCAGATGTAAATTTAAGTCGAGTGTGAAAACCATTAAAAATCCTAAGCATATCCTCCATTTTTCCTTTCGGAATAATTGAAAAAATATCATCGACGTACCTTTTTACAGATTTACTTGAAAAGGGCTGCAATGACAGCCGAAACGTTGTATTTTAACTAATTATTTATAATAAATGATTGCCAGTTTTGGTCGACTTTTACCATTGAGGAAAGATTTTTACACATTAACTTCGTCATTTTTGAACTTATATAATTCATAATTGATTTACGTTTCGTCATTATAAAATTGAAGAAAATCAATTCCGAATTCATCACAGAAAAAGCAAGTAAAAATAAAAATAATTTAAATAGCGTCAAGAACACGATCATAAATCCCACTAAAATTCTCCGTATCTTTCTGTAAATTAATGCCTTTACTTTGTTTTTTTATATAAAACATTTCTGCAATTTCTTTTTTTCTTGTTTGTTTTTCTTGATGCAAGATCACCGGAGAATCCCAACGGAACTCATGATCGTTGCAAGTCCGATGCAAAGTAACGACTGAATGCAATGTAGTGTATTTTTTGATATTATTTCTATGTTCTTTGATGCGCGTTTCTAAATGTCTCTTTGTCCAATATACTCGTACGTAGAATCACAATTCGCACATTCAATTTTATACACGACATCGGTTCTTTTTAAGTTCTCTATCCTATCTTTTCATCTTTTTATCAGTGTGTTTAATTTTTTTGGAACGGTATATAACACATCAATTCCATTTTTATTAATGCAACACGTAATATTCTCGCTCAAATCTCTAATGTAAGGCAACACCATACGAGTTCGCGCATCAAATTTATTTCGATTGAATGAGTAAATTTTTGAATATTTAAATTTTAAATGTATATTTAAAGTGAACGAACAGGTAAAAAACTTCTTTGTAATTTTAGGATTAGGTCCTCTTAAAGGACCTAAAACTTGTTTACAAATACGTAACGGTTTTCAAAAAAAATGTTTGGTCACTCTCTACCTGGACAGACCCATACAGCACAAGATTGCAGCAACGGTCACCCAAAAAAAAGATTCTATTGTTTAGCGATTCCGTTTCGATTCTAGAGGATTTGACTCTTATATATGGTCTCAAGAAGATACTCTACAATCTAGCAGAATATCCTCTGATCAAGAGATACTGGATTTAAGGTTATAATTCTCTTAATGCTAGAGTATGTCTTCTTTTTATTAATTTAATAATATTCTTATGTAAAACATTTAAAACAATACTTTAAGACAAATATCCTCTACTTTCAACCTTACTGAGTATTAATTTAAAACTCAAATAATTTTATTTATAGAGTATTAGTTTTTTTTCAAGAGGAATCTTCTTGCTCTCTCTCTCTCTCTCTCTCTCTCTCTCTCTCTCTCTCTCTCTCTCTCTCTCTCTCTCTGTTTTACACACACACGTAAAAATTTTAAATATTTTTTAGTTATTTTTTTAAACTACGTAATCTTTAAATAAAAATTATTTCAAGCAGTTACGTAGTTTTTAAAAATAATTAAAAGAAATACATATATGTATCGTAAAAAATCATAAAATTATAAAAGCATATAATTTTACAAGAATATATATGAAATAGGTATATTTGTTTTTTTAATAAAAAAGATTTGAAAATTACATGTTTACAAAAAAATTACATGTACTTCTACATTAAATAATAAATTTCTAGAAGTATTAGCTTTCAAAGTATTTCTTCTGCTAAAAAATTCAGCTTGATCACCCCACTTAGGCAATAGTTCCTCAGCTTTTTTAGTTGATACTAAAAGTAATCGATCTATAATGGTTATTATATAGGAGAACCGAAAACCTGTTCGTAAAATTTACCGTCAAAAACGAAACTAGTTGAGCGCATAACAATTAAAATTAATAATATTAAAAATTAATCATATTAATGTAGGAATCACGGATTGTGTCTTATTTCGGATAAAATAATAAAGTATTACGAGAAATGGTTTAATATAGGTATATTCAGATAACTTATCCGCAGTTCCACGTACTCTACGGCTTCGCGAAATTCAGTGCTCTTCTCCCGGAACCTCGGGAGAGACGCTTTATATCTTCGTCAAGCCCCGCGTGAGCCAATCAGGAAGCGACACATCGAGTGTTCAAATTCGCATATCTAATCCATCGCATGGCAAAACAAGAGTACAAAAACTGTCTCAAGACAAATACGGGCTCGAGACAATAGACCCGCAAGTCACAATAAATTTCGGCCACGACCGATTCGTCAACACGAGAAATAACAATATGTCAAAACAACTTGAAATAAAAACGGACTTAAGACGATAAATTCTCGATTCCTACATTAATATTAACAACGGTTTTTTCAATCATTCATCCCTTCAATCGTTGACGTGATAGCTTGACAGTTATCAGCTGACACATCCTACTAGGACGTTTCACGATAATTTTCAACGTCGTCACGTTAATTAGACAGCAAGTATACCGAGATCCCGCGCATTCGCGAAGGTGGAATTGTAATTAAATTAGTAATATCGATATCACGTTGAATAATGCATGAGACAATATTCCCCTTTTAACGATGACGCACTCTCTTTAAATACGAGGTGATTCTACAGTGCGAAAAATTTAGATGATTCTTTGTCAAAATTTAAGAGGGATCTTTCATATTAACATACATATAAAACATATACAGGGTGTCTTTTGAAAAAATTATAAAAACAGTACCTAGCATTTTTTCTAGGACTCATATTTTTCGAATTATTCTGCTGTTCCGGTACTTTTATAACACCCTATATAGTTACACTCCTTCAAAGGGGAGAAAATTAGATTTTTATTTTTTCTTTTTTTTGTAAAATTTTGAACAAGTTAAAAAAATGAACATTTTCTATTAGTAAAAGGATACTTATTAATACTTTTTAATCCTCCCCTTATTAATATTTTTTAATCCTCCCGTATTATATGAAGATGAAACTAGCAATCCCTATTCAATCTTTTATTAAAACTTTTTAATGAGTCGAAATATGATCATCTAAAAATATGCCTTAGAAAGCTTAATTTCTTTAAAAACTTTTTTATTTTATTTTTTTTTCGTAAAATCAATAGTTTGAAAAAAATTAAAGTACATTTTCCTGCACATTAGAGTACTAAATGGCATAAGTTTCGAGAAGTTAAATTTTAGAATAAAAAAGTAAGCAAAACAAACTTATAGTAAATGTTGGAAAAAAATGGAACAAAAATAAAATTTGAGAAAAGAAATAAGTATCTAATTTTTCTCCTTCTTTGGAAGAGTGTAATTCCTCAGGGAGAAATATATAGAAGTATATGTTTATATGAAAGACTCATCTTAATTTTCGACGAATTATCTCCTAAAATTTTTAATGGGTTGGAATATGATAATCTAAAAATATGCGTTAAAAAGTTTGAGTCTTTTCGAAACTTTTTTACTTCTTTTATTTTTTTGTCAAATCAATAGTTTGCAAGAAAAAAATCAAGATACACATTTTCATGATATAGATATAGATTTCGAGTTACGAGAAGTTGAGTTTTAAAATAAAAAAAGCAAGCAAAGTAAAATTACAATAAATGTTGGAGAAGAATAAAACAAAAGCAAAAGAAATAAAAACCTAATTTTCGCCTCCCTCTTAGGAAAAATATAATTTTTCAAGAAGAGATACAGAAGTATATGAAAGACCCTCTTAATTTTCGACAAAGAATCATCTAAAAATTTTCGCACTTATTTAGAATCACCCTGTATATATATATATATATATATATATATATACATACAGGGTGGGCCATTTTAAAAAATACGATCAATTTTCTCGTAAACTAAGCGAAATATCGAAAAATGGTTCAAACATGTGTTGTATGGTTTCAAAGGGGCTATAAGATGGTGCCATTAGTTTGACCTTGGATATTTAGTTAAAGGTCACGCAAAGGTTACCTCAATTTTTTTAAATGGCACCCCCGATTTTTTATTACATATTCTTGTAGCTGATCTTGAGAGCTTTTCAAAACACTACAGTCAAATGTTTTTCCATTGCGTACTTTTCGAGTTATAAAGCTCAAAAGTTACTACATTTTGATAAAAATACAAAATATTTCTTAAAATATTCACTTTTTCCGATAGTCATATTTTACATGCTATGACCAATCAGGGCAAAGTCCAAGCATGATCCAGCTAGTTAAGACAAGATCCGAACACGATCGTATTTTTTAAAATGGCCCACCCTGTATATGTACGTGTACATATATACGTTTATGTGTTTGTACGACTTTAGTGGGGTTGCCGAGCGATGTCGGTTTTAAATAAAACACGTCCCTCTTTATATATACGTGCTTGTGTGCGTGTTCCCGCGTATCCGATCCGCACCCTTCCCTAGGGGTGACTCTCTCCCTCTTCGCGGCCGCTATAATCAAATTCGAGTCGACGTATCGCCGCGAATACGAGAACGAACGCGCGAGAGCCTCCTGGACGCGCGTCGGCCTGGATTACTTTCGGGGAGAATTTATGTCCTACGTCTAATGTGGGCGGTCGGCGGTAACGATAAATGTGCCCCGGACGGGCGCCACCGACCGACTGCAACCACCGCAGCGCCGGACTTTGTAAACAGGCTTACGCACCCGAGCTCTTTTTTTTTTTTATTGCGTTCGTTCGAACCCCCTTGAACGCTGAAGCTAACCGCTAAGCTTGATAAACGACACTCCGAGACTACCCGCGTTATTAGGTTTCGCGCACCGCCATACCCGGCTAGTTTTCTTAATATTAACATAGTTGCGTCGAAACTATGTTAATATTAAGAAACTGCAACTGGCGCATTGCGCGCGTTATTGTTCCGCAATTAAAGCAATTTACCGCGGTGAGAAGATATAATGTCGTATTTTATATGCAATGCAGCTCCTAGAATTTTACATACACATTCTCAGTATTTGTTATTTCTTGATTTTTTTTTTCAATATCTTAAATATTATAATATTTATTTCGTCGATGATGTAAAAATAAAATATATGTAAAAAATGAAATAATCTATTCTTAGATTCGTTTTTCAAAATTTTTCCATTTCGATAAAACTATCGTCTTGCATGTTTATTATTAATTATTATTACTTTTATATTTGAAAAAAGTTAGAAATTATTGGAGCGAATTACTTCGGTAAAAAAATATCTGAAAGTAAAATATTATCTTCAGGATTTGTTGTTTCTAAACTTTTTAAATTATTTTGAATTTTATAATGTTTATTTAATTAATAATATAAAAATAAAATAAAAGATAAAATAGTATAAAATTTTATATATAATAATATATAAAATTATATATATGAATAAATTATATAAAATTATATATATAATTTTATAAATGCTTTAAATATATTTGATGTAGTCTTCTTATAATAATTTCTTATTTTTTTCATTTTATATCGACTCTTCCATTTCCATAGATTTATTGTCTCACGTGTTTATTATTTTTATATTTGAAAGAAAAATTAGAAATTATTGGAGCAAATTTCTGCGATGAGAGAAAATACGTCGCATTTTATACAATAGAGCCTTAAAATGCTAATGCTATCCTCAGCATTTGTTATCTCTCTTGATTTTTAAATATTAATAACTTTTTAAATATTTGAAGTAGCCTCCTTATAATAATTTCATCATTTAAACACGCATTACGCTACGAAGAATATGAGATATTACATGAAAACGTTTCTCTCTCATGTTATGACAGCAAATATTGTTTCTTTACCGCACTTAATAAAGTTAATAGCGTAGCCACGTAAAAAAAAATTTTTCATCAAAACTGTAATCGTTTTGGCAGAATAAACAGTTGCGAATAAATAAATCGCTGAACCATTTTTTTGTTAATATGTGAATATTTTTTTTTTTTTTTTTTGTTAATATATGTGCACAAATATTCTTTCCCTTTAAAATTTACCACTAACCGTCTAGATTCTGAAATATGTCATCTTGTTAACTAGATTATCGTGTTGGGAGCCCCTGCCTTGTGTTTGCCCATGAATACATAATACGACATAATATTCGTGCGAGAATCTCGCACGAAAAAGTAGAAGAGAGGAAAAATGAAGCGACGGCTCTGAATTAGACGCGACCTTAGACATGATTCTAAAATACGAAGCAAGTAAATGAACACTTATTATAACGTAACTCACGGATAATCATGTTATTAACAGAATCATCCAATTTCGCTGTCGCATCGTATATCTTTAGAATAATTATGGAGATTCGGTTACATCATTGATATCATTGTATAACGAAGAGCAGAATTAACTTCTCACTTAATCAATTAATTTCTAGATCCATTTTTTTTTTGCTTCCTCATAGAGGAACCTCTGTTTTGGTGAAAAAAATTTTTTTAGAATGTTCCGAAACATCGAAAAATCACATTTTTAAAAATAGCTATATATTGTATCTTGCTCTAATTTGGCATACAAGTAAAGTAAAATTACACTTTTATTTACTGTAATTTCTAAAAAAATTCATAAAGTATTTCATTTTTCATAAAATTTTTAATTTTTGTAGAAATGTCCGTGGTTGCTCTAACTTTCGTATCTTTTAAAATATCTAAATTTTTTAAAATTTTTTAATATAAATAGACTATCATCAAAGGATGGTTGTGTGGTATTGAATTTGACGAGGTTCAGTGAAAGGGTTCGTTTTTAAATAACTTTTTATTGACTATACTGATCAATAAATCTTTTTCCACGATTAAAGTACTTATAAAAACGGACCGCGTCAGCTATGATTGCATATATAAATCATATAAAAATAAAAAATTACAGTTTTGTTATCGCGCGACTTCTTTGTGTCAGTTCGTAACAATACTTATTTAATAAAAAAGTTCTGCAATTTGTCTGTGCATGAAATATAGTATACGCGGTAAGGATAATATGAAGAATTATTAGTAAACGATTAAAAGTGAGATTGCAAGTCTAATGAAAAAGTTATATATTAAAAACATTTTCACGCATATGTGTTGTATACGTGCATATGTTTAGATATGTGTGGTACTAACCTATCATGTGTATATGCGTATGTGCTAACCTATCAGAGTTTGGCCGTCGCTTCCCGTTCATCATCTCCTTAATATGGATCGGTGAATTATAAAATTTTAAGTTTTCAAAAAAATAAAAACTTTCAAATTTTACGAAATAAATAAAGGAGAGTGAGTACATACATACACATATACACATATATCTATCTAACTATTTAAAAATTGTTACTTTATATAGAAAAAGTGAAAATTTGAACTTTATTATAAAATTATCAATTTTTCAAATCATTTTTTTTAACAAATTAAATTAAAAAAAAAATACCAAACATTAAAAAAATATATTTTATGATTACACATTCTTTTAACTTATCTAGAGCTTATTATTTTTGTAATTATTCTGTAATTGTTTTTATGAATACAAAAAAACCGCAAAAATCAGTTTAAGAATTATACATTATTTTTACTCTAGTACGAGAGGCATAAAAAATGGTGCAAAATTTATAAAAATTATATAAATATATTGTTTCTACTTTGATACTAAAACTACTGTTAACATTTGGCTTTTATAACCTTGTGTCGTGCATGTGTACGTCACATGTATAAAATTTAAAATACATGATATTACTTTTTTGATATAATTAGAGTAACGAATTTTCATAAACTTATATGTAAAACTAACAGAAATTGAAATTGCAATAACTTTTAAGTTAGTGAATTTTAATTCACTAACTTAAAAGTACTACTAAGTATACTAAGTTTTACATATAAGTTTATGAAAATTCGTTACTCTAATTATATCAAAAAAGTAATATCATGTATTTTAAATTTTATACATGTGACGTACACATGCACGACACAAGGTTCAAGTGGCACAACAGAACAAAAGAATTATTCGACGTCTAACTTTAAGTCTCGAACCCTTTCGAGTTTGCATAGGATTAAACTATTGTCCACATATGTACAACATATGTGAAACTCGAAACTGGAGCCTCAACTAAAATATTTTTTCCCACGTAATCACCTCAATTGGTGATCCCGACGTGATTCACGTGCAAAGAGGTGAACGTGCGGCAGTGAGGCATATTCCTTCGAAGAAAAGAAGATTCCGCGAGATTCCGAAATGTCGTTCGCTGAGGACAACGCAGCTCATGGCTCGGACGCCAACGATAACGAGAACGAAAAGATTAGCGTAGTGAGCCAAAGCAATCTGCAGATTCCACCCTTTTGGCCGCAGAAAATCGCCTTGTGGTTCCGATTTTTAGAGCTGCAGTTCGCATCCGCTCGGATCGTAAAGGACGAAACGAAATTCAACGTGGTCATCGCGAACCTTGGGGAAAAATACATTGAACAAGTGGAAGACGTCGTGATGGACCCACCCACGAGCGGACGGTACGAACACCTCAAGAAAGAGATTATTAAGAGGTAGACAGAGTCGGACAGTATACACGGGTACGAAAATTACTCAAAGACGAGGAAATCGGTGACCGGACATCTTCGCAGTTCTTCCGCGACCTGAGAAAACCCGCGACCCCATCTATTCCCGACGATTTCGTGTTGACCTTGAGGAAAAACCGTTTGCCGGCGAGAACGCAGCGGGTTTTGGCAGCCTCCGCGGATACAAAAGCTAATACTTCTAGAAATTTATTATTTAATGTAGAAGTACATGTAATTTTTTTGTGAACATGTAATTTTCAAATCTTTTTCATTAAAAAAACAAATATACCTATTTCATATATATTCTTGTAAAATTATATGCTTCTATAATTTTATGATTTTTTACGATACATATATGCATTTTTTTAATTACTTTTAAAAACTACGTAACTGCTTGAAATAATTTTTATTTCAAGATTACGTGGTTTAAAAAAATAACTTGAAAAATATTTAAATTTTTACGTGTGTGTGTGAAACAGAGAGAGAGAGAGAGAGAGAGAGAGCAAGAAGATTCCTCTTAAAAAAAAAAATTAATACTCTATAAATAAAATTATTTGAGTTTTAAATTAATACTCAGTAAGGTTGAAAGTAGAGGATACTTGTCTTAAAGTATTGTTTTAAATGTTTTACATAAGAATATTATTAAATTAATAAAAAGAAGACATACTCTAGCATTAAGAGAATTATAACCTTAAATCCAGTATCTCTTGATCAGAGGATATTCTGCTAGATTGTAGAGTATCTTCTTGAGACCATATATAAGAGTCAAATCCTCTAGAATCGAAACGGAACCACTAAACAATAGAATATCTTTTTGGGGTGTTCAACAATACAAACCCATAAATTCTTCAGTCAAAAATAATGCGAAACCGAAGCTAACAATAAAAGCGTTTCTTTTTTTAATTTGTAGGAAAAAATCCATATTTTGCCTACTCTGAAAATATTCTTTAATTTTAGCAAAATTTTAATAATTGTTAAGTACTAATTGTTAAGTTTATATTAGACATTGGTTTATATACATACATATATATATAAAACAGTAGAAGCTGTACCATCGCGCAGCGTTGGCAATGGCGGCGGCGGCCATTGCAAGGCAGCGAGCAACTCTTAGAACATATACACCTGGAAGGGGAATAGGAGCGCAAAACTGTGTCCAAGTTGGGTGCGAGAGAGAACCACGTTTTAAAGAAAGAGAAAGGTAGATTGTTACCTTTGTCCGCAATGCGCAAGCGCGAATTAGCAAAACGGCGCACAGCGTTAGCGCGTTTTATTGTTTGTAAGAGGTTAAAATGACGGAACATGTTATGGAACAAGATATTTTCAATAATCATAAGACTGAATTAATACAAAGTATTATTAAAATTTATATTTTGCGTTTGTTTCACGAAGGAAAAAGTGCAACTGATATTAAGCAAAAAAATTTTATTAGACAAAAATATTCAAAATTAATACACTTTAAACACCAATAATATATACATATATATATCTATAATATATATATATATATATATATATATATATATATATATCGAATGTTATTTTGTTATTCTGTTTGTAAAATAAAGTTTATAATTATTTATCACTGTATGTACACTGTCCGACATTACTTATCAGTTATTCAATTATTGTCAATTGTATCTCAATTAAAAATTACATTTACAGTTTTAAACCGCGCGGTGAGCGTGGAGCGTGACGTGTGGCGTCATCCACGCTTGCGCATTGCGAGCATAGGTTAAAAGCTATCTTTCTCTCTCGTACCCAACTTAAACACAGATTTTTACCATGAAGAACAATAGCAATTCCCCTTCCAGGTATATATGTTCTAAGAAGCAACTCCTGCATCATAGAAAGAAATTTAAATAATTATTATTATACATATATTATTATAACATGATATACATTTCCTTCTTCTCGGCCACAGAGCCAAACGCGATGTTATTGCGAAAATTAAGTAAGAAAATTAAGAAATTTGAGAATTTGTATCCTGTGGTTGGGACCTCAAGAATTCTCCTTGTTCCTCTTTTAAATTCCCCTGTAAAGAAATAGACGAGAAAAATATTGGTCCGAAAGTTGGCTAAATCGGGAATAACAGCGCGTTTGGCTCTGTGACCGAGAAGAAGGAGGTGTATATCGTGTTTTATATTAAAAAGCCGATCTAATATTCTTAATATTCTTATTATCGTATTATATATTATTATATATTATATTATTATATTTAAAAAATTTATTTATTTTTTATTTGTGAAAAAATTGAAATTTGAATTAGTATATTAAAACAAATAATTATATACATTTACAGCACATGACAAAATAAATAATTATAATAACTAATTATTTTTTATCTTTTTAAAATAATGATATATTTAATAATCGCTCTTTCTCTTACACAAAATTTATGTTTATTATAAGATTATAAATACGAAATATTATAATACAGTATTTCCTGCTGTTTCACTTTTCTTTTTCCGGTTTTTTTTTGTACAGTCACGTGACAATTTCTGGTGGGAGAAATTGCTTGAGAAAAAGTTTCCAAAACATGAATAGTCACACCGTAGAGAACTTCTGTAGTGTACGTACGTAAGACACGAATTTCTGCAAACAACAGACAGAGGCACTCATATATAAAGCAACACATATCGCAATAGATTAAATTATATTTAAAGAAGAAATTCAATATACGGGAATAGTTTTACGTTTATATTAAATTACATTTCTGTGTGTGTGCATTTTTGAAGTACTCTTCTATAATGGCTACAATAGATAAATTACCAGTAGAGTTGATAGATATTATTCTTGGCTACAATATCAGTGTTGAAGACGTCCTTAATTTTAAATCGACATGCAAACTATTTTGGTCGACACCACATTACCAAAAGAATTGGGAAAGAAAATTTTCGATAAGGTATGTGTTCAGATCTGACGTCAAATAAGAAGATTTTATTAAATGATACAAATACGAGAACAAATTAATTTTATTTGATTAATTAAATTATATTTATATAATTTTTAATAAAATTTTTTAAAATTAAGGAAATTTTTTTAGAAGATAATTGCTTCGCCATACTTTCAAGTAGAGATTTGCCGGATAGTGAATTTTTCGGTTAACTATAGATTCCAGATAATTCGGTACTTTTGCTATTATTGGTATTATTCAACGCGAAGAAATTAAAAATATCGATTTAACTATATTTTTTACTAAAGAAAATATTATATTTAAAGTGACATGTACTTTTGTTATTATTTAACACATTTAGATACGATTATGTCAAACTTAAGTATAAAATCTCATAATCTATTTACTTTTTGATTATCTGACTCTTATAACTTTTTATGCAGAATATTGTAAGGAATTGATTTGTATAAAAAAATATGATAATTCTATTTAAAAAATTTATTATTTATCAATGTGTATCTTTTATACAATTATAATCGATTTTATATCTTAAGTTATATACTATTCATTATATTTAAAATAATAAAATTTTGAAGTCGGATTGTGGACAATGAATAGGATGAATAGTCGAATAATTATTGAATAAATTAACTATTCGACTACCCGACCGAATTATAAAAAGAGTAGTCGAATATAGGCCGGATATCAAATATTACCGAATATCCGACATACTTATATCTATTTTCGAAACCTTGGCATTTCTAATTGTTTCCGCACTTCCTAACCGCTTTTATAATACAATACAAAAAATATATAATATAATATATAAAAAATTTAATATTATAGGAAAGGAATAGGAAAGTAATGAAATTTATTGCTCTATAATTTTAGGTGGCCTTCTGCGAGAATAGTTTATGACCAAAAATTTAAGAAAAATGATCAGCAAGAATCTGAAAAAAATAATCAAGAAAGCTTTATAGAAGCAGGAATTAATTGTGCGAAACAATTACAAAATTTGATATCTGAAATAATCAATAATAGTAATAATTATTCAATAGAAAATTCAGAAGGTTTTAGGCAGTTTCAATTAGAAAAATTAACAGAGATTGTTAAGCCTAACAATTTTATGACTAGTTCTTTTTTCATGGATGAGATGAAATATTTGCTTACACAATCTTCACGGTAAGATACAAATAAATTAAATTACTATATGTAGGAGAAAGTATGGCTAAATCGCACTGTTCGTTAAAACATATCTGTTTTTCTTAAACAGAATTAAAATATTTTAAGATGTTAAAACTTTATTTTTGTTACAATTTTTTAATTTTATTGTTACAAAGGTACGATTTAGCAAACGTATTGTAAATCGTACACTGTAATAAAACTTCTTTTTAATTTTTAATTTACATTATGGAATAATATTAAATTTATGTTAATGTTTAGCATACATTGTTGACAAAGAACTACTTTCAAATGAAAAAAAAATTTGTCGTTTCTTCGATAGTTATTTTTCAGTTTTAATATTTACTTTAAAGAGTACGATTTTTAATATTTACCTTAAGGAGTACGATAGTTATTTTTCAGTTTCAATATTTACCTTAAGGAGTACGATTTAGCATTCTTTTCTCTATATCATAAAGTAATGTACTTTTAAGAATTTAGTATGTAACTTTTTCAGAAGAGCTGATTGCGATCTAATAAAACAAAATTGCATTAAAAACATGTTTTGCTATCTGAGACAACGTTCGGTGGAAGAAAAGTGGAAAATATTCAATAATCAATCTCAGAAAGAGCAACTTTGGGAACGAAGCGCTACTATTTTTGCTCAATCGGTTGAACCAGAAAAGAATACATTTTACTTGCACGTGAAAACATCACTAAATAATATAGCACAACAGGTATTGGAATATCTCAAAGTAAAACATCCCAATCATCCAATATTCTCAACATCCGCCGAAACATTTACTTATTGGGAAAACAATAATATCGATAAAAATCACTGGGAAGGAGAGAAAGGAACGCAGATTATAGATACACTTACAAAATATATATTTGGCAAATTAAATTTTCAGTGTATAGAAAATACAAAGTTGGAAAATAAGTGTATATATAATGTAAGTTGATACATATTATAAAATATATAATTATAGTAAATTAATATATAATTATAATCAATTATACTGTGAATACATCTAAATTTGTTTCTTATATTATGTAAAAATCATGTCTTTCTATTATTAATTTTCGTATTATAATTCCTGCACAGGTATTAGAAAATAAATGTGGTCATGGAACAATTTTATTAATAATATACCATAGCGTCGCTAGAAGACTTGGTTTGCGTTGCAATATAATTAAATTGCGTACACATACAAGCATTCATAACTGTATATTTTGGCAACCAAATTAGTAAGTATAATATTTTATTTAGCAATATCTAAATATTACGCCATTTTAACTCTTACTTATCATACACACAAGCACAGCACAACAAGATTGCAACAGCATTGTGGCAACATTTTATTGCAATATTACAACATTGCATAAACATTGTGAAATGTTGCAGCAATCTTGCTGTAAGGTTGCAGCAATGGTAAAATGTCCGCTTTCAGAAACATTGTTCTATAACAACAGGTTGCAACAATAATGCAACAAAATATATATGTAATATTACTATTGGATTATTGGAAATGTACCAAATACATGATCGGATTGAATAGTCTGTACCTAATATTTTTTGCGTGACTTTATTTTATTTTCATAATATTTCTGAAATGTGTTACTGCAACGTTGTTTAAACTATATTGCAAATTCATGTCTATATAATATTTCTGCAATATTGCTATGCAATGTACAATATTGCAATGTTGTTGCAATATTGCTGTAAACTTGTGTACGGGCGTGCTAAAAAAAACACAAACGCACAAACACACACACACATATGCGGGCACAAATATATAATGATATATTGTTTACAGTGCTGCTAATAATTTAGATTTAGAAAATTTAAGATGTTTCAACGTAAAATTTGCCAAATATCCGGATTGTATAAACGATCAATGGCTCTTATGCAGAACATTGTATCTAGAAAACATTCCAGCTACTGTTCCAGCTAAAGAGGTTAGTATATATGCTTAAATTAATTTGTTGATAAATATATAATTTCTCAATTTCACATTTGTAATCTGAACTTTTTGATATTGTTCTGGTCGCAGATATTTGGCATGATTCCTCTCAATTTGCCGTAAAAGGAAAATTCCATTGTCATCTGCAATCGTATCTCTTATTCAGCAGCTGTAGCAAAGTTAACAGGACGTAAAATATAAAAAAATGATTTTTTATGTTTAGAATTAATTTATCTGCAAATTTTGGTAAAAAGAAATTTTACGCATTTTTTTTATTTATATTATTTATAGTAATGAAATCTTTTTTTATCGACCTTTTTTATAAATATAACTATATCGGCATTAAAATTACATTGCCTTGTTATATCTTAATAATAATAATATAATTTTAATATTGTCAATTTTAAATAGAGAGAGTGCTATTTTTACATAATTTGAATAAAATCTTTTTTTATCGATCTTTTTTATAAATATAACTATATCGACATTAAAATTACATTGCTTTGTTATATCTTAATAATAATGGTATAATTTTAATATTGTCAATTTTAAATAGAGTGCTATTTTTACATAATTTATATTATAATT
This sequence comes from Nylanderia fulva, assembly GCF_048542155.1. Lineage (NCBI taxonomy): Eukaryota > Metazoa > Arthropoda > Insecta > Hymenoptera > Formicidae > Nylanderia > Nylanderia fulva. The sequence goes on from NW_028189507.1 coordinate 139,289, forward strand.
TGAATACCCTATTTGTGTACAATTTTTTTATTTCCCTTTTCTTATTTCCCTCGAGTATCTACAGTATAAATCTTCGCAAGCTTACCTCACTGTACTCCATAAATTAAATCATAGAGCTGCGAATTTCTTTGATCTAAAATAGATATTTAGTCTAAGAACTCTTTCTCGAAAGAGACTTACGCTTACGTTAACCTCGTTGTTTAGTGAAAATCAAATATCATTTTCAAAGGATCATAAAACAGTTGCGAAATCATCGCAAAGAAATAAGTGATAACCGAATTTTCGCTCCATGACACAGAAACACATTCATTTATCTCTTATTTTATTAAATTGACAATTGTAATTACCAATCGAGACCATAATATTCTTAAACAATAAATTCTTCCTCTCTCCATCCCGGTTGAAGAACTTCGCACTCATGGATCACCCGCAAACATCACATACACATTAATGGCTAGCTGCGTCTGTAGAATTTAATTAGCCAAATGTTAAATGTGTATACTTTTCCATTTAATTCGTTTCAATAAATTATTTTATTATGAAATTGCTGCAAATTTTTTTAACAAACTTGCTCTCGTTATTTTGAACAGAAATCGTTGCTCTTGCTTACAAGTAATTAATTCCATCAAATTTTTCAAACTAAAATATGTAGAACGTTAGATTGAAATAAAGGAATTTAATAATTGTCTATTACTTTAACTTTAGTTAAAAAAGATTTTGTCGTGCAATTTGAATTTTACTTATAAATGAGGTTTGTTACTGATGACTAATTATAGAGTTTAATACATTTATCTAAATCTACTACTTATATTTCTTCACGTCTAATTAAAATTGAAATTTTGATCATTATGGATAATTTTATAACAAATTCGAAATGTAATAAAGAATACCATTAATCTAGTAAATTACAAGACACAGTTTACAAGCAATCGAGTAAAACATCACAAATACAACCAATAAAACGTCTCAAGTAAGTAATAAAAAATATAAAATTCACAAAAAGAGAGAAATATCAACAATATCTACATACAATTGTGTATAAATAGACTCACAAATGAAAAGCATCTTGAATTATCGAGTAATTGAAAAATAGAGTTCCGGTACGTGATATTGCTAATTAATATGATACTATGATATGATACTATATGAGGAAGTCATAATTAAAAAACATCTTAATAAACTAAATAAAATGCTAAAAAAGCAATATGCAAATTTCAAATTTGTTTAATTTTTTTATCTCCATAAATTTGTCATCTCGCGTATTTATTATCTACTTTTATACTTGAACAAAAATTTAATATAAAATATATATACTATATAAGCTTCAATAATTTTAAATTTATATATTCATATTTTTAATTTATATAATTTATATACATATAATAATAAATATTTTAATTTCTATAATTATATTTAATAATTTCTAATTTATTTATTTATAATTTTAATTTATATAATTATTTATGTACAATACATTTTTTGAACATTGCGCGAGTAAAAATATAATTGCAGCTGGATAAATTTCATGAATAATAAATCTCTAATAAGTATAGCTTTCAAGGTATTTCAATCAAGATTATTCTTGTACTCATTGTCAGATGTGACATGAGCATAAATAATTGATAATATGACATGATTCGCGATAAGATACAGAACAAAACTTTATTTTAAAGTAAAAAGACTAAAAAAAGATATCAGTCTCAAAATTTCATTAAAATGTAAATTTGAAAAAATGGAATTAAAGGAGGGTATGTGTGATTAGTTTTTTGAATCGCAATTGCCGTAAAATTTCCATCGCGGCACAAATTTAATTCTTAATCGCATCCAACTGGATTCGAAAGACACGTCGATGAAAATTCTATAAAATTTCGAATTTTCGTCATTCTCAATCGCGATACATTGCTCACTCGTTACTAAAAAACGGAATAAAGTACAAAAGTAAGTTACTAGAAATGCATATCGTCTATAATATCAATGTTTACCCAGATAACCACAGTAATTATTATGACATCATTTTAATGGCAAATGATGCATTTTGACATCAAAATGATGTCACAATAATTACTGTGGCTATCTGGGTAATGTTATGTAAACTCAGGGTTGAGAAGTAACGAGTTACTTGTAACAAAGTTGCAGTTACTTTTTTTTGGTAACTATAACTTAACTTTGTTACTTTTCTCCATCTGTAACTGTAACTGTAACTTACGACTGATTATAACATTTCTGGGTAATTATTGAGATATGAGAATTTGAAGACGATTTTTCCTCAGCAAAAATGTTCAGGCACCAATAATTTTTGAGTTAAAAATGATTGAAAATAAAAGCCTTTTTGTAAACTAAGCCTTGTAAAAATAAATTATTAACAAAACTACATTTTTTACTTAATTTCAGGTAAAGTTTACTGTAATAGAATTTTAATTTAAAACTTAGTTTCATAGATACATGATTTAAAAGATTGGGAACATTAAGAAAATGATGACTTTTCTCTTAATTTCCTTCTGAGGAAAAGTCTCCAAATTGTCTCAGGAATCTCCCATTAATGTGTAAAATGCGAGTCACCAGACATCCGTTATATTGTCAAGGTCACTATCCTGAGTAAGTATTAAAAGGTTTTAAGCGTCGCTCATTATTTATAAAAAAATTATTAACCAAAAACAGTTTACTAAATAAAATTATAATATTTGTGACATATAACTGTATACATTTAAATGTATTATATGTTTGGACGCGTAATAAAGTAAACGCGTAGGTCAAGGACCCAGGGGTTCCGCCGGGCAGGATAGAGGCCAAAGAATGAATTTCAAACATAGGTTGGGTAAAATCAGGTTTTGAGTGAGATGGGGGTGCAAGGAAAAAAACGGAACCTCTGGCTTCTTCTTATCCCAAGCATTATTTATTTGGCGTAATATGATTTCAAATTAAAATTTATTTTTTGGGTATTATGCGCGCGTGCTTGTTCGGTAATTAATGTTTTGCCAATATCGCGAATCGGGAGAGCATATTTTAGACGGAATAAGTATTTGGTGTTATACAGTAATATTGTCTTTTACTGCATTTATTCAAGTCACACAGAATACAGACTTTTTACTCTCCACCGAGGAAAACCGTGTATCGCGAACGCGAGTCAAATTCTATCTGCCTCTTTGAGGCCGCGCATTGTCTCGTTTCTCTCGATCATTCCACGACCTTATTTTTATTTTTAGGTAATTAGACTATATATTATTCTCAGGTACTTTCGCTTTTTATTATGTACGGAAATCGACATTTACTTTCGTCATGTTAGACGCTTATTTGTTTATTTATTATTTTGTGTCACCGGTCGCGATATTCTTAACACTCGTCGCTTGTAATATATTTTTTTTTCGTATGCATTTTACTTTATATATATTTTCATTTTGTAATATTTTATACGCTTGTGGCATTTATCGCCACAGTATCCCCCTTCTAGTGGTTTTCTAATTTCCGACCTTGTGTATTGCACAATTATTTTATTACCGCCTATTCGTCGATTCGAGTTGTCATTAGTCACCGCGTCAATGTATAATTTCGCGTGGAGAAATAAAAGAAAAATAAATAAAAATTAATAATAATATAAATTAAAAAATTTCGTCCGACACGCCGCCATCAATCGTATATTGATCCGAGAATCGGACCCTTCGACCGCTCCTTGTTCGTGTCTCTCGTCTCTCACTCGCTGGCTGCGCCTCATTTGACTGCTCCGGATCCAGTCTCATCTCTCTGTCTCCAGGAGTCCTTGCTGTCGGCAACGCTTCGTCAGTCTGTTGCTCAAAAATGCCTATTGGTGCTTTCACGTGGCGTGTAATCTTCGCTCGCTGGCACTCAATGCATGTGCGTGCCCATGTACTGCAATCCTTTTTAATCGACGGCCAGACGTAACGCTGTGTCACTATCTTCACCGTCACTCGTATCCCCGGGTGTGCCAGTGTAATATATTGAATGCGGCCCTCCGAAAAAGCCTTGTCAAAAATGGTCTCGGAATCTTCGTCGTCGTATCGCACCATACAGTAGTGCCTGCGCCTGGAATTTCTATTTTTTTCAATTTGAGTCCGCTCGTGCCCTCGATGTATTCGTTGCACTCCGCATCGTCCTTCTGCGATCTCGCGAGTGCCTCGTAATCCAGCGATGTTTTTATTTCCTCGATGCGCGGTAGCGTGTCCGCCACTACGTTCTCTTCTTCTCTCACGTGTCGTACGTCCGTCGTGAATTGCCCAACAAAATCCAGATGCCGAAATTGTCGCGGCGTGCATTTTTCAGGCTTTCTATGAAATGCATACGTGAGAGGTTTGTGGTCCGTATAAATTGCCTCGACCATGTGGCGGAAGTATTCGATTGCTAAATAAATCGCCAAAAGCTCCCGATCGAATGCGCTGTATTTAGCTTCCGTCGGGCTTAATTTTTTCGTGCGATATCAGGGTAGCTCGCATCAAGCTACGTTTTGCGTCCTTGAACGCCTGTCTCGCTGCCGGCGTCCACTTAACGAGCGCCTTTCCTCTGATATCGCCATGAAGCAACTCGTTTAATGGCGCCTGAATTTCCGCGGCTCTTGGCAGACATCTCCTGTAGAAATTGATCATGCCAAGATACCGCCTCAGTTCCTTCGCTGTCTTCGGCTCCTCGAACTCCTCGATCGAGCCCGTACGCGCGCCGGCAATGGTCGCGTGCCGTGTCCGCTCACTTCGTATCCGAGGAATTCTACTTCCGCTTGTCCGAACACGCACTTTCCCTTTTACACGCCACGTAAAATCACCGAGAGGCATTTTTGAGCTACCGAGTCAAAGGTTTGAGCATGTGCACGTGGATATTATTAATATGCCGATATCGGACGGAAACAAATATTGTTTGACCTGCATCGACCGATTCACGCGCTGGCCGGAGGCGTTTCCCATGGAGAACCAGGAGGCAGAAACAGTCGCGAGGACGTTCTACCACGGCTGGATAAGCAGATTCGGCGTGCCGTTGAGGATAACAACCGACCAGGGACGGCAATTCGAGGCGCACCTTTTCAAGGAGTTGAGCGGATTGCTAGGATCTAACCACCTGAGGACGACTGCCTATCATCCCCAGGCCAACGGCATGGTAGAACAATGGCACCGCCAATTAAAAGCATCGATCAAGTGCCATCAGAAGGACCGGTGGACGGATGTGCTGCCGACAGTTCTGATGGGCATAAGAGCGGCATGGAAGGACGATCTGCAGGCGACGGCGGCCGAGCTGGTGTATGGAGAAGCGCTCAGACTGCCAGGACAATTCTTAAATAAGCAGAGACGCCAGCAATTTCGTCAAAGAGTTGCGACGTCATTTCGAGGAGGTCCGGCCGGTCGAAATCACGCAGCACGGAGAACGACGCCCGTTTGTATTCAAGCAGCTGATATCGCCATGAACCACGGAGAATGTGTTTGTTCGGCACAACGAGCCGAAAACACAATTGCAGATGCCGTACGATGGGCCCTACACGGTGGTTCGACGAGGAGAGAAAACCTTTGTCGTGCGTATGCACGGGAAAGAGCAAACGATATCCATCGATCGTTTAAAACCAGCATATTTGATTACAGAGAAACAGAATGACGAAGATCCACTTGATGATCTTGTGGCGATAAATGCCACAAGCATATAAAATATTACAAAATGAAAATATATATAAAGTAAAATTCATACAAAATAAAAATATATTACAAGCGACGTGTGTTAAGAATATCGCGACCGGTGACACGAAATAATAAATAAACAAATAAGCGACTAATATGACAAAGGTAAAGTTCGATTTCCGTACATAATAAAAAGCGAAAGTACCTATGAGAATAATATATAGACTAATCACCTAAAAATAAAAATAAGGTCGTGGAAAAATTGAGAGAAGCAAGACAATGCGCGGCCTCGAAGGAGAGATAGAATTTGACTCGCATTCGCGATACACGGTTTTCCTCGGTGAAGAGTAAAAAGTCTGTATTCTGTGTGACTCGAATAAATGCAGTGAAAGACAATATTTACTGTATAACACCAAATAATTATTCCGTCTAAAATATCCTCTCCCGATTCGCGATATTGGCAAAACATTAACTATCAAACTAGCACGCGCATTACCCCAAAATCTAAAATAAACTGAAATGAATAGATGGATAGAAATGAATTCCCGATTCAGCCGACTTTTTCGGACCGATATATTTTTCTCGTCTATATTAATTTTAGGAAATTTTAGGGGGTTTGTTAGGAAGGAAGAGGAACTTATAAATCTCGATTTGAGATTGTTCCTCATCTTGACAAATTTGCTAAGCATTATATATTGGCTCTCACAGCAATAGATTCTCTATCCTTGAAATGAATAGGTATTACCTGTGGAAGATGTGTATATATATATATATATATATATCAGAGAACTTGAATTAATCAAGTCTTTACTTTTGTCCGTGTATGAAAATCATATGACCGATAGTCTTCAAATCAAGCCTTTGCTTTCGTCTGTGTATGAGAATCATATGATCAGTATTTCCAAGTGATAATAGAGGAATTTTCCTCTGATGACGTCAATCTAATATCCAAGATAGTTGCTTGGCCGTAAGATAATAAAATCTTTGGTGATGTTCGAGAACGGAGAAACGCCGCCATTTGAGAGAACGAAAAGACTTCGCCAGTTAAGAGAACAGAGAATTTTCGCCTTAAATAACCTTTTCTAATAAACAGTCCAGAGAACAGCCGAAGCCGCCTTGTATGAATTTGGACCGAGAAAGGTCAAAGATCGCCTTAGTTTGCTTCTCTTCCGTGTCGTTGGAATAAATTCTTAACTGAGCTCTCTTTTTTCCTCTTTCATTGAGAAGAATCGTAAATTAAACAATACCGACAAACTTTTACTTTGATACAGACTTTTACTATTGAATACGAATGTTTAATGTGAGAAGAACCATATACATAGTAAGTATAGACTGCGCGTTCGGTTTATGGTAAAAGCTGTTCAAATTTTAGAAAGAGAGAGCTTGCTTTCCTGGTAGCCTCTTCTCTGTCTATCAATAGCTAGAATGGACATAAATTCAATATGGCCGCTATGCTTAACATATGACTTGATCAGCTTGACGAAGTCAATATCTCGAGAATTTATAATAATTGTTAAAAACATAATTATAATATATATTTATATATTATATAGAAGTTTTGACATACAGAAAATATGTTTTGCGTCTGCTAGGTAGCAGTCATAGCGTCTTCTTAATCTCCTTCATTTTTTTCCTTCCCACTTTTCTATTCTACGAATCAACGAAGACTTCGTTCCCCCACTACGCGTCATTAGACAGATAGGAGGCTACCAGGAAAGCAGGCTCTCTTTTTCTAAACTATTCTAAAGTTTCATGACGGCCGAACAAAGGAAATGTAGGAAACGCGTAGTCTATACTTACTATGTCTATGAGGAGAATACACAGCACACCCGAGATCACAATGGCGAAGAAGGAAGAAGAAAGATGACAGCAGAGAGTACGTTTAGCTGGCATAAAGAAAATAGATAATTGTTTAAAAAAATTACGCTAAAGCTCGTTTTTAAATTACAATCAAACAATAAAATAAATAGGCCAACTTTTGAGCCGAATAATTACGAACTTAAAAGATTCTTTATTACAACATATACAAATAATACATAAAGGTTAGAATAATTACGAACTTTAAAGATTCTTTATTACAACATATACTAATAATACATAAAGATTAAAATTTTATCATAAAAAATGAAATAAAAAATATGTGATAATACCCCTGATACACCACTTAAAGAATCATTACATAACGTGTGTATGCGGCAACTAGAGATATCCTGAAATTGTACTTTAAAAGATCGATAAGGCAGGAAGGTTTTATCGATTCTTCGAAAGATTCCTCGGATATAGTTATCCGAAATCAGCGATTAGGCAGGGGCGCTGCCGAATTAGAATGACTTGCGAAAAATTGATAGGAGAGCAGGTAAAGGTTCGCAGAGCGATAAGGGACACAGTCGTAGTCTGAGAGTCGAGTGAGAGCAAGCGTTACGAGAAGAGAGGAAAATTGAGATCGCGAGACTAATGAGCGGGCTCCGATCGAGATTATTAGTAAGAGATTTTGTTAAAGCGTATAGGGAGTTTATAATTGCGCTTACGAATATTTTTTATTTCTTTATTAATTTTGTATTGATCTTGTTGGAGTACTAGAGTCAGTGCAATAAACTTTTTTTTGTTCTTTTCTTTATTAAATAAAAAGAATCTGTTTTTTTTTTACCATATATTATTATCCCTGCAAGCCTACACGTGTAAACGTTTCGCGCGACTGTCTTCTTCAGTACAAAAAATCCTCCAAAATAAAGAAACTGAATTTAAAAGTTCTTTACATAATTAGCTTATTTGAAAGAACGATTCTATGTCTACGAGTTCGAAATTGACTGAATATAAGTTTTTTTTTTAAATTCATTTAACGCAATATGATACGATTACGATTATGGCATCAATTATATTACACTACGCGCTGATAATTTTAATCTTATCGCTGGTAAACATATAAAAGCAGAAAATCAAATTTCTTAAGCTGTCACATTTTTTCAAACGTCTAAAATATTGTGATCCGAGATTCGTCAGACTTATTAAAATGTGATATATAGCCGTATAGGGAGTTTATAATTGCGCTTACGAATATTTTTTATTTCTTTATTAATTTTGTATTGATCTTGTTGGAGTACTAGAGTCAGTGCAATAAACTTTTTTTTGTTCTTTTCTTTATTAAATAAAAAGAATCTGTTTTTTTTTTTACCATATATTATTATCCCTGCAAGCCTACAACTGAGCTGGGATATAATATATATATCATATCAGAAGTGGGATAAGACTTTTGTTAAAAAATTAGCGAAGAGCAGAGTATTAGAAAGAGAGCGCGATAGTGAGAGAGCGACGCTGACGTGGCGAAAGGAGAGTGGCCACGTGGCAAAGGGACCGGCTGTTAACAGTACGGGAAGTCTTTGATGGATCGCGCATATATAGAACAATTAACGATAAATCAACTGCGCTCGTTAGGTGCCCGATTAAAGGTGAATATAAGTGGGAAGCGTTTGGCTATTCTCGATAGAATCTTAGACCATTGTATACGATACGGGTGGCCGTCAGCCCAAGACATGGACCAGCTATCAGAAACCGGAAGTGAGAGAGGAGAAGGTACGCCGAATCTTCTGGATCAACACGGAAAAGCGACGGGCGTAAGAATAGAAGAGCAGCCGACTGCGGGACTGTCAATGATAAGGAGCGGAAGCTCGCAGGCAAGTTCAAATATAATAAGGCCGTCGGTGAGTGCACCAATCACAGGGTATTCCCCAATAAATATTCAAGAGGTAGTGCAAGCAGTAGTGCAGATCATGGAGGAGAGACAGCAAGCGTCGGAGGAAACGAGAGGTTCGCCTGCCGTTTTAAGAGAGAGTGGCTCTTCAACGGAAGTTAATGTGTCGGCAATCAATTGGCAGCAAATTAAATTTGCAACGAAGCTGATTCCCACATTCTCGGGAAAAGACGATGAAAATATAGTCAAGTGGCTAGACAGGATAATGTGTGCGGCTAGAATGTACAGGCTAACAGACGACGTTATCGTGCTTGCAGCGGTTTCTCAATTAAAAAATCGTGCTTACGAATGGTACAATCGACAAGCGATGGAGTCAGTGGCAACGTGGGAAGATTTCAAATTTCAAATCCGTAGACATTTTGAAGTCAAGGAATCCTACACAGCAACCCTTGCGAAAATAGGACAAAAGACGTGGAACATGTACAAGCAAAAATTCGTAGACTATGCGGAGGAAAAACTAAATCTGATGCAGCATCTTTTGTTATCAGAGAAAGAGAAAATAGAGCTGTTGGCAGACGGAGTGAAGGATCCGACAACCAGAAAGCTTGTGCTAAGCACCTGGGTAACCAACGTGCCGGATTTCATAGATCACGTTAGAAGAATCACGGAGGATTCGACGCTAACTAGAGCACCTTTCAACGCTCGATCTGGAGGTCACTTGGGAGGACATCGTCAGTGGAAGAAAAACGCTGACTCAACAGACAATTCGTCAAAAAATTGTTTTAATTGCAAACAGCCAGGACACTTTGCCAAGGACTGTACAGTAAAAAAGCCTGTTTGTTTCACCTGTGGGGAAGAAGGTCACATCAGCCCAGGATGCCCGAAAAGGTCGGCGACGATGAAAACACGAACGAGTCACGTGATCGACCAGCAGGAGAGCGGGAGAGAAGAAGAGGATCAGGCGTCAGACGTGGTGCCAGGGTCTTCAGCTACTACTATTTATGTGAGTGAATTTCCGTCAAATGCAAAGGACAACGCCTGTACCGAGGTAATCAGTTTTTTTTCGAATGCAGAAACAAATGCGCTAATAGACACGGGAAGTTACGTGAACTTAATGCGAGAATCAATGTTTAAAAAACTGTACGGATTGAAAGCGTTAAATACGGTGAATCAAAATGTAAAACTTAAAGGAGTTAATGACTCATTAATTAAAGTACTGGGAAAAAGTTTCGATAAAATAAAATTAAACGGTCTGGAAAATTGGTTTAATTTAGATTTTTTGGTAGTAGAGGACGGAACGATGAAATACGATTTGCTTTTAGGTAGACAATTTTTCCAAAAGGCCGATCTAACGTTAATTTATCGAAATGGAAGCTATACTTTTGAGATCAATAAGGAAGAATGTGTACATTCAATTTTTGCGATTGATGTTACTGAGAAGCGCTGTGTACAAGATGAGATAAATGAAAAATTAGATGCGGACTTACCTCATGCAATAAAAGAAAGATTGTTTAATATTTTTAGTTATGTGGATAATCTAGAGGTGGAAATGGTAAAAGATGATTTTTGTGCTAAAGTTTATTTGAAAGATGATTAATTATTTCGTTACGCGCCGCGTCGAATGTCGGTCAATGAAAAACAAGATCTAGACAATATAATCGACGATTTATTAAATCGAAAAATAATCAAGCCGAGTATATCACCTTATTGCGCGCGGGTTTTATTAATTCCGAAACGAGATGGGAAAAAACGTATGTGCGTGGATCTCCGACCTCTAAATCAGAGAATTCACCAACAAAAATATCCATTCCCAATTATTGACGATCAGTTAGACTCTTTGTACGGTAAGAAATATTTTTCAAAATTAGACCTGAAGGACGGTTTCCATCAGATTCCGATACACGCCGACTCGACCAAATATTTTGCTTTCGCGACGCATAACGGACAGTACGAATATATAAAATTACCGTTTGGATATTCAGAGGCACCCGCAGAGTTTCAAAAACGAATTTTACATATATTTCAAGACATGATTCGAGCGGGAAAAATTTTAGTCTATATAGATGATTTATTGATAGGCACCGATTCTGCCGAAGAAAATTTAACTATTTTGCAGGAAGTTTTAATTACCCTTAAAAAATATGGTTTGGAGTTGAATATATTTAAATGCTTTTTTCTTAAACGCGAAATAGAATATTTGGGTTATTTAGTCTCACAGAACGGAATTACGTTATGCAAAAGGCACATTTCAGCTATTCTAGAATATCCACAGCCACGTAATGTAAAAGAAATTCAAAGATTTCTTGGATTATGCAGTTACTTTAGGAAATTTATTAAAGATTTTGCAATAAAAGCGCGGCCGTTACATGCTCTAGTCAGAAAAGACACCCCGTATATATTCGATGCTCAATGTAAAGAGGCATTCGAGTGCCTGAAACAAGAATTGACCTCCCCGCCGACCTTACGTGTATATAATCCATTGGCCGAAACAGAGCTGCATACCGATGCGAGCAGCCACGGTTTAGGAGCAATTCTGTTACAGAAACAAAGTGATGGATGTTTCGGACCGATCGCGTATTATAGCAAGGCGACTAATGATAGTGAAAAAAATTATCATAGTTTCGAACTCGAAACATTAGCCATTGTTAAAGCTGTCGAGCGATTTCACATGTATCTGCAGGGAATTAAATTTAAAATAGTCACAGATTGCAACTCTCTCGTGCTTGCAATGAAGAAAATTAATATAAATCCGCGAATAGCAAGATGGAGCATATTTCTCCAAAACTATCAATTTGAATTAACACATCGTATCTCTAACCGTATGATACACGTGGACAGCTTAAGTCGCCAAGTAATGTTAATAAATAATATTACGATAGAAGATGAGGTTCTCTACAAACAATTGGCGGACATCAAACTAAAAGAGTTGGCAACAGAGCTAGAATTTAAAGAAAATAAATATTTTGTATTAATTGATGGTTTAATATTTAGAAAATATCAAGATCGCCAGTTATTTGTAATACCGGAAAATATGGTAAATAATATAATTCGAATTCACCATGACGAATTAGGGCATGTTGGAATCGATAAAACCATCCATGGAATAATAAAAAATTATTGGTTTGCCGGAATGAAAATTAGGGTGCGACAATATATCGATAATTGCGTTAAATGTTTAAGTAATTCGCTAGCTGCAGGGAAACGCGAAGGATCAATGGAATTAGTAGAGATAACCCCCGTACCGTTTCATACGCTTCACCTCGATCATTTTGGGCCATTAGAGGAAACCTCGAAAAAATATAAGTATATTTTAGTAGTTGTCGATGCATATACAAAGTTCGTTTGGTTATTCCCTTGTGTGTCGACGACATCTGAGCAAGTCATCTTGCACTTGCAGACTCTATTACATTTGTTTGGCGCCCCGGAAAAAATAATTAGCGATAGAGAAACAGCTTTTTCGGCGAATAGTTTTGCAAAATTCATAAACGAGAATAATATCAAACATTCAATGACGGCAGTGGCTTCGCCCTGGGCGAATGGCGCGGTAGAACGTGTGAATAGATTCTTAAAATCCACCTTAGCCAAATTAATTGATAACCCGGCCGACTGGGCTAATAGATTAGGTCGAGCTCAATTTATAATAAATAATACTTTTCATAAATCAATTAATACTACCCCGAGTAAATTACTTTTAGGATACGATCAGCGAAACACCACCGATAAAGAACTCCGAGAATTTATTAATAATTTAGCGGACATAGACCGGAATATAGAGCAGGAACGAGAAGAATTGAGAGACACTGCTAAACTGGTTAATCGAGCGGTGCAAGAATATAATAAAGCTAGATATGATGCGAGTCACAAAAAACCAAATAAATATAAGGAGGGAGATTTTGTAATGATTAGGATTCTACAACACAAACCTGGGTCAAATCAGAAATTAGCGGCAAAATATAAAGGGCCCTATCAAATTAAAAAAATTCTGAGGAACAACCGATTTGTAGTATGCGATATCCCTGGTTTTAATCTCACGCAAAAGCCGCTCAATACGATTCTGTCGGCAGACAAAATTAAACCATGGATAAAGATAGGCGAAAATTGCGATTAAAGCGACCGAACAAAGCGAAGAATGTATATAATGAAAAAAAATATATATATATAATAATAATAGTTCGGGACGAACTATTAAGTGTCAGAATGGCCGAAGCTGTAAGCGGCAACTAGAGATATCCTGAAATTGTACTTTAAAAGATCGATAAGGCAGGAAGGTTTTATCGATTCTTCGAAAGATTCCTCGGATATAGTTATCCGAAATCAGCGATTAGGCAGGGGCGCTGCCGAATTAGAATGACTTGCGAAAAATTGATAGGAGAGCAGGTAAAGGTTCACAGAGCGATAAGGGACACAGTCGTAGTCTGAGAGTCGAGTGAGAGCAAGCGTTACGAGAAGAGAGGAAAATTGAGATCGCGAGACGAATGAGCGGGCTCCGATCGAGATTATTAGTAAGAGATTTTGTTAAAGCGTATAGGGAGTTTATAATTGCGCTTACGAATATTTTTTATTTCTATATTAATTGTTTATTGATCTTGTTTGAGTACTAGAGTCAGTGCAATAAACTTTTTTTTGTTCTTTTCTTTATTAAATAAAAAGAATCTGTTTTTGTTTTACCATATATTATTATCCTTGCAAGCCTACACGTGTAAACGTTTCGCGCAACTGTCTTCTTCAGTACAAAAAATCCTCCAAAATAAAGAAACTGAATTTAAAAGTTCTTTACATAATTAGCTTATTTGAAAGAACGATTCTATGTCTACGAGTTCGAAATTGACTGAATATAAGTTTTTTTTTTTAATCCATCTAACGCAATATGATACGATTACGATTATGGCATAAATTATATTACACTACGCGCTGATAATTCTAATCTTATCGCTTGTAAACATATAAAAGCAGAAAATCAAATTTCTTAAACTGTCACATTTTTTCAAATGTCTAAAATATTGTGGTCCGAGATTCGTCAAAGTATTAAAATGTGATATATAGCCAGACATGAGAATTCCGCAATAGTTTCCTTCATATACAAATTGTCCTTGTGATGACGAAAACCGATAAGAGACATGATGTTACAAAGAGGAGACACAGGAAAATAAGAACATGTTACTGAACTTATAAAAAAGAATTATGACTTTCAAAATTCGATTATTTATACGTGACTTTATCGAAAAAGTTTACTTTCCACATCTCGATGTAATAATTTGTTTATCAAATATTTTAAGATATTAAAATATTTACTGCGCTACATATTCGCTAAACCGTATACTTTCGATAGTGCCGATAAAAATACAGTCACTGAATGTTTAAACAAAATATTTATGTTAAACTTGATGAAATATGGTTATATTGGTTATATTATTCTAACAGTAAAATCTCCCAATAATGTAAAATTTCTAAATACACATAAAAGAGTGATGGCTTTCGCTCATTTCTTGAATTCCTTAAATTCTTCGAATTTTTCAAATTCTTTTACATGGCAAATAGTACTATTAGATGACACTAATCCTTAACACTAATCCCATTAAAATTTCAAGATAAGCATAGACACGGTTTCGGAGATACAAGGGGGTGGAAGTGATGATTTTTAGTCAGGGTGTATGAGAAACTATCACTTTCACTTCTTCATATCTCCGGAACTATGCTTATGCTCATCTTGAAATTTCTCTAGGATTAATGTCCCATATAGTAGTATTTGGCATAAAAATAAAAAGTTTGAAATTTGAAGCCCAAAAATGCGGCTCTATAAAATAAACTCTATAAAAAACAGGTTTTTTTGCCATTACTCTTTTCAATTTTTTCTTATAATTAAACATAATAATAAATTATAACATGATTTTATATAAATTTAATGCAATATACAACAGTTTGCTGAGGTCCTGCTTAAAGATCTTGCGCTGAGCAGTCGAAAGGAATAGAACTAAAGTCTTGACCAATCCAGGTATGTTTTAAAGTCAAAGAGACGGCCCAAGGCCCAAAGGATGGCCCATTGAACATTTTCCTATTCATTGGAAAATATTAGCAAACAAGGAAGGGAAGGGGCTACTATCCGGAGGGCAGAGGGACCAGAGGTTTCCTCAACGGAGGAAAAACAGTTATTCGTGCGACATCGTTCGAACGAGTAGTTTCTTCCGTTCTTAAACAGAATATTCGTGTTCTTGTACGTTAACTAATAAGACTAATAAGACATATTAGTAAAACAAAAGATAGTAATAAGTTTGTGCAACATACCACCGAGCCACTCAAAGCTGCCCTTAAGCGGATCAAGATCCACCCCACGCCACAAGTGGTTAAGTAAACGAAAGAAATTTTTCTTTTATCATATAACACAATAATTCTTGGAATCGAAAATACAGCCTCTAATATTATACATAACTTAAGAATTATTTTATTAACAAACATCTCTTTGCGACAAATTTTTATCCTTGCACTCTTTCTGTGGCGAACAATTTACAAAAATAGAGTTCGCGAACTGAAGCTAGACGCACTCGAAATCGACGATTAAGACAGAAATTAGCTTGGGGTGCGGCAGACTCTCCCTCACATCTAACCTTACTTTAATTTACATAGAAAAATATATAGAAAACATAAATAAGAATTATATAATGTTGGCATTTATTTGTTGGGCTCGACTTATTTAGTTATCCGTCGTCCGTCTTGTTATTGCGGGCATGTATTATTATAAGGCATTGTCTCGGTATTTACATTCTTTTGTATTGTATGTCTTCCGTACATGTTCATCCGTTCGTCGTCTGAGATTTTTGTCGAATTCGTGTCCTCGCGTGATTGGCGCGATTTGAAGCGTCGGTTATTTTGACGACGGTATATAAGACGACCGCCCGATCGAGAGACACTTATTACACTCATTATTCTCCTCGTATTGAATCCGCGTAATAAACAATTTTCAACGCATAAAGTACTTTATTCAAATATCTCCTCTCCCAACAATAAAAACATTTTTTTATATCTTATTATTCAACGGTAATTACTTCAACGGTAGTTATATGTCACAAATATTATAATTTTATTTAGTAAACTGTTTTTGGTTAATAATTTTTTTATAAATAATGAGCGACGCTTAAAACCTTTTAATACTTACTCAGGATAGTGACCTTGACAATATAACGGATGTCTGATGACTCGCATTTTACACATTAATGGGAGATTCCTGAGACAATTTGGAGACTTTTCCTCAGAGGAAATTAAGAGAAAAGTCATCATTTTTTTAATGTTCCCAATCTTTTAAATCATGTATCTATGAAACTAAGTTTTAAATTAAAATTCTATTACAGTAATAGATCTTGATTCTAAGAAGAGATCGTCAAGAAAGTCACATGAGATTTTAATAAAAATTTAAATATTGCAAAGATATGTTGGACATATGTTGGATATATGTATGTTTCTTATATGCTAAATAACCGTAAAATAATTACCAGACACAATTTTTGAAAAAATTCTCTGACTGAGTTTCAACAAAATTCTATGAGAATTCTCGAATTTTTTCAACGTAAAAAAATCCTTTACAATCTCCGGTTTTCCTGATTTTTATATATATTTATGTATATGTCCCTAATAGCACATATTTATACATATTTATGTATTTACTACATATATTTATACATATTTATATGTATATGTATGTGTATTACATAAGTAGTCTTAAAAATTATATCTTATTTAAAAATCATCTTATTTAAAATGAACTTACATATTTTTATTTCATCTTTATCTAGCTAATTTTAAAATCATCTAAGCGCAACACTGCTTATAATGAAAAATTAAAAAACGCGCGTTTCGCTCTTCTAATCTCGTCGCGGTGGCCGGAAGTTACGTGTATAATTAAGCGTTGCCGCGCCGTTGCCTTATCCAATTTATCGATCCGTTGAGATGCGGTGTAGCCCGTGCCAATGTCTACGCTAATTGCAGGAGAACAAACCGCTAAATTATTTAGCCAGCACGTGCTGCAACGGAGAGAGCGCGACAGGGTGCGCGTGCGTCTAATTACGTCCGAGAGAAAAGAGTGTGCATAGAAGCGGAAATAGATATACTGATTGCACGCGAAAAGTCCAATGTAATCTCCGCGACCTTGTCGAGCTTGTACGCGTGATAAACTATTTACGGACCAAACATGAAAAAATAACTAGGAAAGAGTTACAGACACTTTCACTCTCTTGTATAATACGCTGGAATTTTTTCGCTATTTATGTACAGAGATATACGAGCCTTTTAAATGATCAATTATTTTTTTTAATGTAATTTAGAAAATTATTAATTAATTTAATTTTAAAAATTATTTATTATAATAAATATTTTTAAAATTATTATTTATTTAAAATTATTATTATATTTTAAAATTAATTAATTTATTCTTAATTAATTTGAAAAAATTAAAGGGGATGCTGAAAATTAAAGGGGATTCTTAATTAATTTGAGAAAATTAAAGGGGATGCTGACTCTGTTTTTATCAACAAATATTATTTGCATTTAATTATTTGTTAAATATACAGAAGGAAAAATCCTTTTCTAGAATTAAAATATTCATAATAACAAATCTGGATTAATATATATGTGTATTAAAAAAGCAAGAAAGTTAAATAATTACAATTTTCTAATCGGGGTTTCTTATCAACCATAATATACGACATGATGTAAAGGAGCGATAAACTGTAATTATTTAACATTCTTGATTTTTTTATATAAATATAATAGTAGCCCATAGATTTGTTATTATAAATATTTTAATTATGAAGAAAGAATTTTTCATTGTGTATAATCAATAAACAGTGAAAATAATATTTGTCAATAAAAAAAGTCAGCATTCCCTTAATTTAATTTTCTTGCTTCTTGTTTGACATAATATTTATTGATGCACATAATCGCTAATTATAGTGTTGTATATATCTTTTACTATTTATAAAACACGAATTATTGAGCATAAAAATTAATCAATTTCTAAAATTATAGATAAATCAGTAGTACAGTAATATATTTAATCAGCCAAAAAATGAGATTAAATCATAATGCAATATCAAAATAATAAGTGTGTTAACAAAATAATGCATACACATATGTAGATGACATATTAAAAATAAGATAATCGTCATTTTACTCAGAGTAGATCTTTCTTTTTCTCTTTTCTTCTCATCCATTTTTTTTAGCCACAAATATTACGTCAGATCTCGCCTGAAGGCAACAAATCGATTAATTAAGAGAATAATGATTTTTGTGAAAAATAAGATAATTTTTTGCCGAAAATGAATTACAAACACGTTTGCGCATTACCATTATATTCAAATGTCAAATATCATATTTTATGCCATAATTATTTCAGATCAATTACATTCTTTCGTATGTTCTTGATTTTTCTCGTTTGCTCAGACCAATTATCAATATGTTTCACAAATATTAGATGTAAACATTTATATAAAGTGATATTTTTCTCGAGCACTCCAATCTCCTTTGATTTGATCGACCAACATATATGTTTATCGTATTATTTATTGGCGGTAACTATAAATAAATACAAGAAATACTAACTATAAATAAATATTTTTTATATATTTGTACTCATTACATTCTCGCTGAAGGAAAATAATTTCTTAGATAATAATTCATTTCAACGAAACTACAATTTAAATAAGTATTTTTTATCATAATTGAATTTTGAACAATAATATAGATTACAATAACATATAGATTACAATAAAAACGCAAAAATTCGGAATATTTTCACCATCGACTGGAAGAAAAAATTTTACGTGGCCGGCAACAATGGATATCTGACAAGACAAGTAATGCGGAAAAATCCGTGTTTTCTGCGCAACTCACACAAAGTTTCGAAATTAGCTTCTTTCGACTGGCTTCTCCGCTCCCAGACAAATGGCGAACATCCCGGAAGTCGGACAGGCGTCCTAATACGGGCTCTCTCCGTCCGAGAAAGGGGGTGGAAAAAGGGGGGAAACGACGCAACGGGACGAGTCGAGACTCATCTTGTCTAATGGAAACCGAGGATGCCTTAAATCCCAACTCTGACTAATTTATTTGTTGGCCCGTTCGTTGATTCTCGGTCAAGACGCCGGCGTCTCTCTCTCTCTCTCTTCTCTATCTATCTATCTCTCTCATTCTCGGAAATAACGTAATTTCGCACCGTACGACGAGCCACCCCCGTCGAGACCGTTTACCCCGGAGGTCAGGGAAAAATCGATGATCCATTACCGCGGTTACGATTGGTCCCCCGCGGCCCGGTACGCCAATCATCTCACTCCGTGTGTGCCCGGGCGCCGTCATATCCATCCACATCCCGTCCTGACAGTACCTGATTTACTCAGAGGCATACCCCGGAGAGGAAAGCTACGTCCTGACCGTCGGTCCCTCGGTGCACGTGTGCGGCGGCTCTCCGGAATTCTTCCTTTCTGTACGCGCAAATCGCGCCGCATGATGGAGATACGTAACGTTATGAAGTATTCTCTAAATTTCTTGGAGTAAAAACTGAACAATCTTATTCCAAAAGAGTGGAATTTTACTCCAAAAGAGTGAGATTTTATTTTTTTGGAGTAAAATTCCACTATCTTTTATCTAGATATATTTAAAACAAAATTATCTTCATCTGATATCTAAGATGAATTTACATATTTTTGTCTCACATCTTTATCTAGCTAATTTTAAAATTATCTGAGCACAACCCTACCCACTCGTCTCATATATGAGACGAATTATATCTAAGATGAATTTACATATTTTTATCTCACATCTTTATCTAGTTAATTTTTAAATTTCATATATGAGACGAGCGGGCAGAGTTGTGCTCAGATGATTTTAAAATTAGCTAGATAAAGATGTTAGATAAAAATATGTAAATCCATCTTAGTTATAAGATGAAGATAATTTTGTTTTAAATATATCTAGATAAAAGATAAAAGATAAGTTATATGTCGATTCATCTAGATAATTTTCTATAATTTTTAAGACTGCTTATGTAACGCACATATCTCTAACAACACACATATCCCGAAAACTTTCAGAGAACATCCTGAGGATGTTCAAATGTTCTCTGAATATCCTAAGAATGTCTTTCGGAGATAATGTGCTATTAGGGACATATACAGGTATAAATATTCGTAAAATAGGAAATCTATTATCTGAAAAAACCGGGAAAACCGGAGATTCTCAGGGATTTTCTTACGTCGAAAATATTCGGGAATTTTTTCTCATATAGAATTTTGTTGAATCTCAGTCAGAGAATTTTTTCAAAAATTGTCTGGTAATTATTTTACTGTTATTTAGCACATAAGAAACATACATATGTCTAACATATGTCCAATATATGTTTAACATATCTTTACAATATTTAAATTTTTATTAAAATCTCAAGTGACTTTCTTGACGATTTCTTTTTAGAATCAAGGTCTTATGTAAGTTTTACAGAGAAAATTGTTCAATTGTTTAATAATATTTAAATAAAATTAGTACTCGTTAAGACGTTTCTAATAAATTATATTTTGTTTTATATTATTTTTATTTTATTTGATTTTATTTTATGTTTGCGTATATCTTAGGTACAGTGATTATATATAGCACTTTATTATATTAAATTAATTTTATGATTAATAAATCAGTATTAAATTCTAAAACCACATTTTGGTAGTTTTCTTTCCTTTTCGTACAAATAAAATACATTAGATAACATATACAATAAAGAAACTTATTTTAAGAAGCTGTACAATAATAATTTTAAAATTAGCTAGATAAAGATACGAGATAAAAATATGTAAATTCATTTTAGATAAGGTATGAAGATGAGTTTGTTTTAAATATGTCTAGATAAAAAATCAAATTATATGGCAATTTATCTAGATAATTTTCTAGATAATATTTTTTAAGACTGCTTATGTAAACGCAGTTATATACATTATAAATCAGGATTAGTTAGAGTTATAAATTATAAATTATAAATTATAAATTATAAATTATAAATTATAAATTATAAATTATAAATTATAAATTATAAATTAGAGATGAATTGTAATTGTTAAAGACCTTGTAGAGATGGACTGACAGTTGCCTACAGTTTCTGGTCAAAAGCAACCTCCGCAGAGAGAAATCAATTAGAAAGAAAAAGAGCATACTTTTTAGTGCTTTCAAAACCATTATTGTCCGGATTCTTCAAAAGAGAAACGTACTAAAAAGAATGTTTCTTCTTTCTCTAACCTTCTCTGGACATAGTCTGCTATGTATATAATAACCATATATTTTCTGAGAGAAACTAAAAGGCAAAGACCTGACAATTTCAGGACTCTATTTTAAAGTTCAGTTTGCCACCAAGTGAAGACGAGCAAGAAAAAAATAATTCTGCGACTATCAGAAGTCTACATATTCTTAGAGTTCGAAATTGATTCGTCTATGTTGAAACAAACTCTTGGTTTCTTAAAAAGGTTCTAGAAAAGAGGTACCGTTGTTTTTGTACAAATTTTCATGTTAATACAACATTAAACAATAAAAAAAAATAAATGGCTAAATAAGAAATAAAGGACGAAATTTTAAAAATAAAGGATAAAATTGAGTTTCAGATAAATAAATTTTAGAAGATAGCTCGACATAAAGAACTGTCCTTTAAAACAAAAGACAAGTGGTCATAGCTACGTATTGCTTGTTCACATCTATATAAGTGGTGTTGTGCTTAGATAATTTTAAAATTAGCTAGATAAAGATGAGACAAAAAATATATGTATTCATATTTTTATTTATAAATTTTTATCTCTTATTGCTTAAGTATGTTTATATGCTATGATTCTAAACCATAATTATCTAAAAATTATTCTAATAATTTATAGTAAAGGTAATACTTTTTTCATCTAAGATGCAGATATAAATAATACATATTTTTTTATCTACAAAGATAAGATGACGCCAATTTTATTATCATAATCATACAGAATTCAAGAAACCATGCAAACAAATTTGATCATGTCTTATCTATAAAATACTTAATCCCATTGCTAGTCGTATAACGTCACAAATTGTGCAGAGATCGAAGCGCGACGTCGACGTCACTTTTTATTATTTACAGAAACGTTCGAAATGTCGAAATCTTTCATCTGAAAAAAGCATTTGGAATCGATCTCTCCTTTTCGACACGTGCGAGATTTCTATATTGAAAAAGCTCGCATCTTTGTCCAGAAAAAACCGATTAACCTTTTCTGTCGCGCGTTACATGTATATACAGGGTGTCTCATTTTAATGTCCTACCTCTAACTTTTTTATTTTTGATTGTAGAAGAAAATGTTTCAGACAAAAATTGTATAGTTTCGAGGAGGACATAAGATAGTGCCATTAGTTTGACCTTGAATAGTTGCTTGAAGGTCACGTAAAGGTAACCTTCAATTTCTTAAAATAGAACTACCTACTTTTTATTACTTATTCTTTTAGCTTACAACGAGAACTTTCTCAAATTTCCCTATAATAAGTATCTTTTCGTTAAGAACTTTTTAAGTTATAAGGCAAGATCAAAATTAAAATGTGAGATTAAAATGGGACACCCTGTATATATATATATATATATATATATATATATATATATATATGTTCTCTTTTATTCGACAAAATTTACTCACGGCTTTCAGTTGCAGTCGAGCGTGTTAACGGTGTTGCACGAGAGCAAATGCAAGATTATTGATGTATTAGCCCTTTTTTCCCTCTCTCTTACCTTCGATTGTGTAATGAGAAAAGGGATTGATCGCTCCGCTCGCGCCATTTTATTCGAAGAGGACGATAATCAATATGCATACGGTAACAGGATTACCGGGCGATTTTGAATAAAAATGCATCGATAGCTTTGTACGGTGCGTGTATGTGTGCAGTGACAGCTTCGATTTCAAACCGACAGTCGGAGTTTTCTAATCCACTCCCGTGATTCGGTCGATACGTACAGATAGGTACATTCATAGGTAGATAGATGCATTCTTCCTCGATCGGAATTCTTTTTACGGCCCAGTTTGCATTTCGCAATTTATTCTAAGTGAGGCATCGGCTACGAAGGCACTTTTATCAGACAAGTCCTTCGGACAAAATGCGCCCTGTCATCTACAAATGTTATTGTTACTCAAGGGGAAAAACGAATTGCAATGTTCCTGCCAATTATTTCTCTATTATTTTTATATTTATTTTTTATATTATTTTTTTATCATTTCTGTTATTTCTTTTATTGTTTTTGTATCTATTTTAATCTATTTTTATTTATAGCCAATTTTTTAGAGTTTTTTTTATAACAATAAAATGTGTAATCAATAACACTAGTTTACAGTCCAAAATATTTTAAAACATACAAAGTGTTTCTTATAGATTTTTGGACGCTAAAAATGATGCCGCAAATCAAATTTCACTAGCACGTCAGATTTCCAAAATAACTGAAATTTAATATGTATAAAATAACTTTTTTGCAATATTTGAGATTTTTTTGTAAAAAGAATAGTCCAGTCAAATTAGATCAAAATATGTATAGCAATTTAAAACAATAACCGGTAAAAAGCTAAAAATTGGTGGAGACCTTTATTTTGGCATACTATTGAACATACTGAAAGTCCGGACCTCTATCTGCAGGGCTCAATCCGTTATCTTGAAAAAAAGGTGCTCCAATTCAGTTTTTTCTTCATATCTCGGTAATCGTTGGTCCTAGTGTATTGAAGGTTATAATAAAAAATGAAGCTCATTAAATTCTCTATAAAAAAGGTCCAATACATTTTTTTCATATCTTTAATAGTTTCTATGACGCGGACACTAACCGCCGCTAAATGATAACGGCGTGGTGTGGCGCAACGAGTCAGACGCGTCTATCGCGAGTTACAAATGTTTGAATTCGCAGATTTAATTTTTGCAGTAAAAAAATTAATACACATTTTTGACTCGTTGCGCTGCACCGCGCTATTATCACTTAGCGGCGGCTAGTTTCAGCGGCATAGAAACTATTACAGATATGAAAAAAATGTATTGGACCTTTTTTATAGAAAATTTAATAAGCTTTATTTTTTATTATAATCTTTAATACAGTAGGATCAACGATTACCGAGATATGAAGAAAAAACTGAATTAGAGCACCTTTTTCTCAAGATAGCGGATTGAGCCCTACAGATAGAGGTCCGGACTTTCAGTATATTCAATGGTATGCTAAAATAAAGGTCTTCACCAATTTTTAGCTTTTTACCGATTATTTTTTAATTTTTTGCTAATTTGACTGGACTATAAAGTTATATGGAAAGTCTGATCTAATGTTATGAATGTATCGTTCAGCCCCTATAAAATGCATTTTTTTTATTTCACTATCTTACTTTTTAATCATGTTATGAAAGATTAAAGCTGGAAATTACTTCTTATATATGGAGATGCTCTTAAAGAAATAAAGACGAAAAATTTTTTTTCTTAATATTACCATTATTTGTCTCCCTTTAGATCATATGATTTCTGTCTGGACCATTTTTTCAAAAATGCAATTGTTTTAAAATTTTTAAGATAGACAATTAAAGTGAGACATCCTATATATATAAGTATACATTTAATGGAATCTGTCACGATAAGTTACATTGTGTATATATATCAAGAGTCCTAAACTACAAATTATGAATATTTGCGGAATATTTGCTATCTCAACAAAACTCTATATTTAAATAATGATTGAAGAGTAAAATATTGAAATAAAAAAATGCATTTTATAGGGAATGAACAGTGCATTCATGACATCTGATCGAAATTACAAATGACGTTAACTTATTTCACAAAAAAACTCAAATATCACAAAAAAGCCATTTTTGCATATTAAACCTTAATTATATTTCGCAAATTTGACATGCTGATAAAAATTGACTTGCGGCATCGTTTTAAAAGCATCTCAAAATTTATAAGAAACACCTTGCCTGGTTTGAGATAATAAATAAATTAATTTTTATAAACTAATGTAATTATAATTTTATTTTGAATCGTATATTACTAAAGACATATTTTTAAAAATTACAATTATTAATTAATTGAATACATTGAACTACTACTGCGTACACTATAAGAAAAAAAAATAAGTTAATTATCTCACAGCCATTCTAATGTCAAATTTAAATGGAAGAAACGTGTTAATTCTTTAACACATCCGTGTATTTTTTATATAGTCGAAACGTTTTAATTAAACGCTCGCGATAATTTCTTTTCGTTAATACCGTCATACATACTGTCTCTTACGTAATATCGGTTCAATTATTCGCACTCGCAGCCAGCGCGCGCGTGGCGTGTGTTTGACAGGTGACGGTGCAATTGTTTGTCGTTAAAGGTTCGACGGGAGAGGAAGGAAGGGGAGAAAAAAATTCGGCGCCGTTTTCATTAAACGGCGGCTACCCGCCGAACAAAAATTGCGCTTTTCCGCCAGCTGGTCGCCTGATATTAACAACGTAACAATGCGCGCTCGTGAGACCCTTCCCTCTCTCCCTCAACCCCCTTTTCTCGCAAAAAAGTGCAAGTGCGACGGAAACGATGCGAGAGCTGCAAAATTGTTTTCATTTTCGCGTTGTCGCGCTTGTTAACGCGCTCGTTTACCCTCGCTCGCGCTCAGCTGACTAATGTCAGCATTGACATTAGTCGGTTGAGCGAGAGTGTAATCAACCCTCGCGACAAATCGACGATTCTCGTCGTTGTATCGCGATATCTCTCGCTTAGCTGACTAATGTCATCCAGACGTGGCATTAGTCAGCTGATCGTGAGCGGTAAAATTTTCAACGGCAAAATCGCAACCTACACTGTAAAAAAATATGTAATATATTACACAAAAATATGTCAAATTACATCATTAATAAGTGTAAAATTACACGAAAAATAATAGAAATGTTTATCTTTTCATTATTTATTATGTAATTTTACATTTATTATTTATTATGTAATTTTACATATTTTTAATGTAATATTACATATTTTTTTTACAGTGTACGTAACAAGTGTACTTCTGTGTTTATTGATCGAAAAATAAAATTAGATTTGACTATAAATCTGTTAACTTGACTATACTCTGTTAATTAAATCTGTTGACTATACGGATTGTTTATATATCTGAAATTATAAGCTACGCACAGTGTTTGCTGTTATCTAAATAAAATATTACAGATGATCATTAGATGAAATTTTGGCGTCCATCTTATCTTTATATAGATAATAAAAATGTTTTATCTATAGCTGCATTTTAGACACAAAAAAAGTGTTATCTTAATTAAATTATCTACAATAATGTTCGGATAATTTGGTTTGAAGTCATAGCACATAAAGATACTTTAGTAATAATGCTTAATTAGTAAGCAATAAAAATTTATAAATAAAAATATGAATACATTTTTATATATACTTTTATAATTTACATTTTTTATAATTGTGTTTATATCGTCGATAATATTATTTTTAAGCGCTCTTAAAAATAATATTATCTGGAAATTATTTAGATGAATTGTCATATAATTTTATCTTTTATATCTAGATATATTTAAAACAAAATCATCTTTATCTTATCTAAGATTTTACATCTTTTTATGTAGCTAACTTTAAAATCATCTAAGCACAACACTGCTAATAACACAATTTATTAATATTAATACTTTATCTGTGGAAAAGGATTTATCAATCTATATAGCCAATCACAAAATATGAATTAAAAAAATCAAAATAATAAACAATCCGTATAGCCAATAAATAGATTTATAGTCAAATCTAGCTTCACTTTTCTATTAAGAAGACGAATTTAATCTGACATCGCTTTAAAGATGCGAAGGAATCCTTTTGCTTCCAAAAACAAAGGCATCGGTTCCACTTACGTGCATTTTCATTTATAAATTAAGAAGGGAAAGGGGAGGCGCGATTATCATCTTGGTAGCAATGCAAATGCATAACGCGATGAAAATGCATGAAGATGCAAAGTGTGACGAAGTTCGCTAATAACGTCATCAGCCGCGGGATGCTCTTGCTCCGTGTTTAAACCGTGAAATATAATCATTGTGACTGTGCGGGAGAAGAAGAGGAGGGTTTAAATTATATATTAACATTTTTTTTTTTTCGCAAAAATGACGTCATTGTCGAGCTTTTTTTATTTTTTAATACTTGGACCATGACGACGACGATGCACGATTTTTTCGCAAAAATGACGTCATTGTCGAGCTTTTTTTATTTTTTAATACTTGGACCATGACGACGACGATGCACGATGACGGGCCTCTCTTTCACGGATGAGGAAAACCGTGTCCTCGATAAGGTACACGTACTACGCGGCGGATCGTGACCGAGTCGGGGTAGTTAATCCAGAGGATAAAGCTTGTACGCATAAGCTTGTGCACATGATCCTGTGCTAAAGATCCGTCCCGATGTACGGGGATCCGCGTATCCTCGGATTTATATAGAGTCGATTGAATCGAGAAATTGTGCTACACCGATTGTAGACCGATTTCTCAAGCCAACGGAATGCAAAGCGAATCCCGGGCAAACGTATGATCCGCTAATATCCCGTTTGCTTGGATAGATCAGAGAGAGAGAGAGAGAGAGAGAGAGAGAGAGAGAGAGAGAGAGAGAGATTAATCCCGGAAAGTCACTCCTTAATATTAAAGACAGGATCAATAAGTTTGATATGTATTTAAAAATCGAGTCAATAATCAAGTTTCATTTTTTAGGATTCATGTAATACTCGTTAGAAATAATAATTTATATACTATATATTCTTGCAAAGTGATCGAATTTAGATCAGTTATATTCAATATTTTAGATCGAATCCTTGCAAATTCTATAATAGTACTTATAAGTACTTCTATATTTATCTATTATAATCTAGTATAATTTTGGTATTATGTTATCTTTATATAGATAATAAAAATATGCATTATATCTGTATCTTCTTAATAAAAAAAAGTGTCACTGTAAAACTATCTATACAATAACAAATAGTTTGCTTTAGAGTCACCACATAAAAATACTTAAGTAGTAGAACTTAAGCAATAAGCGATAAAATTTACAAATAAAAATATAAATATATTTTATATCTTTTTCATGATTTACATTTTTTTAATAACTGAGTTTACATAAGCGGTCTTAAACATAATATTATCTGAAAATGATCTATAAATTGCTATATAATTTTATCTTTTATCTAGATATATTATATATTTAAAATAAAATCATCTTTATCTAACAATAAGATGAAATTACATATCTTTATCTAGCTAGTTTTAAAACCATCTAGTCTTAAAACCATAAGCACAACATTGTACACGTCAATTTGAGGCTTAAAAATTTAATACAAGGTCGCCGCAAATATACATATCTAACATTATCTCATTATTATTTTAACAATTAATTAATAATGTTCCAGTGATCACATGATGAGATTCTGAGATCAAGGCGTATTTGTAGACATAAGGAATATAAACCTATTCTTTCTTGATTTTTCATAGTTACATCGTACCTAATAATCATGCCGGAATTTATAACATTCTGGCCTTCGATCATATTCCATGATGAAGGCGTAGCTTTTGAATAATCACAAAATGTATTTAGCCGCAATGACATCTTTTTCATTAAAAAAATTAATTTTTACACTTAAAACTGTTGCTGTATATTCTCGACGGCCATATTTGTTTTGCTTTAGGGGCGCCTCTCTTACCGCGGTAGACGTTTTTTTTTTCGCCAATACTTAACGGAGAGAGAATGCTATAGATATTCCCTGGAGACCTTGATCGCGCTTCCGTTGATATGATAAAAAATCAACGCGAACATAACGGGAACATTCTGCTCTCTAGGAGGTGAATAAGAACAGGAGGAGCGTATTCCTCTCAAGATTTGTGGCTCTCAGGACGAAATTTATTACGGCTCGCCCGGCATGTTATCCGTATACATAAAATAACAGAGCGCTTATACATCGCGTGTGCCCTCCTGTTGCATCGCGTAGTCTCAATTCCAGTCCTTTCGGGTCCGACTGTGTGTATGCGACGAAAATTCGTTCCGTCCCCGAAATATATTCCACCCCCTCCTCTTTGTCGTTTCGTTAAAAATTGAAGAGGAAAGTACGCAGAGGCAGTCTTCGCGCAGCGATAATATCTTTCTCTCTCTTTCTCCGGAAGAAAGTTATATGCGCCATTTACGTGGGGCTCTTTGCGAGTTACAAAAGTCTCTCTCCGTTTTTGCAGCTGTAAACACACATACATACACACACACAGGTGGAAACGAAAACACATACAAATTGTATTTTCATTTACTTGCTTCGCACAAGGGAGAGACTTCTGTCTGGACATGATAATCCAAAACTGCACGTATTCTTTAAAGCGTAATAATTTCGAGATGCACTCCTCATATTGTATATTTTTTTTATTTGACAATTAAGTGTGGAAATTGAAAAAAAAAAATACATTGTATTTGTAAATAAAATAATATATTTTGCATCTTTGTGTGTATAATATATTTGAATACATAAATTGTTCAAGTAATTCGTTTAATGTTTATTTTTCTATGTAAATACTAATCAATTTTATTGTACGATAATCTTGCACAATTTGTATTAAGGGGATGCCGGAGTAAATTTTTTTTCCTGTTTTATCGACAAAATGTGAGGTTAGATAAAGTGCACACATGAAAATGTAGGATGAGTTATTCTCGTTTACTAGGCTTCCAAATTGATATCTAAACATTCACTTATATTCCTTTATCTAATGCCAAATCTGGCCTGGTCTTACTTTGTATGTACAAGTTGCCAATAAAAAGAATAACCTATTTATACTTTATCTAACCTTACATTTTGTCGATAAAACAAGGAAAAACTCACTCTGGCATCCCCTTAAATACCATATATTATATTATGTTTTACATCCATTAATATTTAAATTAAAATATGTAAATATACATAAAATCCATAATATTTACCGATTTTTAATACTTTAATTTAATTATTTAATATAATCATTTTTAAACAATCATATATAGTAGGCCAACTAAACGAGCAAATAAATAAGATGTAAAAATTTTTTTATTAATAGTTAAATCATTAAATTAACATTCCGTTACAGAATCGATATAAATTGTAAACGTTTCGACTGCACTACAGTCTTTATCAATACATAAAAATTAAATATTAAAATATAAAGTTAGATGTTAAAAATACAAAGTTAGTTAAATATTAAAATATAAAATTGAAACGATTCTTCGCTGTTGACCAATAGATATGCAAGGCGATTGGTCTGAGATGCCAAGTTATGAGACATTTGAGCATGCTACGGATATAATACGCGAATTAAATCAATGTCAGAAAATATTAAAAAATCTTTCAACTTACATTATCGTTTTAACAAGTCCTTTTCCCCGATATTTCAAGTGTGTGTTGCGAAGTCTGAATACCAAATGTCAAAATAGAGAGCGTGATGTATTTATTTATTACCAATGTTTTTTCTAAATTATGATTCAGCAAATTTTTTAAGTATGTCAAAATAACTACTGTCTAACAATTCGGTGTCTGTATTTAAATTAATTCCATTTTTCTGTTCTTTAATGTGGATCATTTCAGATATTAGTCTTTTATGGTAATTCTTTTCATGATCCATAATTTTAATATTGTCCCAGTCAAATGTATGTTGTTCGTTTAGAATGTGTTCCGTGATAACCGAATGTCTAGCAGAGTCTGATTTAATATTATTTTTATGTTCTTTAAGTCTCGTTCCTAACTGTCTTTTTGTCTGTCCGACATATGTGGCGTCACAATCGTTGCAATTCAATTTGTAAATAACGTTAGAATTCGTGGGGCAATTATTTTTGTCCTTTTGAACTCTTATGAAGTCACTTAATTTTTTAATGCAACGATATCCTACCACTACGTCAGGTCTTCTTATTGCTGAAGCAACTTTCTCAGATATTGATTCTATATATGGTATGACAAAATATTTAATGTTAGTATTAGTATTATTAGTATCTGTTATATTGTTATTATTAGGCTTGTTAAATTTCTTAGTTGAGAGATTTTTTAATCTGCGTTTTATTTCTGTGAAAATTAGATCAAGAGGATAACCGTTGGATAGCAAAATGTTAATAGCTTTCTCTATATTTTTTTTGTGAAATTGCGGATGTGATAGTAATAAAGCTCTATCTACCAAGTTATAAATTGTTCCTATTTTATGACAAGTCGGATGATTTGAAAAAAATGAAAGTAATCTACCTGAGAATGTCTTTTTGTGATACCAATCTAAATAAATTTTGTTATCTATTACTTTGATCATTATGTCTAAAAAGCTTATACAACGATTATCCTCCTTTTCCAATGTAAATTGTAGTCTATCGTTATAATTGTTGAATTCGTTCAAAACATATGTAATGTTGTCAGCGAAAGTGCATAAAATAATGTCGTCTACATAACGGAAATAGAAAGTCATTTCGCAATTTAAATTACTAATTACTAATGTTTCCAAGTCCTGCATGACTATATCGGCAATGATCGGAGAAAGTGGGGAACCCATAGGAGTCCCATAAATTTGTTTGTAAGTTATGTTATTAAAAGTGAAAAATGTAGAAGTTAATATAAATTTTATCATACCTATGAATTCATTTTTGGGAATCTTTGTGTGTGACTCTATAAAATGTCATCTATTATTGATACCGTTTAATGCAAGATCTACGGAAACATTAGTAAATAATGAAACAACGTCCAATGAAGCTATTATGTCGGTATCTTGTATTATTTTCCCTGATAGAATGTTGCATATATCAAAACTGTTATTTACAAAACTGTCCGCTCTAGGAAGGCTATCTTTTAAAATTTTATGAAAGAAAGAAGCAATATTATATAGAGAAGTATTTATTGAGGAAACTATTAATCTAAAAGGAATATTTTCCTTGTGGATCTTGGGGAGCCCATAAGCTTTAGGAAGAAGAGAGTCGCTTGAAAATAATTATTTTTAAATAATTTTTAAATAATTATTATGTCGGTATCTTGTATTATTTTCCCTGATAGAATGTTGCATATATCAAAACTGTTATTTACAAAACTGTCCGCTCTAGGAAGGCTATCTTTTAAAATTTTATGAAAGAAAGAAGCAATATTATATAGAGAAGTATTTATTGAGGAAACTATTAATCTAAAAGGAATATTTTCCTTGTGGATCTTGGGGAGCCCATAAGCCCAAGATCCACAAGGAAAATATTCCTTTTAGATTAATAGTTTCCTCAATAAATACTTCTCTATATAATATTGCTTCTTTCTTTCATAAAATTTTAAAAGATAGCCTTCCTAGAGCGGACAGTTTTGTAAATAACAGTTTTGATATATGCAACATTCTATCAGGGAAAACAATACAAGATACCGACATAATGGCTTCATTGGACGTTGTTTCATTATTTACTAATGTTTCCGTAGATCTTGCATTAAACGGTATCAATAATAGATGACATTTTATAGAGTCACACACAAAGATTCCCAAAAATGAATTCATAGGTATGATAAAATTTATATTAACTTCTACATTTTTCACTTTTAATAACATAACTTACAAACAAATTTATGGGAC
Source organism: Nylanderia fulva (assembly GCF_048542155.1). Lineage (NCBI taxonomy): Eukaryota > Metazoa > Arthropoda > Insecta > Hymenoptera > Formicidae > Nylanderia > Nylanderia fulva. The sequence goes on from NW_028189507.1 coordinate 172,174, forward strand.
TCCTATGGGTTCCCCACTTTCTCCGATCATTGCCGATATAGTCATGCAGGACTTGGAAACATTAGTAATTAGTAATTTAAATTGCGAAATGACTTTCTATTTCCGTTATGTAGACGACATTATTTTATGCACTTCCGCTGACAACATTACATATGTTTTGAACGAATTCAACAATTATAACGATAGACTACAATTTACATTGGAAAAGGAGGATAATCGTTGTATAAGCTTTTTAGACATAATGATCAAAGTAATAGATAACAAAATTTATTTAGATTGGTATCACAAAAAGACATTCTCAGGTAGATTACTTTCATTTTTTTCAAATCATCCGACTTGTCATAAAATAGGAACAATTTATAACTTGGTAGATAGAGCTTTATTACTATCACATCCGCAATTTCACAAAAAAAATATAGAGAAAGCTATTAACATTTTGCTATCCAACGGTTATCCTCTTGATCTAATTTTCACAGAAATAAAACGCAGATTAAAAAATCTCTCAACTAAGAAATTTAACAAGCCTAATAATAACAATATAACAGATACTAATAATACTAATACTAACATTAAATATTTTGTCATACCATATATAGAATCAATATCTGAGAAAGTTGCTTCAGCAATAAGAAGACCTGACGTAGTGGTAGGATATCGTTGCATTAAAAAATTAAGTGACTTCATAAGAGTTCAAAAGGACAAAAATAATTGCCCCACGAATTCTAACGTTATTTACAAATTGAATTGCAACGATTGTGACGCCACATATGTCGGACAGACAAAAAGACAGTTAGGAACGAGACTTAAAGAACATAAAAATAATATTAAATTAGACTCTGCTAGACATTCGGTTATCACGGAACACATTCTAAACGAACAACATACATTTGACTGGGACAATATTAAAATTATGGATCATGAAAAGAATTACCATAAAAGACTAATATCTGAAATGATCCACATTAAAGAACAGAAAAATGGAATTAATTTAAATACAGACACCGAATTGTTAGACAGTAGTTATTTTGACATACTTAAAAAATTTGCTGAATCATAATTTAGAAAAAACATTGGTAATAAATAAATACATCACGCTCTCTATTTTGACATTTGGTATTCAGACTTCGCAACACACACTTGAAATATCGGGGAAAAGGACTTGTTAAAACGATAATGTAAGTTGAAAGATTTTTTAATATTTTCTGACATTGATTTAATTCGCGTATTATATCCGTAGCATGCTCAAATGTCTCATAACTTGGCATCTCAGACCAATCGCCTTGCATATCTATTGGTCAACAGCGAAGAATCGTTTCAATTTTATATTTTAATATTTAACTAACTTTGTATTTTTAACATCTAACTTTATATTTTAATATTTAATTTTTATGTATTGATAAAGACTGTAGTGCAGTCGAAACGTTTACAATTTATATCGATTCTGTAACGGAATGTTAATTTAATGATTTAACTATTAATAAAAAAATTTTTACATCTTATTTATTTGCTCGTTTAGTTGGCCTACTATATATGATTGTTTAATTTTGTTTAATTTATACGAGCCTTTCATTAATTAATTATAATCATTTTATTTGAGAATCTCCAGACAGAATTTAAAAAAGTAACACTCTTCTCTCGACCGTACTGGCAAATATTATTTATTAAATCACAACGTTATAATCATTTTAATTTAATTATTAAATATTACGATACAACAGCATAATCTCAAAAAATTCTCGCAAAATAATAGTTTTCAAGAAACTTTTCTTTTTCAATTATTTATAAAATTGAAAATTATATTATTGGTGTCTCGACATTTTCACTGAGGAAAAATCTGTTGATGTTAAAAGAATTTATTTTTGTTACACATCATTGTTATTTAATAGTTTGTTAGCTTGTTTAATTCTTTTTTGTTTTTAGATTGCTAATATTCATATGCTCATATTCCAATCTAGATTTTTTGTTCTATTACACTCCCTGTGTGGATCACACGGCCCACAAGAAAAGCCTATATATTTAACAAGAGTTTAAGTTATATAAATAAATATCAAAGTTTAATCTTTTAAATAAAGTGTTATTAAAAAAGCAACAAAATCAATCTCCAAATTGACCGGAAAATCTAATGGTGTTTCAGATATGTTTCTTTTTTTCAGTTATATCTTATATATACGTTATACAAACATAGTTCGTTTCATAATAATTAAAATTAAACTACATATAATGAATTACATCACACTATTTTACAAGATAAAGTTGAGAACTGAAAGTAATAAATAAATCGCCCCGCGTGTCATACACTAAATATAATCACGCAAAAACATTGTACTATATACGGATACTACACATCGGTACAACGCAACTATTTTCTTTTTTCTTTTTTTTTTTGCGTTGACAGGTGCATAATTGGCGATTTACATGCGAGCAAATTGTCGTTGCGTAGACAAATCTGAAGAGAAAATATACACAAATGTGCAACATATCTTTCTTTTTTTCTTTTTCTCTCTACTCATTTTTTACCATATTTATGGGAGATTTTAGGGAAGATATTATAATCCTATATTATATTATATAATTCTATATTATATAATTTTTTTTTCGCACGCAAATATAAATAAGTAGTAAGACGAGATAATTTTCGATAAGGCTGAATCTCGATGCTTGTAATCAATTATATATTTTACATTTTTTTGGACATAACGTAGCCTTATAAAGATCATCCCATATCGCTATCCAGCGCATCTGAAAGGAACACTTGGTAAAAGTTTTAAAAGTTATTGCCATTTCTCTTTCTCTTTTTCTCCTTTTCTCGGTAGACTTAGGGGGTCTTTGTGTCGGTCTAAACACCCGAAATTTATTAGAGTTACTTTCTGATTGAAACACATCTCGTCTTTCTAATATGTATATTTGAACTACGTATTCAGATCCGCAGTTAAATAATAAAAGCACTATTAGGCAAACAAAACAGCCTCTTTATTAATCGGAATAAAAGAACTTTCATGTCAAAAAATTGTTAACTTTTCAAATCTTTATAACTCAAAAAGTACTTAATGAAAAATAACTTTGTTATAGAGTTTTGAAAAGCACTCGACATAAGCTACAAGAATATGCAATGAAAAATAGATGGTTCCATTGAAGAAATTGAAGTTGACCTTCAGGTGACCTTCAAAAGACTTTTCAAGATCAAATCAATAGCACCATTTTATGTCCCTCTCGAAACCCTACAACTTTTGTTTGAAACATTTTTTGTTATCTTTTAGACTTATGAGATATTTCAATGGCGAAGTTAAAACGGAACATACATCCTGTATGTATAAAGAAAGTAGACAAAGATGATTGTGCATGGTGGTGCCTCTCATAATAATATTTCACACTTAACATTAATATTTTGTAATTTATTTTCTATTTTAACCGAATTTCACGGGTTTGGCTTAACTCTACCGATGTTTTCCGCCTCCCATACGGTGTCCGGAAGTTTCGTCCCCAAAGTTTCCGGAAAGATCAGAGACAGGATGCCCGCGATTATGCTCATAGACCCGAAGAGGATGAGCGGCAGCGACGGCATTATTTGCGCCTAAACGTAAACGAGACAAATTTAATTAGAAAGGCTATATTTAATATTCTCATAAAATATTCGTTAAAAACACATTTTAAACCATTTTACAAATTATTCTATTCTTTATATTAACTAGATTTTCTTATAATCCTTGGAAAGTAAGGAAACCGAGCCCAGTATCGTACACCTTAATATTGTACATTTATATTTCTGACTTGGCTCTGGTATAAATACTGCATTCTCTTAGAAATTGTCTTAATTATTTCTCTTTAACTATTGATAAATACTGTATTCTCTTGGAAAGTGTCTTAATAATAGTTCTTGTCTGTGCAATATAACGTCTAGTTTTAAAAGTAAACAAAGTAATCAGTTTGTAAATTATTTCAGTTTTAGTTATAACAAATTTTTACGTACGTACGTTAATTTAGACAGATGTTTTGAATAAAAAAGTACGTAAAGATATTTTTTTAATTTCATTTAAAAAATAAATTGTAGACCTTTGTATTCTCGTTTAAACAGTCATATTTTTTTCATAAATATTTATCTAATATTATACATCCTGATATAAACTATAGTCTGTCATTATAATTTTAAAGTATTATTTTGTAATTTATTTGTATTTTGTGTTCAAACTGTAATTATCCAAATTTATATGCTATTTTTATGAGCTTTCATAAAAGTTTTGCTAAAAGATTTTATATTCCAATTTTTTTCTATATATATTGTTAATTAGTTTTCTTCTATATTGATAATTAAATAATTTTGATAAATTAAAAATCTTTTTTCAATAATTTTAATCTTTAAAAAATTGCAGAATAATGAGTACACTATTACAAATATAGTGTACTCAATATCAGAAATTTTGTATATTTCTACTTAAAAACATGGACTATATTATCGGAAAATGTTTGTTTATTACAATTAAAAATCTATATAAACTACGAGATTTATTTAATTTTTATTTTTTAAAATCTTGCTCAAAGAGACTGAATATTTTTTCTTCAAAAATTTAGTTTAAAAAGTTAAAAATAACATATACGATATATTAAAAACATAATACATCTAATATCAGAAATTGCCATCTTTTTATGCTTCTATTATTTTAAAAAATGTATTATGAACAAGGTTTTGTTTATTTATTACAGTTATAAATCCGTGTAAACCACGTAATTCTATTAATTTTTATTTTAAAAAGTTTTTCAAATACAAGGCTTTAACAATGAAAATCCGATATTGGGCACATTTCCCTTAATAAATGCTTATTAAAACTATTTTATTTATTATTAATTCTACAAGTTATTTTATATTATAAAAAATTTTTATATTATCAGAAATAATATTATATGTATATATTATTTTATATTATAAAATATTTCATATTATCTGTTCTATTGGCAAAAAACGTCCATCGCGGTAAGAGAGGCTCTACTAAAGCAAAACAAATATGGCCGCCGCGATTATACAACACAGGTTTAAGTGTAAAAATAAATTTCTTTAATAAAAAAGACGTCATTGCGACTAGACACATTCTGTGATTATACAAAAGCTACGCCTTCATCATGGAATATGATCGAAGGCCAGAATGTTATAAATTCCGGTGATTATTATGTGCGGTGTAACTATAAAAAGTCAAGAAAGAATAGATTTATATTCCTTATGTCTACAAATAAGTGCCTTTGACATCAGAATCTCATGTAATCCCTAGAACATTATTAATTAATTGTTCAAATAATAATATCATGTTAGATGTATATTCGTGGCGGTCATTTATCAAGAGACACGGTAGTGTCTCGCGCCTAGTTTAAAAGAAAAAATAGTTCATGCGACCACCACTAGTGTCGCATTGAATTTTTAAGCCCCGAATATCTCTTTTCCTCAATCTGATATATCAATATAAAAATATGAAGGACGTCTCTCCTCTCACACATGAAAAACCTTAGAACATATAGATATGGAAGGGGAATAGGAGCGCAAAACTGTGTCCAAGTTGGGTGCGAGAGAGAACCACGTTTTTAAGGAAAGAGAAGGGTAGATTGTTACCTCCGTTCGCAATGCGCAAACGCGAATTAGCGAAAGCACCAATTACATTTCTAGTTTCAAACGGCGCGGTGAGCGTGACGTCACCGTGACGTCATCTACGTTTGCGCATTGCGAGCACAGGTTAAAAGCTATCTTTCTCTCTCGCACCCAACTTGGACACAGATTTTTACCATGGAGAACAATAGCAATTCCCCTTCCAAGTATATATGTTCTAAGTGAAAAACATTTGTTCAACGCAATAACTCACCAATAGAGGCGTTTGCGGGGATAAGATAGACCCGATGCGACCGGCCATGCTGCAGAAGCCGAGCAGGGAATGCCTCAACGTCGTCGGGAACATCTCCGCGGTGTAGACGTAGGTGGTGGAGAACGCCGCGGTGATGCACATTTTCCCGGCCATGTACAAAAGTAAGGGCCCGTAACTCGAGGTACCTGCGGAAACGCGGCGTGAGCGATAAATCATCCGGGATGATTTGCGAACCCCCTATACAAAATCCACCGCTGCGCCAGGACATAATTGCGCGCGCGAGCGCGTTGCGAACGCTAATCTCCCGGAGGAGAGACGCCGGCGCGTTTATTTCAACACGTTTTTCTTTGCATTCGGACTCGGATTATGCGGTAATATATTGTACAATATTACTTGTTCTGCGGCTTATCGTATCTCTCCGCGCGATTATAGCTCGTTTACTTACTCGATTAAATTTCGCGATCCTCGAATAAAAGTACGTGCGATCGTACGCAGATTGTGAACCAAAGAAAAAATTGAAATAAAAAAAAAACAGAAAAAATTCTGTCAACGCATAATTTTGTATCTTTTCAATGTATGAGGGGATATTATGCAATTTTCAACACCTGTTTTGTGATTCTTTTTTTTTTCTTTTTTGCAGCTATTGAGCATTCGAATACTCTTTTCTGTTATAAGAGATCTCGTTTTAAAAGGTTTTCGAATACAAAGGCCCTTTATATTTTGTCTGTCGGACAGAGAAAAATTACTACACATTTTTAACATTTGAAGTTGCCCATTCATTTACATAAAAACAACCATTGTTTGCTTAAAGTGGTTTTTATCTCAAAAAGAAACATAAATGTCAAGTATTTATGACATCTTTTTCAATAGAAATTTTTTTTTAATTTTTCTTTTTATAAGTATGTGCAGTTTCTCAGAAACGATAGATACTATAAAAAAGTTAACAGAATAATCAAGTGAATAATAAATTATAAGACTATAGAAAAGGAGAGAATAATAATTCAAAATTTTTTACTCAATTTTTTCTCCTTTGCAAGATTTCTCCGAGATAACTAGTTTCTTAATCGTAAATTCAGCTACTTTTCATAAGCGACTCGTGATGATAAGGAAACTCGTGTGAATAAAAGAAAATTAACGATGGAATTAAGTATCTTACAAGCAGATTCGAATTTGTTTGCATGGTTTTGAACACTCAATGATTACTTTGAAAAAAAACAGTGCTTTCAAGATTCGAAACCTGGAAGAAATATTCGAAATTTTTTATTAAATATCTCAAAAAACAAGAGCAGTACTTCTTTAAGCATTTTTAAAACTTGAATCAAATATGATCAAATCTTTTAGAAGTACCGACTTATGAGAAAATTTAAGTTGTATACAAGATATTTTTGAGTGCAAAAATTTTAGAAAATTATTATTTTTTTGTCAAAAAATTAAGGAGAGTTTTTATTCTTAAAGAATACCTCCAAAACAGAAGATAAAAATGAGATGTTTAACTTTTTTCTCAAATTTTGGACAAGTTAAAGAAATGAAATTTAGTGGATATTTTCCATTAGTCCAAAAAAATATTTATTAATATTATTTTAATCTTCTCGCATCATAATAAAACTAACAACCCCTACTTCATTTATTATTAGAATTTTTTAACCGACCGAAATGTGATCATCTAAAAATATGCGTTAGAAAGCTTAATTCTTTTAGAAACTTTTTAATTTATTTGATTTCTTTCGTAAAATCAATAGTAATAGAATCAAATGCGGAAGAATTAATTTTCCTTGAACCTGAGTGTTTATGAATATGAGAAACAAAATTTTTCTTAGTATGATACCAAGAAATAAACAAATATCAATTCGAGATTTATATATTTAATAAACCTATCTGTCCTCTTTTCTTATCTAAGCTTTTTTGGAGGGGACAGAAGAGAGTAAGTATTAAATATAAAAATCTCAAATTGAGATTTATTTAATTTTTGATGTTTTTTTAGAGTTCAAGTAATACTTGTAAAAGATTTCTTTCTTTTACGAAAAAGTAGAAAGTACTTATAGTAACGTTTTAAACATTGCAAAGTATTAATAATAATATTCTAGATCTTTTGGCTTTATAATAAAAATCAGGGTTGGGTAAATTATAAATAAATAATATATTTATAAATAATATATTTATAAATAATATATTAATTAAAGTTTTATTAAATTTAATCAGATTTTAATTAATATATTATTTATAAAATAAATTAATAAAAAAAGATAAATATGAAAATTTTAATTATAGCAGAAAAATATATTTATTTTATATATAAAAGTTATTAACTTTTTAACTTTTTTTTAATTTTTAAATCATTAACTAGTTATTACCCAACCCTGATAAAAATAAAATATTATTTCTTACGAATCATTCGAATCCTAGAAAACAAAACTTGATCATTGAATTTGAACCCCTAAGACAATCTTTCCATGAGAAATGATATTTTTTTACCTGATGGTACGAACTGAATCGCGAGGCAGAACATTCCGCTTAGCAGAAACGCGCCGGAGAGCATCGGTTTACGTCCTATGCGATCTGTCAGCAGCCAGGTGAGAAGGTAGCCTGGCATCTCGACTATGCTGACGAGTATGAAATTGATGTACTTATCCCCGGCGAACGCCACGGAATTCAACGCCAATCCGTAATAAACGAATGTGTTCGTGATCCAGCAGAATGAACAGGTCGACAAACGAATAAGTATCACTGAACTACGTAGGACTTGCACGATCGGCTTCCTCTCGTCCGCCTTCGTTAGCTCGATTTTCTGAAAAAGATTTTGTCGTCACATTATTATGTTATGTTAGCATTTATAAACCAGAGAGAACTGGTGAGTGTGTTATTTATTTTATTTTTTTTTGTTATATATTTATTATATATATTATATACATTTGTTTCCTAAGTAAGTACAAAAAATTGACTTATTTTAGAAAAGTTCTACATTATTAGAAAAAATCCTATAAACTGCTTTTGTTTTTAAAATATAGTCAATGTTATGCAAACATATTAATATTATTAAGAACTATTTATTGATAAAACATTTTTAGGTCCACAAGAATCGTGCATATGAATAATCATATTGAATCTTTTTAATAAGAAAGTAATATGCCACTGTTTTTGTTAAAAGTTTAACAATTTTTAAGATAAAAATCCCCAAAATTCTACAAAAATTGCCTCTTATATTTTTTTGGAGCAATAAACCGCTTTCGAAGTTAAGATAAAAAATTGTTAAAATTAAAAACTGTAAAAATTGAAAATTAAAAACTGATAATTATACATATACATCAATGAATCATCTATTTATTCTGTTTGATATTTCGAAAATTCGAAATGCTTACTCTACTCTCATATTTTTTATATTTTTTTTTCACAACTTTGACACCCTGTATTTTGAAAACAGTTGAAGCAGTTTAGAATATATATTTATAGAAAGTTAAGCCAAGGAATATTTTTTGAATTGTACTAACTTGAAAAACAGCCTGCATATTACATTATCATATTTATTATACACATATAATAGTACAAATTTATCCTATAAACTTATATTGATCCTATAAACATATGTTTACCAGAGAAAGTAAGAAATAAATATACCGTTTCGGTTTTAGCATTTAATTCCTTAAATATATCGATAGCCTCATTCGTTACTTGCAGGTTGTTCATCCGCGCCATTTTTCGATATATTTTCTCCACTTCGTCGTGTTTACCCTTTGACATTAGCCACCTTGAACATCCCAATTGTTTAATAAAATTTCATTTGATTGAAAAGAGTATAAATATTTTATCTACATTTTATATATAAATGCAAGTATAAATTTATTCGAATCGATTTCAATAAAAAATTCTACTAAGTTGTAAACATAATAATTATAATTAATTCTTTACTTCGGGATTGGTAATAATTTCAATTATATTTTCCATAAGCAAAAAAACCATCTAGTATGCAATAAAGCGAAATAAAAATAAATCGCTCGCCGATTAAATCTCGCGATCAAAGAAGATATGTTCTCGTGTGTTTGTCATGATTAAGAAGAGTCACCTGACCGATTCTGGAATGAGCAGAGGCAAGAAAACGGCCAACAGTCCCGGCGCGTATACCACCCTTAGATGCACCCGCCAGGATCTCACCGACCTTGCGACTAATCCTAACAGGACCTCGCCCGTGCTGAACATGCAGGATAAAAGAACGCCTCCAAAGACTCTATTCTTTACTCCTAGGGTCTCCACCCCTGCGAACGAAATTATTGCCATTGTGTAATCGTGCAAAACGTAATAGGTGGAGATGGGATCAAATTCAATGCGTACTTCAAAATCTAATAATCAAATCAAGTTTTATTTTCTTCAGGATTCCAATAATATTCTCGTATACTAAAAAATATTTCAGGAGGGAATGTTATTTCCGGGATCTCACAATTTATTAGGTGTGTGTTTCATAGATTTTTTTATCGAGAAAAAGAATATCGTAAACTTCTATGCACTATAGTTTTCGAGATATCAATTGTTTCACAATTTTATAATTTTTTTAAATATATTAAAATTTCAAAATTTTTGATAGATTATTCTTTTTTCATGAAATTTTTCATGAAATTTTTTAATATAACAAATCTTAATTTAATCAGAAATACGTTTGAATTAGATTAGAATTTTTTAGGGTGAGGGTGCCTTGCTTTTATTTTATAATACACACATACATTACTAAAAAAGATTTTTGCGATTTATATCCAGCTTAGAAAATTATAAAGAAATCTTAAATTTTTTATAAAAAAAATTGTAATTTATATAAACTATTATGTAGGAAGTTTAACAATATAATTAATTTAATTATAACACTATTAACTATATAAGCAAATTGTGACTATTAAAAAACATAAAGAATATAACTGTAAAATGATTTTAACATAAAAATGTGTCTGAATACATCTATAACTTAACGTCTGTAACAATGAAACTTAATTTTCATTGATAAAAGGACAAATGTGGAAGAATATATATGTATGCATATTTATACTATTGATGCAAAGTGCATTCGTACCTTGGAAAATTTTCCGCGATAAGTTTGCTCCATATTACAAAATACATTGAATCTCTTGAGACTGTCCATTACAATTAATAAGTTAATATCGATATTTAGATAAGAAAAATGCATGTCAATGATAAATATCAACCACTGATTCAAAAAAGCCATATTTCGCTAAATGATGGAATTATTGCGCGTATTATGTAATATCTTTTTCCTATTCATTTTTTGCAAATATAATCCCGAAATTTTAAGCGAAAATTTATTATCTTGACGAAGTTCAGGTCGGAGTTTTACATTTACCAAAAAATTTTGATATTTTTATGGAATACGATTTTTGCTATATGTATCTTAATGCTTATCTGTCGCGTATATACAAAATGTTTCTAAATAAGTGCGAAAAGCTTTTAGGAGATAATTTTTTTATATAAACGTATATAAATATACTCCTATATTCCTTCCTAAGAAGTTACGTTCTTTCAAAGAGATGAAAATGAGGTTTATATTTTTTTCTGAAAATTTTTGATTTTACGAACAAAATAAAAGACATAAGAAAGTTTCTAAAGGAATCAAGCTTTCTAACGCATATTTTTGAACGATCACATTCCGGTCCGTTCAAGTTCTTATAAAAAATTAAATATAGAAGTTGTTTCATCATCTTATAACGATACGAGAAGATTAACAAAATATTAATATATATCTTTTTTACTAGTAGAAAATATCTACTAAATTTCATTTTTCTAACTTGTCCAAAATTTAAAAAAGAATTAAAAATTTAATTTTCACATCCCCTTTCGAAAAATGTAATTCCTCAGAAAAAGAAGAGTATATATTTATGTATATGAAAATCCTCTCTTAATTTTCGACAAGAAATCACCTAAAATTTTTCGCACTTTTTTGGAAACATACTGTATAAAGCTACAATTTTAATAAATAACTAAAGCTCCGGTGATAGAAAAATCCATCATGAAATAATTCGAAAATATCCGTATTACGTACGCGCACTTCTCTTTTTAAGACGGGTAAAGAGCATTTGCATCGCGCATTTTAGAATTTACTCCGCACACGCGTATAAATGGACCATGGAGCAAACATGCAACGTTTCACACAGGTGTGTCGCATATATTTTCACCCTCCTACCCTTCTTCTCTCTCTCTCTCCCGCGAACTATTGTCCCCGAGTTATTAGCGCGTACTGTACCTAGAATATATCCCGCGCTGTAAATTCCGGCTATTGTGACGGCGTCGAGGAATTCGAATGAGAGAAACATCCAATAATTCACGGAGAAGGAATGTATCAAGCCGCTGACTCCGGCCAGAAACGTCGACACCGTCAGAAAGGTTCGTCTCCCGTACCTACAAAAAGAATAAAAACGCGAGGAGAGACACTTTTTTTTTCCTTTACGCGTTATGTGTCCTCTCTTATATAAAGCGCATTTGTACCGCGAAATTTCTCCCTTCGATATGCTGTATACCTATATACACCTTCTTATCGAAAATGCGTGAAATTGACGACGAGCTCTATGGAAGGTTCATTCCGCATCGCGGTCTTCCTTCTTCCTCCTCGTGTCGCGTATTACGTAAAAACATATATCTCGTAACTGCACGATTTGTCGCTGCGATAGATAAAAAAAAACATGTAAAAAAATGTTTCGCAACACAGCTGAATGTTCATCCAAGCGTATCAAACGACTCGAGCAAGAAGATGGTTTCAGACACCTTTGAATAGAATTGTTGTTGTTAATAGGAATTGACGGAACTTAAATTATTATAAGTGTAAGAAGTCTTCTCTTACTCCAAAAGAAATTAAATTCTCATTTTAGAATTTCCGATTTATTCTTTAGAATACCCTATTCTGAAATAGACACCAAAAGGCTCCTCCTACTTTAAGAGGGGAATCCTCTAAAGATTAGAATTAGTTAAAAGTTAGGAAAATTATATATATATATGTACTGTATATCCTTTTTGATAGATATTCCTCAGTGTTTCTACTAGAACATCCCCTTAAATTAAGAAATTTCGATAATTTGATTTTGATAGAAATTCTCCGACTAAATTAAAATTGTCTTTTTAAATGCCTCAGTATATATATATATATATATATATATATATATCAATAATTTTATATATATATATATATATATATATATAGTCCTAATTTTATATATATAGTCCTCTTATGTCGAGAATAATTTTTTCAATGTATAAGCCATATCAATTTATATACAGAAAAATATCCAATATAATAAAAAAGAGGTACTCCAAATTATTAAATCAATTGTTATCCAATAATACATATGTATATACTGAAATTTATTAGAATTATTATTTCTCTCTCTTTTACATACAACGTAGAAATACGTGAAATTAAAATACGATGGCGTCGCATCCGAACGTTGGGAAGGATATTTTATTCAGAGTTAATTAATTAACGGGAGGAGAAATGTTTGCATATATACGGAAGTAATCTGCCTCTCTCACCTGTCAGATATGTATCCAGCGAACATCAAGCCGACGAACAAGCCGGTGCTTTGCATTGTGCCCACCAATGTGAGTTTCCATCGATTAGAGTCGCAGGTAAAGTCCCACTGAGTCAGGACAAAAGGAATAATTAATTGGCTTCTATATACTTTTTACAAATAGCGGCTATAAAAACCGGCTACAAAAAGCTTTTTCCTCATTCCTAATAACCCATACAGCACAGATTATTGCAATTATATTGCAGCAACATTGCAATGTTGCAAGTTGTAATGCAACATTATAAAGACATTGCAGAGATATAGGTGCACAAAATTCCAGCACACTTGTAGCAACATGACATTAATATTTCGGAAATATTGCATGTAATCCAAATTCTATAATTTATATATTGTAATATATATACATATACCCAGCAAACACCAAGTTACAGCTATATAATTGTTAGTTGTAATTTTCCACTCAAAAGTATAATACGTGTATTATAACAATTATATTGTTGAGTGGAAAATTACAACTAACAATTATATAACTGTAACTTGGTATTTGCTGGGTATAATACTATAATAAAATAATTTTTTGCAATATTGTACAATAAAAGATGTTAACGATAATCAATAATTTTATTATCTTCCAAAAAGCGGACATTTTAACATTGCTGCAATTCAACAGCAATGATGTAGCAACATTTTGCAGTGAATTTGCAATATTGCAATATTGCGGTGAAAGATTGTTGTAATGTTTTTGCAATCTAACGGTGCTGTATGGGAACCAACCTAAACGGATTTCCCAATCCTAACCTAACTTAATAATGAATCTTAGGGAAAGTATCACTGAACTCTAAACACTACACTGGAATACTTATTTCAATAAAAACAACCGGGACAAGATAGATAATTACCACCAGTTCGTTCTTTTCTAACGTGTAGTACTACTAAAGTGCCAATTAGAAATAAGTAATTATGCAGATATAGGGAGCCACATCCGATTTCGATGACCTTGACATTATATTGTCAAGGTCACTGTCCTAAGTAACTATCAAAAGGTTTTAAGCGTCGCTCGGACATTTGATTTTAATGTAAACATATATTAAATAAATTTTAATTTAAAATCATATTACGCCAAATAAATAATGCCTGGGCTAAGAAGGAGCCAGGAGTTTCACCAAACGGAGGAGGGGTTTCGCTCTTTTTCCTGCACCCCCACCTCACTCAAAAACTGACCTTACCCAACCTATGTTTGAAATTCATTATTTGGCTCCTACCTCGCCCGGCGGAGCCCCTGGGTCCTTCTTGACCTACGCGTTGACCATTTTATTACGCTTCTTGACTTACGCGTGACCATTTTATTACGCGTCCAAACATATAATATATTTAAATGTACAGTTATATGTCACAAATATTATAATTTTATTTAGTAAACTTTTTTGGTTAATAACTTTTTTATAAATAATGAGCGACACTTAAAACCTTTTAATACTTACTTAGTGACCTTGACAATATACCGGGTGTCTGATGACTCGCATTTTACACGTTAATGGGAGATTCCTGAGACAATTTGGAGACGACTTTTTCTCGGCGAAAATGATGAGAAAGGTCATCATTTTTTTAATGTTCCCAATTTTTTAAATCATGTATCTATGAAACTAAGTCTTAAATTAAAATTCTATTACAGTAAACTTTACCTGAAATTAAGTAAAAAATGTAGTTTTGTTAATAATTTATTTTTACAAGGCTTAGTTTACAAAAAAGTTTTTATTTTCAATCATTTATAACTCAAAAATTATTGGTGCCTAGGACATTTTCGCTGAGGAAAAATCGCCTCAGAAATCTCTCATTAATGTGTTAAACGCGAGTCACCAGACACCCTGTATGTCAATATTATCCTCAATAATTACCCCATATCTCAATAATTACCCAGAAATGTTATGATCAGATGTTTGTCACCAACCTATCTCTTATACGTCTATAAACCTAGCGTTTACTAAATTTTCGTAGGTTGCGGCTTACGAATCTTTTAAGTTACATTGAACAAAAGATGTGAGATGTTTTGTGTTGCTTTCGTTGGATATGTCCACAATATTAGAGTCACTGCATGATACTCTATAAAACCTTTCCGAATAGAAGTTTGTGAGGAGTCCAATTGGGTGCCCTTTTTAGTATTGTAGAATAACGAGGCAAGTTTTAAATGTTTGTCCCATTCTAATTTTATTCACAAACTGTTTGAAATATTTTCATAGAACCTCTGTCTTTTGATGACCAGTTGCCTAACAATGCTTATAAGTTACATTGAACAAAAGATGTGAGATGTTTTGTGTTGCTTTCGTTGGATATGTCCACAATATTACAGTCACTGCATGATACTCTATAAAACCTTTCCGAATAGAAATTTGTGAGAAGTCTAATTGGATGCCCTCATTAGTATTGTAGAATAACGAGGCAAGTTTTAAATGTTTGTCCCATTCTAATTTTATTCACAAACTGTTTGAAATATTTCCATAGAACCTCTGTCTTTTGATGACCAGTTGCCTAACAATGCTTATAAGTTACATTGAACAAAAGATGTGAGATGTTTTGTGTTGCTTTCGTTGGATATGTCCACAATATTACAGTCACTGCATGATACTCTATAAAACCTTTCCGAATAGAAGTTTGTGAGGAGTCTAATTGGATGCCCTCATTAGTATTGTAGAATAACGAGGCAAGTTTTAAATGTTTGTCCCATTCTAATTTTATTCACAAACTGTTTGAAATATTTCCATAGAACCTCTGTCTTTTGATGACCAGTTGCCTAACAATGCTTATAAATGAGCCACCCTTACCTCGTCGAGTATCGTATGCTCGTTTGGATTGTAAACCCAAGAATCGCATTCACGAGTCACGTTGATGAACGACGTCGTCGAACATGAGTCCGAATGATTATCCCACACCACATAACGTACACAACCGGAAATGTCTCCGTTGACCTTCGGGGCGGAAACGTTGATCCATGGTGAATCATCGTCGAACGTCGCGTTTTCCGCATGTTCGCATTCTGGCACTAAACATCTGTGTAATTGGACAATTGTTTATTAATTTTCTAATCTTTGAAGAATTAAATGTTTTGTAATATTATTGCACAAATATATAATTAAGTTGAACGCTACGTGTAAAGAAAAATCTAATTAGCCAAAATACATGTATTCGTACCTGTATTTAACTTCGCCTGCGGTAAATACGTAAGAAAGCATAAACATTGCTGATGAAATTATTGGTATGCTTATAATTGCGAATATCACTATCTGATAAAATCCAAATTTTTCTATACCATTTTGTACGTAATCTTTTGTAATTCCTGTAAAGGTAAAAGAAAATTAAGAAAACTTATAAAAAAATTATTAATACATCGATTTGTATTATAATGAAGGTTTGTTAAATATACATGTTTCTAAATAAGTGCAAAAAATTTTAGGAAATAAATCTTTGTCGAAAATTAAGAAGGATTTTTTATATAAATACTCCTCCATATATCTCGCCTTGAGAAGTTACACTCATCCAAAGGGAGAAATGAAAATTAGGTTTTTAATTTTTTTCTCAAATTTTGGACAAATTATAAAAATGAAATTTGATTTAATTTTTTATTAGAACTTTTGAATGAAATCAGAATGTGATCATCTGGAAATATACGTTAGAAAGCTTGATTTCTTTATAAATTTTTTATTTTGTTAATTTCTTTCTTGTAAAATCAAATAGTTTTCAAAAAAAAAAATAAAAATCTAATTTTTACTCTCTCTTTTGGAAAATTGTAACTCCTTATAGAGAGGTATTTAGGAGTTTATATATTTATATAAAAAAATCTTTCTTAATTTTTGACAAGTAATCATCTCCTAAATTTTTACGCACTTATTTAGAAACACTCTGTATAGTTAAATCACAATGTAAAGATAATATTATTACGGCTAATTATATTGTTCATCATTATATGTATATGTATGTATATACATATGTGCAACATAAATAATAATTATAAGTTAAAAAATAACGAATTTATTTAATATTGACTAATCAAGTTTATTAATATATATAAAGTCCATACGCAATTGCATAGTATATATATACGATCTCTAGGATCTACTTAACAAGCTCGTGTTCATCGTACATGTATACTTAGTGATTTAATACCACGTTAAGCAGTGATACTTAAACAACGCTCTCTAACTGGAAGAATAATCCGGCTGGAAGTATAAGCCCACCTTGATCCTCCCTCTTCAAACGGCTGGCTATGCACATAAGACTTTGTACAATTTGCCTCTCTGTTATGCAATGTAGAACTAGGCAACATTTATCACAAGTTTGTGCAAACGTTCTTCCGAATTTGAATAATGGGAGTTGAGATATTTTTTGTTTCATATCGAGATGATTCGACGAAATATCACATACGGAAAGAGAAGCAACTTTAAACTTCTGATTCACAAGCACGGTGCAAACTTGGAAATTGTTAGAAATAGTTAGAGTCATATGTTATATACAACACATAGCGCAGCAAACTATATATAATATCTTTAATATCTAACATCTACACAATATATAATATAATATAATGAATTATATATATTTATATATATTATATATATATATATATATATATATATATAATACTAATAAATATAATATAATATATAGAATATAATATAAAATAATAATATTATGTAATATTTTATATATTATATAATAAAGTATATAATATATATTATTATAAATATAAATTATTATATAATTTATATTATAATATAATAAATATATAATATAATATAACTTATTAAATATATATATATATATATATATATATATATATATATATACACAGGATGTTTCTAAATAAATACGAAAAACTTTAGGAAATGATTCTTTACACCTCTCCGTGAAAAGTTACACGTCTCCGAGGGGGAGGTAAAAATTAAGATTTTTATTTTTTTCTTACAAATAAAATTTGATAGATATATGTATTTTCTACTAGTAAAAAGGATATTTATTAATATTTCTTTAATCTTCCCACATTGTTATAAGAAGATCAAACTAACAACCCCTATTCAATTTTTTATTAGAATTTTTGAACGGAACCGGAATGATTATCTAAAAATATGCATTAGAAAGATTTCTTTAGAAACTTTTGATTTCTTTAGAAACTTTTTTATTTGTTTTATTTTTTTCCGTAAAATTAATAGTTTCCAAAGAAAAAAATTAAAAACCTGATTTTTATCTCTTTCCTTAAAGAAATGTAACATCTCAGGGAGGGATATAGGAGAATATTTTACAAGAAAAAATTAATTTTCGACAAAGAATTATCTCCAAAATTCGTTTGCGCTTATTTAGAAACAAAAATCTGTATATTAACTAATATAATATCCTTTCAAAATTTAACGCTCTCCACATTTTTCATAAATCTTTTTTAATAATGCAAAAGAATTCAGTAGAAAATTTCGTACATAATTTTGTTACATTGTAATTATTTGTTAACTAAACCAAAATTTTTCTCAGCTTTTTCAAAACTTCTATTCCTTTTAACGCATTTTTTAAGCGCATTTTCAGTTTACAATTTACATCAAATGCAAATATATAACATTCGTACCACTTTCGCGTCCCGGTTGCGACGAGGAGGAGACCTCGTCTTTCTCCGAACAGCAGTCCAGCGTCATCTCCGCTGTCGTCCTTTATATCCCGTAAACTGCAATCATATACGAAGTTTATAGCGCTCGTCGCGAATCGCGCCGATCGAAAGTTCAACCTGGCCTGGCGCTTTATGTTTCAAGTTTCTTAAAGAACATCGCGAGTGAAAAATGATGCCGGTCGCGCGTCGAACTTGGGCGAACCTAGGCGTTACATAAAGAAACGGGATCAGTTCACCCACGCGAGGGCGGCTACAGAAAGCTTTTTCCCATAAAAAGTGGGAGAGAGGAACTAGCCTTAGGAACGGCTTTGCCGAGAGCAGCTAGCTATCCCGGCGGTGCATAAACAACGTGTGCATATAACGATGCAGATGCAAAGATGCGCGTTAGCGTGCGACGAATAAATAGATAAAAAGAAAGATGGGAGTGCTAATATTTTATATTACATTTATTTAAAATATCAAATATTCAAGTTTACAAAAAATATTTTCTGTCTCATTGTTTTAAACCAGACCAGATGTTATAGATTTTTGGATGCTGAAGACGATGCTGCGGGCTAATTTTCACCAGCACGTCAGGTTCCCGAAATAATGAGGCTTTTAAAAATAGCTTTTTTGTAATATTTAAGTTTATTTTGTGTGAAAAAGGCTAACGTTATCTGGAAATGTTGTTGTCATGAATGCATTGTTCATCTCCTATAAAATGCATTTTTTATTTTGATATCTTATTTTTTACAGAGTTTTGCTAAGATAGCAAATATTTAGCCTATAATAATGAAATCATATAATTATTAATAACAGGTATCTTGTATCGCCAGTGATGAATAAAATTAAAAATAACTGTGAGACCCAACTGGCTTAAATTGATTCTTATTATTAGTTTGATGTCATATACAAGAAAAGGCAACGTTTCGACCTTAGATTTAGGTCCTTATCAAGTCTAAAATTAAAAATTAAAAAATACAATAAATGTACATACAAGAATTTCGATTTTTAAGAAAGCAAAGCGTAAACCAAGATTGTAATAACAAATTAAAACGTACCTTACAAAATCTTTAGTACAATATATAATTAAGTTTTTTCATTTTACACATTTCAATATAAATACTGTGTCAAATAAAACCCCGAAAAGACAAATTACCTAAAGCCGATATGACCGAGATAGTTTATAAAGTTGACTGCAACGACTGTGACGCCACATACATTGGACAAACTAAAAGACACCTTAATACTCGGATTAAAGAACACATGAATAATATAAAAATGCATGTCAGCAACCAGAATGTTATAAGCAAACATAGAAATGATTTTTTGCATGACTTTAAATGGACAAACTTAAATATTTTACATCGAGAAACAAACACTAGGAAAAGAGAGATTGCTGAAATGTTTTTTATAAAAAAATTTAACAACACGATCAACCTACAGAAAGACACAGAGAATTTGAATCCGATTTATGATAGAATAATCAAAGCTGTTTAACTTAGTTCGTCTTTACCATCCATACTAAACGTTTTACTTGACACAGTATTTATATTGAAATGTGTAAAATGAAAAAACTTAATTATATATTGTACTAAAGATTTTGTAAGGTACGTTGTAATTTGTTATTACAATCTTGGTTTACGCTTTGCTTTCTTAAAAATTGAAATTCTTGTATGTTACATTTATTGGTATTTTTTAATTTTTAATTTTAGACTTGATAAGGACCTAAACCTAAGGTCGAAACGTTGTCTTTTCTTGTATATGACATCAAATTATTAATAAGAATCAATTTAAGCCAGTTGGGTCGTCTCACAGTTATTTTTAATCATATAATTATATTCATAATTTGTAGTTTGTAGAGCTGTCACTTACACAATACTTACACAATGTAACTTATTGTGACAGATTCTATTAATTGTATATATATATATATATATATATATATATATAGAGAGAGAGAGAGAGAGAGAGAGAGAGAGAGAGAAAGAGAGAGTGTTTCATTTTAATTGCCCACCTTGAATTTTTCGGAACAAATGCATTTTCAATAAAAAGTGTTCCAAACAAAAGTTATATGATCTAAAGGAGAACAAATAATGATAAAATCAGTTTGGGAAAAAATAATTTTTTTCCAAAAATTTTTTCATCAGGAACATCTCTATATAAGTAATTCCCAGCTTTAATCTTTTATAATATGACTAAGAAGAAGATATTGAAATAATAAGATAATATGAAATTATTAATATCCAAATTTGTTTAGTTCGTTTAGTTGACCTGTAATCTCTCAAACATTACTAAGTTTTACGAACCTTTATTGCTTACTCAAGATATTACAATTTAAAAAAAATGCACTTTATAGGGGATGAATGACACATTTATGATATTTGATGAGTTTTTGCTTGATTAAATAACGTTAACCTTTCTTACAAAATAATCTCAAATATTGCAAAAGAGCCATTTTTATATTGAATTTATAAAATTCAATTATTTTAAAAATCTGATATGTTATAATGTAATTTGGTTTGCAGCATTATTTTCAGCATCCAAAAAATCTATAAAAAACACTACTTGGAAATAATGTTTGACTGTAAACTAGTATAATTAAAAATATAATAACTAATTTTAATTTATGTTTATAATAAAAAATATCCAGAATACACATCAATTATAAAAATTCAATTCTCATGTACAAGTGAGAGTCTTGTGATATAAAATAATTATTCGAATAAAATTATCCGTAAAACAAATAATATAACATTGTACGTAAGACTTCAGAAACATTTGGCGCTATTGAACAAGATTAAACGGATTAAATGATCTGTTTGCATAGAATTTGACAGTTTATCGTCGGCTTCCTCTTGAAAATATGTAAAACAAAATATAGAAAAATTATTGCTGTGGATTTTCTGCGCGAACGTTGAATATGAACCGATTTGTTATTCAAAGCATCTTCTCTGCTGTCAGGTAATTTAAAAACATATTTTAACGAGGGAATGAGAATTTTTGTTGTAAAGCAATTCTCTCGCTTCTTCCTTGCTTTTTCTCTCCCTTTCTTTTTCTTACACAAAACCACACTTTTCCACGAGAAACATGCAATATGCAATCTTTCTATTGTTGAAATAAATAAACAGGCAATTATGAAATGTATATGCAGAGTGCACTTACCCTATATAAAATCCGTATCTCTCTAGACTGCGTGCTGACCTCTCGCAAGCGCAGGGTCAACTTCTACGTGATTATTGATTTCCCAACGAGAAAGAAACCGGAAGAAGCCCACGTGGCTCTCTCTACAAAAGAGAGACCGAAAAAAGTAATCTTCCAATTGTGCCAAATCGCTGCTCAATTGCGCAATTGATCCTATTACGTCACGAAATATTGTTTTGCCCGCATTAAATCGTACCCTACGAAGAGTAAGCACCGTGTGTCCATTTTACGATTCTGATATCACACATTATATACACACGCGATATTTTGTGCGCGGATTTATTTTGTATCCACGAAATTGAAATTTTGCAAAAATTAAATAGATACTGCTTTGATATTGTATCGATTATTTTAATTGAATGAGGTAGATCGGTAGATTTGCGAAGAAATATTGACGAAATTCTTCAACTTGAAAATGACATAAGTGAGTAGATATAACAGAATGGATTATTAATAGATATTAATTTCGCGTAGTTTTTTCCTGATACACTTTTTTTCGATTCACGATGGGAGAGATTTCTTGCGAAATAGTCGAGCATTTACATGAAGTATCCTAAATAATGAATTATAAATACAAAAAGTATATTCTTCAACTTGATTATGGCAAAAAACAGAGAGTTCTGCAAGCTTATATATAAAGAAATATTACATTTTTATAAATCATTTCGATAATGAAAAAAATAATTTTAAACGAAAAATTCTCAGATAATCAGCAATATTTTGTTCATAAATTATCATTAATCAGATTATTTAAATATAAAAATCTTTTTATAACGATAACTGTATGATCAATCTATTACATTTTTATTTTAATTTTTTTAATTTTTTAATTTTTATTTTTATTCTTTTATTTCTTTTTTATTTAATTTTTATTTTTATTTTATTTTATATTTTATATTTTTATTTATTATTTTTTATTTTCTATTTTATTTTTACTTTGTTATTTCATATATTTTAGTTTTTACTTTAGTTTAATGCTTCTAGAGTTTAAAATTATTTTAGAAATTACTTGCTTATTATACTGATAAGTCATGATAATTCCTAAGAACTGTCGAAAGAAAACCGTGTTTATCATTGTCTAATCTATCATTACACAAGTTTGGAGATACTATACATGCATCTATATCTCGCAGGGTCCTCAAGATACAATATAATTACGTACTTAAGAGAAATATACATTCTTTAATATTTCGCAGCGATTACAAATTTTTTCCGCGTGTTTTCGCGCGCGCGCGCGCGCGCACACACACACACACACACACACACACACATACGTTTCGAGAACAAAAAAGTGTGATAACAGTGCGAAAATTACAGAAACAAGACGAACATTTACGATTAGTATGAGCTTCCCTCGCACTTTTGCCGACTCTGATGAAACGAAAACGTTTTTCGCGCACTCTCGTCGCGCGAAATCTACATATTTCCTTTATTATCTTAACACGTATCTCTCCGAGAGACGTTTATCGGACGAAACGTACGGACGTACTTTTAAACGGATGATCGTCGATAAGCGAATTAATGAATCGTCTACGTCCGGACATCACGCACACCTTCCTTGCTTATTCTGCTGTCTCAGAAGGACAGCGCGTACTTACTGTCTTTGACAGTAAACGCATTCCGTGATAATGCCTCTATATATTTGAATGAGCGGAGGAAGGCAAAACTAATCGTAGGAGGGGAGAGGGAAGGTGAACGAACGTGCATGTTCAACTCTATTGACGAATGTAATTTTTCCACCATCATTTTCACCATCAAAGAACAAATCCAATCGTATAACCTTCATGTGGTGAAGCTATAATGTCGGCGGTAATTTTGGAAATGATATGCAACTTTACATTTTCTAAATTTTATGTTGACGCAGTTAAAGAATTATAGGTTAGAATGTGTAGAGAAAAGATTGTTCTGCCACCAATTTAATTTTTTTTTATTTTTTATCAAAGCAAATCAAGATTTTTTTAACATATTGTACACATCGATCATTTTAAACATATAGATCATTATAAAAAAATTATCACGGCAAGTCTGTGATTTTTTGCCAAATTTTGAGTATTAGGAGGCACAAAAATTTAGGTCAATACAAATTTTTTAGTCACTATATATAACTTTTTTAAAGCTTAAACAAAAAGGAGAAAACTCGCCAATTTCTTCGTTATTTTCACATATTTGTAAACAAATTCAGTTGTAAAAAATTAAAGAAAAATCAGTCTCTACATCATACTATAGAGCAAAGATTCAGCTTTAAGAATCCATTCTTAAAATTGTTGTACAATGATTTTTAACGAAGTTATGAACGATTAGACTAAAAATGACATTTTCTCTTCAATTTGCGATAACTTGATAAGGAAAGATCGAAATTTTAAAAAAATTTTTTAAATGATTTTGTAGGGAAGACTTTAAGCTTTAACGTGAAAATGTTAAAATATTTTTTCAAATCTTATTGTGTATTCAACATGTCTACAAAGTAAGAAAAAAATTTTCCGTTTTGTTATGTTCGTTGTTGCCTGTATGTAAAAAATATCAGAATTGAAGAAAATGAAAAAAGCTATGACTTTTCAAAAGTAAAGATTTCAAACTTTAAAATCCTTTTTTAAAATATAAATTATTAATTCTCGAAACAAAGTTACAGCTATTTAAAATTTGCTAATTTTTTATTTTTTGAACAATTTTTTTGATTTCTTAATTTTTAGTGTATATATATATATTGTATATTATACATATATATTATATTATGATATAATTTTTATAATATATCTTGTACGTGCTATAAAATGCATCTAATCGAAATTTTTAAACTGAAAAATGACCTTATATTCGCCAAATACGATATGCATAATAATAAAAGCCATTTTATGCTATAATTTGATACGCTGTAATGAGCTTTTTCTTGTCGAAAGTGTATATGAGAGTATAATCAGTGCATCGATGTAAATTAATAGTTCATTAATTCATCAATGTGCATTTCATAAATACGGTTAGTTATAAATATCGGAGATCGGTTATTATATGATTTTATCGTGGGTTTAATCGGTAATTTGCTTGCTCGATATAACAACTATCAACATACCATATATACAACGTTGGTAGACAGTTTAATATATACATATACATATATATAACGTAATTCGACACTAATTGTAAGTGTATATATGTGAAATATATTCTCGCATTTGATACATAATTCGTACTGCAGTCAATTTGGATAGAGAAGCTTTGACACATGAGCTCCCTTTGATTCCATATAATAATACCTCGTACATAATAATAATTCCCGCGTGTATCGATAAATTTAAATTTTTGGCGTTATTCGGTATATTAAAAAAATCATATAAATATATCGTAACATATAACTGATTTCGACCAGTCAATTCTCGCTTGACCTATTTCTCTCATTGTCGCTATTACAAGAACGTATTATGTAATAGCCAGTGCTATGATTTTAAAATTAGCTACATAAAGATGAGATGAAAATGTGTAATTTTATCTGATTATTAGATTAGATAAACATGATTTTATTTTAAATTATCTAGATAAAAGATAAAATTATATGGTGATTCATCTAGGCAACTTCCAGATAATATTATCTTTAAAACCGTTTATATAAACATAGTTATAAAAAATGTAAGTTATAAAAGAAATATAAAAATATACTCATACTTTATACTTTTAAGTTCTATTGCTTAAATATTTTTATGTGCTATGGTCATAAAATCCTAAATCAACTTGAAATCAAATAATCTGAAAATTATCACAGATAATTTAGTAAAGATAATACTTTTTTATTTAAGATGCAGATATAGATAATACATATTTTTATTATGTATATAAAGATAAGTTGATGCCAAAACTCTTCATCTAGATGATCATCTATATATATTATACTTTTATTTAATTAACAACAAAACTGGTAATAGCAAAAATAAAAATATGTCAGCAAGTATAATCTACGATCAATAATTTACACGAGCTCGTCGCAATTAATTCCTGAACACCTTCATATCCTTCAGCGACGTATTATATCAATGATAAATTCATGCAAATTTCCACGTTCTATGTTGAATCAAAGTGAATTAATTTATATAAACCGTTGAAAGTATATTGAAGCTAAAATGAACATGATACATTTATGCTACGTTAAAACGGTGTGCTTGATCTGTGTTATTCTATTTAGATAATGTTATTTTATCACAATGTGCAATCAATTATCGCATTTTTTATAATCAAATCCAAATGAAAATTTAGAACGTCAAACGAGGATTCTGTAAACAAACGATAAGAGAGATATCCACAATCTTTAATATGATGTTAATTAAATTAATTGCGTTACATTATCGCATTAAAAAAGAAACGATCTTGAACTTCTTATCGTAAGCACAAAATAAATAACAAATGAAAAGATATATGTCTTATAATCTGTTAACATCGAGATGAATTAAATTAAATAAAAGAGTATGTCCTCTAAATAAAAAAAATATCTTTCAAATTATTTATTCATTTAGCTAAAAATCTAACTCTATAAAAAACACAAATTTTAATTATACATATATATGTATAGGTTTATTTATATACCTATATGTATATTTTTATTGTATAATATGTATATAATATGTATATGTATTAGGTTGTTCGGAAAGTTCGTTTCAATATAAATTTGAACGCAATATTTTACACAAAAAGGAACTTTATTTAAGCAAATATGCATCGTTTTGCTCAACCATCTTTCAGGAAGTGACATGATGCCTTAACCCATATAGCACAACAAGATTGCAGCAGCATTGTGGTAACATATCATTGCAATATTACAACATTGCATAAACATTGTGAAATGTTGCAGCAATTTTGCTGCAAAGTTGCAGCAACGGTAAAATATCCGCTTTCAGAAATGTTCTATAACATTGCAGCAATAATGTAATAAAATATATATGTAATATTACTATTGGTTTATTGGAAATATGCCAAATACATGATCGCACTAAATGTTCTGTACCTAATATTTTTTGCGTGAATTTTATTTTTATAGTATTTCTAAAATGTTGCTGCAACGTTGTTTAAACTATATTGCAAATTCATGCCTATATAATATTTCTGCAATATTGCTATGCAATGTACAATATTGCAATGTTGTTGCAATATTGCTGCAAACTTGTGTGCTGTATGAGTTTCTTCCGAAATAAAGGTTTCTTACTGACGAAGAATTGATCGAGATTGCAAATTCATGCCTATATAATATTTCTGCAATAGAGCTATGCAATGTACAATATTGCAATGTTGTTGCAATATTGCTGCAAACTTGTGTGCTGTATGAGTTTCTTCCGAAATAAAGGTTTCTTATTGACAAAGAATTGATCGAGATGATTTTTGAGGATTTCGAATGACTTAAATTTCTTGTCCCGAAGAAAATTTTTCAAAGAAAGAAATAGGTAGTAGTCAGATGGAGCAAGATCTGGAGAATATGGAGGATGAAAAAAAACGTCCCATTTTACATCTAATATAGTTTCCTACGGATAGACATCGCGACGTGAGGTCTGGCGTTATCATGGTAGAAGACAACTTCACGTCTGTTGGCCAGTTCAGGACGCTTTCGTGCGATGGCAGTCTTTAATTCATTCCAGCTGGAGGCTATACTATCTTTGTGAAATTAGCTGATAAGCAGAAAATTGCCTGTAGTGCCCTTGCATTTACTGATTACGTAGAAATGCGTTGAAACAAATTTTCCAAATAATCTAATCTATTATATATGTATATTTTTTAAATAAAATTAATTTTAAACATATGTATTTTATATATAAAAATATATAATATATAATGTATATATGCAAAAATATATATGTATATTTTTTTACATTTGAGTTGAACTTTTAACAACTTTAAGAAAGAAAGAGATAAAATTCAATTTTATTTGCAAGTGCATAAATGCATATATGTATGCATACATACATGTTCAAGTTATTGCACATATACTAGTCATTACATGCATGTGTCAGCTATTACAGTGTTATATATAATAACGATTGTTACATTAATATATGCAGTATTTTAATATTAAAGTGAATAATAGGCTTAATTGCTCTAAAGTGCAACAAGATGACCATATTTATATACGAATATCCTTGCTCTATTTTTATGAATATTAAGTATGTCTTAATTTAATATTATAAAAAATTACCGTTATAAAAATTAATAAATTTTTAATGATAATTATTAATATATCTATTTTATAATTATATTATATTATATATTATAACACAATATATTTTGAAAAATTTATTGTTTTAAATTAGATCGTTATCAGATTGCATCACGAAATTCGACCCATTATTTAATAAGCACAATTTTATTTATATTATTTTTGTATTTTCTTGTATTACTCTTAAGTTTTTTTCGTGGAAAAATTTCTTGAGTCAAAATTGCACACAACGAATTAGTCACTTATGCAATTGAAACGCTGTCTATAGCAAAATAGATGTTTAAATATGAGTTTTATCGTAACTACACGTGCGTGTATATGTGTACATACACTCGTAAAAATCTATTTCCTAGTATTTGCAGATTTCTGTTTGAATAACAGCGGAATTGCTGCGCGTGACGCATTGACGATAAAAGCGATGGACTATCCGAAAACGGTATGACCGATTATCCGGCAACAAACAACAAAATTCTTTTGCTGGAAGGACTTATCTCGTATTGTATCGCACGTATTTGCGAGAATGTCGCCGCACGTTTGCGAAAATATTACACGTGTTTATAAACACGCAGAAAAAGGATAAAATTGTTGTACGATGTATTGCTACGAAAAATTTTATACTATAAAAAATGTTTTGATCAATATTTGAAAACGATGTTTTTCTTATCAAAAAATCGCGCGAGATATTCATACTTTTTAAATTACAAACAAATACAAGGCACAATTAAGCATACAAAAATGGATAATGTTATATTTATTAATAAATATATATAAATATTTTATATTTATTTTTTGCTTATATATTAATGTTTTATTTTTACTTATTTATTATATATTTATTTTTAAATTTATTTTATATATTTATATAAATATATTTATTATAATAAAAAATAGATAAGAAATAAATAGAAAGAATAGACAACAGATAATTGAGCATATAAAGATATAATAAATAGATAATAAAAAACAAATAATGTAAAAATTTAATTTTTAAATGTACTTTATTTAAAGTAATGTATATTTGAGAATTAATTCTAAAAACACGTAATCTAAAATTCTGCTAATAAGAAAAAAGAGTGAAATAAATGAGCTTTTGTTTGTCATAAAGTAGAAATACAAATTCATAAGAATGATTCATGAACCAAATAGACACTTAAAATTGAATATTAAAAAAAATAATTTTTTTATGCTATATCGCTTTTGAAATTAGTCATTAGCATATTAAATTCTCTTATTAAAGATACATAAAAAATTTCGCTGAGTCAATTTAATTACAGATTGCTATCATATTGATTAATTACTCGGTTACTGTGATTAAAATGAGATTACGAAAATTAATCCGGTTAATCGCGAACAGAGTACTTCCGATTCGTTTTATCTTCCATTATTAATTTTATATATTATATTTTTTATTGCACAACGAAAGAAAAGTCTTAAAATAAAAAATCTAAAAAATTCTTAAAATAAAAATTTGCTTCATTTAGCGTGATTTAATTATATTTTTGTATATTCTGTCTCGTGTCACGAAGAAACAATAAAATACATAAACAATAACAAATATTATTTTTATATTTATTATTAGATGTGAAAAATGATTAGAATATGCACAACGACAATAAAATATGATGAACAAGATGGAATTTTTTAAGGTAATATAATCTTATAAGAGACAAAATAAATGTTCTTACAATATTTGATAGTTATTAGATATAATAAAATACATAAACAATAACAAATATTATTTTTATATTTATTATTAGATGTGAAAAATGATTAGAATATGCACAACGACAATAAAATATGATGAACAAGATGGAATTTTTTTAAGGTAATATAATCTTATAAGAGACAAAATAAATGTTCTTACAATATTTGATAGTTATTAAATCTTGACCACTGGCAATGAATTGCAAAAGAAACATACGTGATAAGTTTAAGAAAGAAGTACGAAACACATTAAATTATGATCAATTAAAATTAATATCAATCAAAATTAATATTTGTCGCTAGTGGTGAAAATAAGCTTAAACGACTTGACTACGACGTAACTAGCAATTTTATTTGATTATTTCACGACGTTTCGACCATTTGGTTGTGGTCCTTTTCAAGTGAAATTTCTACAACATAATGTTACACAATATTTTTTAACATACGAAAACTCATTTAAGTGTTAAATTAATAAAATAAGTATAAATTTTATAAACATACCATCAATTAAACCGAGGTTAACATAACATCACACCGGTGTTATTTGAAATCGAAAGTTAAACGTTAAAAGAGGAACACGTCCCATCGTTATGATGTTAAAAGTTAAAAATTAAAAGAGGAACACGTCCCATCGCTATGATGTTTCGTCAACGACTAAACTTGAAACGCGCCACTAAACAATCTTTATTATTTTGTCGTAAATGTTTGTCAAATTCTCGGTGTCTTTCTGTAGGTTAACTGTATTGTCATGCTTCTTTATGAAGAACATTTCAGCAATCTCTCTCTTTCTTACATGTTTCTCGTTATGTAAAATTGTCGGTGATTTCCAATCAAAGTTATGCCCAATCAAATAAAATTGCTAGTTACGTCGTAGTCAAGTCGTTTAAACATTAAATTATGCTTAAAGTAATGTGCTATGGAATTTCAAGGTAATAATGTTATAAGAAACAAAATAATAAATGTTCTTACGATATTTGATAGTTATTAAATCTTGACTACTGGCAATGAATTGCAAAAGAAACATACGTGATAAGTTTAATGAATTGCAAAAGAAACATACGTGATAAGTTTAAGAAAGAAGTACGAAACACTTTAAATCGTGCTTAACGTCACGTACTAAATCATTTAAGTTAATAATTATATGCAATTTTATGACAAAGTTCGAATCTTTTCTTTTTTAACAGAATTTTTTAGGAAAAAAGTTGTGATTTGCTAAATTTTAAATATATTTTCTAAACGTTATGCATCTTTATAATTAATTTTTATATATATATTGCAAATTTAGTAAAGTGTTTATTTAAAAAATAAATTTTTATTATTTATTTTCTAAATATTATCTAATTTTGTATACTCCATTATCTATTTTTGTATGTTTAATTATTTATTATATCTATTTTTCTATTTATTATCTATATATTTTCTGTTATTTACTTTTTATTTATTTATCCATTTATCTATTTTTATACTCAATTTATATTTGTTTGTAAAAGTTGTTTTCAATATTTTTGATGAGAAAAACATCGATTTCAAATTGATAAAGAAATTTTGTCGAGCAAAATTTCGTGCAATGTCAGACATACACGCAATATACCATGAAACGATTTGCATTAAGTAATACTGACCCAAACATTATCTTAACGATATACACGACTTGAGGGTTCCAAGCTTATTTGCTGTTCGCATTTGAATATTTAATTTACATTTCGTTGATAGTTACATATATTATTATATACAACGGCAATAATATAATAATAGATATACTGAAAAGAGATATTTAGCTTATCGCTTATAATTAAAAATTGTATTAGATTTTATTATTTTATTATTTCATTATTAATATTGATTAAAATTTTAAAAATAAACAAAATTACATCTATACTATAATAAAAATGTTAATTGAATATTTATTGATACAGGCCTCATCAATTATTTATCTACTCTAATTAAATGCATTTTCTAAAAATTAATCTTTTCCTCTCTCTTAATAAATTTCAAGTTCAACGTGTAACATTTTATAATATATACATATAAAACGGGGACTTATATATATTTACAATATAATACGGGGAGATATGTTTATGCACAAAGATTAAACACTTTTGTAGAAAATACTCACCTTCCAAAACCCATATGATGTCATTTTATGGGGATGCACTTAATCGCATCACGCTCAAAAATACGGAAATTTAAAAAAAAAAATTGTACTTAATCATATGATATAAAAAATCCATAATTATATGAACTGAAAGTATGACGTTTCGCAATGACGAGAACGAAGGTTGAGAGGCATCGTCGAAAATGCGGCGTTCTTTTCACCGTCTCTCTTACTTGACTTTTATTGTGTGAAAGTTGAATCAACAAATTGCACGAGATTTTATCGTATTATCATTGCACTGATTTAATCGTACTGATTCGTCGGAACTGATTAATCGCTGCTCTCACTCACTGAAGATATGCAAGCATTCTTATCGAATTAAACGATGCGAACAGTGTTTGCAGTTATCTAAATAAATTATAAACGCAAAAATCAAATTTAATAAAAAGCCATAATAACGAGTTAATTAAAAATAATATATTTAGAACAAATTTAATTAAATTACATTACAAAATCAAACGTTTTGAACTATACTTGGGCTTCTTCAGTATAATACAATATAAAAATAATATAATCATAAAGTCGATAATTATTAGGTCATCATAAAAACGCAAACGCTACAAAGAAATATAAAATACATAATTGCGAACGATAAGATGTTTGAGAGCGAATGTGAGCAACAAGAAGCCATATATTCATATAATAAAGCCATATATTCCATATAATAAAGAAAAAATTAAAAAGATAAGATAATGTCAAAATTTCATCTAAATGATTATCTGTATAATTTTATTTAGATAACAGCAAACACTGTTCGCATCGTTTAATTTGATAAGAAAATAATAAAAAATAGTATAATAATAATTCAATCGACCAACTCTGGCAAATAAGTAATTTTATTGAATTTTCACAATGTTTCGGCCGTGGGTTTCGGCCCTTATCAAGTGCTATGTTCTTAAAACAAAATAAATCACAACTTTTTTAAAAAACAAGAATTCAATCTTAGAATATGATATGATATAATAACATGATAGTATGAAAATGAAATAACTATGTTTTATTAAAATAATAAAAATATAGATAATAAAAATATATATGATCTATATCTGTGTGTGTAGCTTACAATTAGATAAAAAAAAGTATTAGCTTTACTAAATTATCTAGAATAATATTCAAAAAATTTGCTTTAGTTATATCCAGTTTGTGCATAGATGATTTAAAAATTAGCTAAATAAAAATAAGATAAAAATATTTAAATATATCTAGATATCTATATATATATATATATATATATATATATATATATATATATATATATATAATCATATGGCGATTTGTCTAGATAATTTCCAGATAATACACTAAAACAATTAGAGGAGCACTTAAATTTTCTTAAAAAATAGGCAAAATTCAATCAGCTGTTACTTCGTTAAAAATGAACGAAATTTAAATTTCGAAAAAGGAGTTTAAAGCTTGAAATCTCTACTTTCGAAAGCTCACTACTTTTTTAAGTTTCTGTTCGGTAATTTTTACATATATAGAAAACTACGAACTGGACAAAATTAGAAATTTTCTTCTAACTTGGCAGATCTGCTACGTATATAAAAAAATTTACGAAATTTACGAAATTTTTCAACTCTCTGGTGTAAAAACTTGAAATTTTCTTAATAAAATCGATATTTTAAAATATTTTTACAAATTTTTATTACTGAGTTATCGCCGACTGAATAAAAAATGAGCATATTGATTTTAATTGTTCATAACTCTGTTGTAAAAATAATCGTACCGCAATTTTAAAAAATTATTATTAAAACTAAAACTTTGTTCTATCAGAATAATTGCCAAAATTTTTGCAAAAACATATAGACAGATTACAAATAAATAAATATAATGTAAAAATTACCGACTTTTTCTTTTTTTATTTTGACTTAAAAACAATTGTACAGTACATAAAAAAATTTGTTTACGTTTTTTTCTGATTTTGAATTTGACTAAAAATCAACGAATGGTTGTAAGATTTTTTTTATGACCACTGCTTTTATGAAACAAGAAATCGTGGACATTAAAAATGTCCCACTCTGTAAATCAGTATTATAAAATATAATAAAATAATTATTAAATAAATTCCAATATATTATTATATTGTAAAATAATTATAAAGATATAATTAGAATTACAAATTGCAATAAATCATCTTTATACAAAGAATTCGTTTTTCCCGCCCAAAAAATAAAGTACCCTCCATATTATTGCTTTACTCTCTTCAAAGACGTCTTTTCTCTCTCTCTCTCTCCTCTCTCGACGAATAGTAAATAACATTCTTTCCTCCAAACACGTGTCTTGCGCATGACGACAAAAACAAAACTCGAAATTTTATAGATGAATAATACATTTCACTGTTTTCCTGTACTATAGAATCTAGAAAATTTCGGTGTACTATCCTAGAAGCAAAACTATACAATAATATATACGAAGGCGGTCATCAGTCGTCGCCGAGACTCGTCAGCGTTCACGTTTGTTCCTGCGGACAATTTTGTGTGACACAGAGAGAGGATCCGATCTTGCGCCGAGATGTCAAAAGATGTCAAGAAGACCAGCGATCAGAAAATGAAGCAGAAACGACGCGAAAAGGACCATGATAATAAAATACATTCCATGATCCTGAAGGCAAGGGAGGAACTGGTATGTCGAATATTTTTTCACCCACATATTTTCCTATAAAATCCACAAAATCGATTTTAATTTTATCCACAAGCATTTTTTATTTTTCGGGCTCGATATATTGATGTTATATAAATTCCAAGGAAAGGAGAATATTTGGGGAATATATCATTATTTTTATCTCTTTATCGTATCTCGCAAATTCGCGGCGTATTTCGATATATTTCGATATAGTACTGAAAACTATATGTTATTTGTATGATATACATGGGCGCCCGCAGGATTTTTTCCAGAAGGGGATATAATTAATTTTTTTTTATTTTTGTTTTTTTTAACTTTTTAAAATTTATTTTTTAGTTATTTTGTTTTATTTCCATTTTTTTTAAATTAAATACACCAATAAATTTTGTTCAAAAGGAGAGGAAATGCTTAATTTTTTTACTGATTCCAAGGGGAGGGGGGGCAAATGCCCTCTCTGCCCTTCTTTGCGAATGCCCATGATAATATACGTTCATTCATATCGATTGTCGTATAAGTAATGCCAGTCACAATTTCCCTCTTTTCTCCTGTAGTAGTGCGTAATAGATCCGCGAAACGCGCTGTCAGCTGTCAGCTGTCACGCATCACGTGGTTCGGTCCTATCGAACGTGTGCACACGCGCGACACGTGAGACGTACGCGCTGTTATTATATCACAATTCTTCGCGATTTGCGAGATAATTAGATTATTGTGAAGATGTGTTATTTCGGCAAAATAGTTATCGCTAATTTAAAAAGCATCGAGTCGATATTGCGATATAAATACGCGATTATATTCCTCGCAACAGTATTAGGTTAGTTTCTTAGATTAGAACACACGTCTGTATGACAAAAATTATATTTTTTTTTTTTATATTTATTGCCAGCAAAAGTCTACGCTAGGACGTTTCTTGATATTATTTACTTATTTTTAAAAATAATCCTTTATATTAAATAATATTAACATATATATTATACAATTATACATCCCAGATAACGAACCTATGTCATTTTGATGTCAAATGATGTCATTAGACGTCATATTGATGTTTAATGACGTCAATTAGCTACTTAGAATTATATTATTGGAAAAATTTAACTGAAAAAATATTTACACAAAAATCTATATAAATAACTTATATATATATTTTGAATTATAATATTGCAGAGAAAGAGAGAAGAAAAATTAACAGCTTTTTGTAAAACTTAAATTAGTGTCTATACACAGACAATGAAATATAATTCACATGTAAAAATTACTTTTAACGATGATCTTTGTGCATAATTTAAATATACATGTATAGGAATTTCTTGCAGGACAATGTGAGGAAAAATAACAACGAAGATAGGTCAAGAAGACCAAGTCATGCAAAAATTTCCAACAGACTTCTGCCAAAACCTGTACATATAATTTTATAATAATTATAATACTGTATTGTATAATACTGTACTGTACTAATACTGTACATATAATTTTATAATAACTATATTTTAATATTTATTGCATCTGGATAAAGATTTTATATGATTTTTTCAGGCTCTCGGCATATATAGAAATGGTTCAAAGGGCAAAGACATCAAAAAAGGTATTTACATCTAAATTTGTTTTTTTTTTTTTTTTTACAATATTAAAATAATATACAATGTTAATCATTTTAATATTTTATAACAGAATCATCAGAAAGTATGTTTGATAGAGCTCGGTTGGAAGCAGATGCATTAAAGCTTTTTAATGGTGACACTTCAGAATCCAAGTAAGTGCATTATGAATAGAAATATTCTAAAAGAATATTTTACAAGTAAATTGAATATATATTTTTACAGTTATAGAGAAGAGGATTTAACTCATAATGAAACTACTAATCAATCACCAAATAAAAGCTTTGTAAAAAATAGCTTAAACTGGACACAAAGCACTCTGGAGCAAAGTCCTATTTTGAGAGAGAAATGGAGGTACATTTATCGATTCAAATATTATTTATTAATTTTATAAAGCTATATATACCATTTTTCTATACAAACTTTTAAATATAGATGTAAAAGATTTTATAATGATTACATATTGATATTGTAACAGAAATCAGAAAACTTACCCTAAGAAAAGGCATTTTTTCAAAAACTATAATTCTGATGAAATTGAAAAACAAAATAATGAATCAAAATATGTTGCCCAAAAAGAAAACATATTTAAGCGAAAACTGTTCCAAAATGACAAGGAACAATCAAAAGATATCATTGCTACTCAGATGCAGTAAGTAAAGTCATAAATTATATTATTTCTGATTTGATTATTAAATCTGATAGTAGAAAAATTAGTTGTATATTTGATAATAAAATTATTATTTTGCAGAACATTCGATAATGATTTTATGAAAGAAAATCGAATAAATGAAAATAGAACACAACAGACACTTGAAGACAATAAAAATTCATCCAACAAATCGAAACTCTATGTAAAACTTTGTGGCATGACTTCTGCCACAAATTTTGAAGACTCCCGAAGTAATAAAAAAGGTATATTACATATAGAATAATTATTGTAACTCAATTATATACTTCATTAATTTTTATCATTCATTATTTAGGTCCTCTTACAACAATAATTACAAATTTACAACACATCTTCTCTCAGTCTCAACAACGTGGATGTAAAAAGTATAAACAACAATTGGAAGCTGTGGAATATCAAACATATAATAATTTAGATACTTCATTAGATTCAACTTCAGTCATCGAATATGAAGTTCCT
Source organism: Nylanderia fulva (assembly GCF_048542155.1). Lineage (NCBI taxonomy): Eukaryota > Metazoa > Arthropoda > Insecta > Hymenoptera > Formicidae > Nylanderia > Nylanderia fulva. The sequence goes on from NW_028189507.1 coordinate 209,768, forward strand.
AATAATAGTAAAAATAAGGAACATAATGCAGAAGATGGCAACATTTATTTGATGCAAAATGATAATGTAGCACATAATAGTTCTACATCCCTTGCATTGCAAAAAGCAGCAAATTTTTCTTTAGTGAATGAAGAGGATTCTATCCAGAAGGATTTCAATTATATTGCTCACTCGTCGAAAGATAAACGGCACAACAAGGATTATTTTGTTCTTGATCTTTCTAAAAATGCACAGAGTATCGATAACAGGAGACACGCAGAGACCTCAACTCATTCAAATGATTCCATGTTACTTGCTAACAAATATTCATCAGATGATTATGATTCCGAAGAAGAATTGACTAATATTTGGAAAAATACTTCTGCTGAAGTAACAAATACGTATAACAGGGAGAATGTTGAACAACCTGTCATTCATCAATATGATGAGAGGAATCGCTCTAAGAGAAATCATTCTGTGGAAAGAAGTGATAAAAACGTGTACGATGAGGCTTATATGGAAAGATATAATATATTTGGAATTGATATAAATAATAAATATCCAGCTAATGAAAGACGTACTTATGTTGATTCTTTTAGTCAACAACTTTTGCGCGAAAAAAGTAAACGAGAATTAGAAACTGTGAAATCATCTGATCTGTCTGTGGAATATCAAGCTCGCACATATTCAGATGCTTCAGATGCTTTGCTAATATCACCAAATTTAATGTCGACTTATAAAGTCAATAAAATTTCTAAATATAATGAAAATTTATTCAAGTTTCCTTCAAGAAAAGACGTATCTCAAAGGGAAGACACATACCTAGCACATTCGAGCAATTTTCCTACCCCTAGTATAATAAACAAACAATTTGTGAATACTCACGATCGAGTAGAATCATTCAAGCCGCAGATTGAATCAATAGCACATTCGAGCAATTTTCCTACCCCTAGTATAATAAACAAACAATTTGTAAATACTCACGATCGAGTAGAATCATTCAAGCCGCAGATTGAATCAATAGAATTAGAAGACTCACAAGAGTCATTGGTAAATCAGTTTGATATAAATATGCATCCCAACAAACTGAATGGGAGGAACAAATTGTATCCATTCCACAACTTGCAAACCTTGGAGACTTCATTGGATACAAATTTATTTATGGAACAACTGAAACAGGAACGCGTTAAACCACTTAAAAAGAGATTTTACTTAGACCCAAGTACCTCTGATAATTTCAATGTACAATCAATCCAATCATTGCCTCAACGGACCAGACAATATACATGCGAGAACGACGATAGAAAGCAAGAACTTTTTAAGAAGACTATTCGCAATCCGTACCAAAACATCTTGTTCAACAACTCAAGAGCGATAAATCATCCATCGTCAACATTGAACCTCAGTCAAACCGGCGCAAGACGTAGAGAATCTACGTACGAAGAAATATTTAATAAACCGGACATGGAATGCTCTAGGAATCAAACTAATTCCTATTATTGCCATAACCAGCCCATTCATTTTGATTCTGTCAAGTATCAACATAAATGTCACGTCTCGCAAGCGCGTCCATTTCATGAAGGAGCTCTGCAATCCGGAATCTTACAGGTCGAAGATTATAACAGCCACATAAACAACTACATTAATTTGTCCAATAATGTGCAAGGTATACCGTCATCATTACTGCAACAACAACATGCTACATACCTGAATGTACACGACGATCAGCATTGCGCTGCGCAAAACATCACTCAGCCTGTAAAATATTTCGCTGTAAGCAACAACTCCAACATCCAACGAATTCCCATTTATATAAGCGATAAAAGTATTATAGAAAATGCCCCAGTAGTACCTCTAGTAAAATCAAATGTTCAAAACACGGAAGAGGTCTATTTTCACAAGTGAATAATTTACAACACAGATAATACAATTGCAACTCCATTGATTACATTTAAGAATAACGATTAGTTTCTTATGAAGCTTTAAATTCTGTAATATTTAGTCCAGTAATTGATTTGCAATTTTTAATATAGTTAATACTTTTTGAAATTGTATAAGAATGTATGTTGCAATTTTAAGTTTATTGATAATGTATATAATTATACAAAGGAACAAAAGCTACTTTTCTTTTTTCAACAAATTGCAAAATATAAATCCTTGTAAGATACTACTACAACTAAGATAAAAATTATATCTAGAAAAGCTAAGAAAAAATACATACACTCTTATATATATAAAGAAATTTATAAAAATACATTTATAAAAATAGCATTTCTTTTCAAGATTTCTCTAATTATAGAGTAATTAGATTCATATATATATATATATATATATATATATAAAATTAAATTCATATATATATATATATATATTACTCTATAATTAGAAATCTTGAAAAGAAATGCTGTATTTTTGTAAATGTCTTTTGTAGATGAGAAATGATATTTGTTATAAAACAATGTATACAGGGTGTTCTATTTTAATCGATCATTTCCATAAATTTTTTCATTTTTGATTGTATAACAAAATATTTCATTAAGAATTTTTACATTAAAAATGTTTCAAACCATTTGGGGACAGAAGATGTCTCTACTGACTTTTTTCTTGAAAGCGTTCTTCAAGGTCATTTGAAAGTCATTTGTTTTTTAAATGGAATCACTATATTTTTTTTATATAAATCGATTCCTCGCAATTTTTGGCATAAAAAGTTATAAGAGAAAAAAGATCAAAACATGAATAGTTTATAAAATAAATACTTAAATTTAACAAAACTTTACCTAATCTATGAAAATCTCGTAAAATATTCATTTTTCGACGATCTTACCCAAATATTTTATGCATAAAATAATGAAAGGAATAAATTGGTATAAAAACGAAACACATAGTTATTTGTAAGAAAAAGTAAATTTATATATTTTTTCTTTAAAACAATTTCTCATTTTATGCATAAAAATATTGACATTTTTACAAAATATTTCATAGTTTATGTAAAATTATGTCAAATTTAAGTATAAAATATCTCGTAAACTATTCACTCTTACCCTTATAACTTTTTATGCCGAAAATTACGAGGAAACAGTTTATTTTAAAGAAATATGGTAGTTCCATTTTAAAAAACGTAAATGACTATCAAATAACTTTGAAGAACGTCTTTTAGAAAAAAGTCAATGGTGCTATCTTCTGTCCCCCTTCAAATCAAACAATTTTTATTTGAAGCATTTTATTGTACAAAGAAAAATAAAAACGTTTATAGGGATAATTGATTAAAATGGAACACCTTATATATATATATATATATAGAGAGAGAGAGAGAGAGAGGGATTATATATAGATGAATCAATTCTAACGTCGGATATCTTCTTAATGAATATTTGATTTGGTACGGAAAATGAAAATACACAAAACTACCTGTAATAGTTGGAACATATATGTATTATTTATGTTTACCGTTAAGTCATAATTCTTGGACATCAAATGTTTAACATAGGAGCAAATTCACTTTTCGTTTAATTTCACAGCAATATTGATACATATATTTGTGAATTTCTTGAGAATACGTGTGATAATAATAATAGCTCGTAAATAAATATTCGCAGAACGCAAATAAGTGTATACACGGCAGCAAATGGCTTTCTAATAAATTCCTAAATATTTCCTAACTCTCGGTTAAACTCTCCTCGGAGCAGAATTATTATTTTTTTTTCTTTTGTTTTTTTGGTGAAGCGCAATTAGCAATTAATCTTCATAGGGTCTCTTTTTTTTCTATTTTGTCTTTTCTTCTTTTTTTTTTGTTGTTTTTATTTATTTTTGGTGAAAGCATTCACTTTGTCTTTTTTATATTCGCGGACATCATCTTTCCATAAATTCGAAATAAATTTAGTATTTATAGAGATATATTGTTCGATGACGAAAAAACATGGAGCGTGTGCACACAAGGCGAAGGAGACGTCTCTTCGTGATACCAGAAGACCGGAACGACATTGAGTGTTTTTTTTAATTATTATAGTTTGTTATTATACACTACTCCAAAAAAATAGAGAACATTTTTTCTATCCTAAATAATTCTGTTATTTTCAACCGCTGGAATTCGGCGAAAAATTATGGTAGACTAAAAAATAAAAACGCATTTTGAAGTTTAAAGTTTTAATGGTGGTTTTTACCAATTTTTTATCTTTTCGTTTTATTTAAAAAGGTTATTTTGTTCCTCAAAATTACGTACTTTTGACACTGTATCTCAATAAAATTTTTTTTTCAAAAAATTCTGCTAAAGTTTTATAAATTACGAAACACTACTTTTTAAATTTTTCTACGATTCTTTTTTAATCGAGTTATATAATTTTGTAACTAAATCTGTATTTTTCAGAATAAAGAAAATAAAAAAGTTGTAAAATCACCAACAACGCGGTAAAGTTGACACTTTAAATTTCAAAATGCTTTATTAGTTTTTAATCTACGATAACTTGATCAAAAAAAAATCGCAAGTTTTAAAAATAGCGTTTTATAACTAAAATGTAGTTTATGGAACATGAGTAGAATTTTTTAAAAGAAATTTTTTTACCGAGCTGCAAAGTGTCAAAAATATGTAATTTTAAAGAGCATAACCAAATATTTGTTTTTAGCACAAAACAAAAAAGTTAAAAAAAAATCACCGATAAAGTTAAAATTGCAAGCTTTCAAATGCTTTAATTTTTTATGTTCGATGATTTTTCGACAGTAACATCGTATCAAAAAAATATAGTTTTACTTTCAAAATTATATAACTCAGTCAAAAAAATCATAGGAAAATTTAAAAAAAATAGCGTTTTGTGAGCAAAATGCTAATTTAATTTGAGTAGAATTTTTCGAGAGAAATTTTTTACCAAGATTTAGAGTGTCAAAAATATGTAATAAAATTTTTTTCAACTACCGCGTTAAAGTTAAAAATTCAAGCTTTAAAATGCTTTTTTAATTTTTAATCTACGACAATGTTTTGCCAAGTTTCAGTGATTTGGAAAATGACATAATTTTTAGGACAGGAAAAGTATTCCTGATTTTTTTGTTTTTTTTTTAGTAGTATATATACGTATGTATATATATTATATATATTATATAACGCGTCAACGTCGTTTACGGGAGCGATTTGATTAAAAAAAACACGAGTACAATTTTTTTTACAATCTTTATCTCTTCAGGAAGTACTCTAGGAGGAAATCTCTAGGTACACGTGCCCGTTCCTTGCCCACAGAAAAAAAAAGAAACAGGTTCATCATTCCTATATCGGTATTTCGGCACGAAAAAAGCTGCGTGTCTTACTCTTGGGAATGAAGTAAATAGTTCTCAGTCTTCAAAATTACTTTATTGTTATATACCAAAAATAAAGTCGTTAAAGAGTCGTTTAGCTTATACGATCTCGCGGAAATCGCTCATCAATATATATGAAATCGTAATACATCATCTCTGTATGTGTGTGTGTGTGTATGTGTGTGTATATGTATGTGTATGTCTGTCTGTGTGTGGTACTTTATATGTATATATATATATATTTTTTTATATTAGCTGATATTATATAGAATGCTTATAGAACTGAAATTATATTTCAAGTATTCGGGTTTTTTCTTCTTCTTTTTTTAATACTCTTTTTCCTCATTCTCGCGCGCCTGTACACAGCGGCGTTAAAATGCCATAACTCTCTTACGAACTTTATATTTATAACATCCTAAAAGTTCGGACATCTTATAATTTGTACTTTATATGAGGATATTTTGGTTACGAGATATAGACCTTGCTAACCGATTTTTTTTTCTTTTTTTTTAATGTAGTTAGAACCATGCCGTGTCCTCTCGGAGATTAAGTCGAGCGGCCATTTTCATTTCTGGGAAAGATAGAGAGAAAGGAATAGAAATAGAGGCACAGGGCAAGAGATAGAAAGGTAGAGAGAGGGAGAAAGAGAGAAGGAGAAATACAGAGCGAGATAGAAAAGGAGAGATAGAAATAGATAGATAGAAAGAGAGAGAGAGAGACGGTTCATCTTAACGTTCCCCTGAGTTTGATTTCAATATGAACGTCTCTATGCGCCAAACATAGAGAGAAAACAGTTTCCGGAAAATAGATTAATGTAGGAGAAAAAGATATCATCGATGAATATATGTATATAAAGAAGTAGACGTATCAGACTTGTGATTTTATGTACAGATTGGAGGTTTTTTTCATCATCAACAAAGAAGGAATTAGCGTCCTCTCGCCCATCGTAATATGGCGTCCGCTAATACGTCCAGATGCGCTTTCGTCTGAAACACATCGGAATGCGATTAATATATCATTTATCTAAATATTTATATAGAGTATATACACCGTTCGCTGGAAAAGAAAACCTAGGAGACTCTATATCTCAAGTATAGCGAACTGACGTCATTCTGTCGTTTATTGACGTCATTAAACGTCAAAATAACGTCATTCTTAATTGAATAACGTTTAATTAATTTTGACGTTTAATGGAGTCATTAAACATCAAAATAATGTCATTCTGTCGTCTGATGATGTCATTAAATGTCATTCTGACGTCTAATGACGTCATTAAACGTCAAAATGACGTCATTTCTAATTGAATAACATTTAATTAATTTTGACGTTTAATAAATGTCTACCCAAGTAGAACAAAAAATCAAAATAATATCATTTTGACGTCATATTGATCAAATTTAGAGTTCAAATTTGGTCAAGATGACGTCAAATTGACATTATTTTGACTTTTCTGTTCTACTTGGGTAATAACGTCATTAAATGTCAAAAATGATATTCTGACATCTAATAACGTCATTAAACGTCAAAATAATGGCATTCTGACGTCTGATGACGTCATTAAACGTCAAACTAATGGTATTCTGACGTCTGATGACGTCATTAAACGTCAAAATGGTGTCAATCTGACATTTAATGACGTCATTAAACGTCAAAATACGTTCGCATGCTATATCTGGGATGGATCATTATTATCCGCATAAACGATTCATACACACTATTCTTCCTACACGTTGTATATATATCTGTCACATGCAACTGTAATTAATTTTATAATTAATAATTGAGATATTTATTATATGATATATATATATATATATATATATATGTATATATATAATTATTAATTATTATTAAATTTATATATATAGGGTACCCTGCAACAATCTTGCAACAATTAAGTATCTCGAAAACAAAGATTTTTTTGAGAAAAATATTTCGAATAAAAGTTATAGAGCTTTCATTGTTAATTGGTGTAAAAATGCATAATTGTTTTTAAGAAAAAAATATGTTGCAAATTATGTACATTTTCTTAAAAATAACTATGCGTTTTTACACCAATTGATTTGTCTAATTATTTTATGCATAAAAGTATTAAAATAAGATTATCGAAAATAAAATATTTTGCAAGATATTTTTTATATTTTATGTCAAAAAATACTTCAAGTAAACTTCAAGCATTTTAATTCGAGAAATACTGAATTAAAATTTTACATGGCCTTAACATAATGCTATTTATAGTAACATTATTAGTATTGAATACGTCACTTAAAGTCCTACAACTTTTATTTGAAACATTTAATTTTTTCAAAAAGCCTTTGTTTTCGAGATATTTGACTTGCAGGATTTTTGGAACATCCTGTATATTAAATATATATAAAGCATTCAATGTTAGTGAGCTATTTTTATTATTGCAAAAAAGCTTTTTCTTCATTTTTAACAGCTAAATTTTATTCTTATAGTATCTCTACACTAGAATTACAAACTGTTATTATCTTTTTTATTTAGAAATGACACCTTATTCTATCTCGATGTCAGATGTGCTCAATAATATGATGGAACTAAAATCGCACAAAATTGATCTATTATTTAGAATTTTGCATATCTGTAACTTCTATGTTTTAATGTAGGGATGAGGATAAAATTAAGCTGTTAAAAATAAAAAAGGTCGTTTTTTGCAATAAAAGCTCACTTGACGTGGAATATGCTTCATGTATATATATATATATATATATATATATATATATATATATATGTATATATATATATTTAATAATATAATATAAATATATTTTTTTATATATAAATTTTTTATATATATTTTTAGGGAGATAAATGTAAAAAATATGTGTATATATTCAATTTCTCTAGATCTTTTGTCCCTGCTGCTGCTATTACATAATGATAACATTTCCTTATGACGTGGGCTGATGAAAGAGAATCTGATATTGTGTGAATTTACCGACTTACATTCTCGCGCTATTTCACGCGTACAAAATATACTATAGGAGCAGACAATGTGCAAATTATCAAAAAGATTGTGTTCCTTCGTCTCGTTTTCAAAGCTTCGGGAAATGCGAACTCTATATTTACGAGTTGGGAAAACTAGCTCTTGATATTACACCCACGGTCAGCACAAATACACGCCTCCATTTTCGTTTGAACTTTATAAGAAAAGTCACTTGAAAAGTTCAGCAAAGATTTACATAGAACCCCAGAATGCACATAGCTACGTGTTTTTTATCAATCAGCGTTTGAGAAATCTATAAATGGCATTTTCGCGCACGTAGAAAACAAAAATTCCTTCTCTAAATTTGTTTGAATGTTATCGAAAAACATGGTGCTCACACATATACAGTTGGTTAAATCATATTATCTTATATGCTTTGCTATATATTTATTTCTTTTGTTATTGTATTAATTTTATTTAGTTGACACAAAATTTTTTTCATATAATTTTATTCTTTTTTAAATATATACTTCACTTGCTCTTTTAGCGACATTTTACACCTTTTTGCATTTATCTTTCTCCTTTTAAAAAATTTGAATATATAGCATATTTATATTTCATATTTTAAATAGTAGAATGTATAAAAGAGAGTAACTAAAACATGTGAAATACACATTTTTTGAAAAGATACATATTCCATTAACAATCGCGTTTTGTTTTATGCATGTGAAATAGTACAAAAGCAATGATGGACCGTATATTATTTATAAAATAATAGAGTCACAAAATTTAATTAGTAAATAAATATCTGAGAATTTACACATGTGCGCTCTAAAAACATATTTTAAGCATAATTATTAGTATAAATAATAAATTATATCGTACGAGATAGTGTTACATGTTTCAGAGAAAAAAGTATCATTATATTTTAATCAAAATTTATTTTTATAAATTATACTTTGCGAAACATTTTAGACAACATAGACTAATTATCAATATGCGAGTTAACATATACTTTCAGACATAGATATTTTAATCTTTGATTTTTCAATATTTTGTTTTCAAATATTCATTTATTTGATTTATTATGCATCAATTCTAAAATTTAATGTATTGAGAAAGACTGTTGTACAGTCAAAACGTATACAATTGCAATAACTTGTTTAATGTGTTTCTATTCGTAATAATATAAATTATATTTGACATCCTAAATTAAGGTAGCTCGTTTTAGTTGGCTTTTTTTTATCGATTTGTTAAATAGACAGTGTTATATGTTTAGTTATAAATTTTTGGATGCTGAAAACGATACCGCAAATCAATTTTCACCACTATATCAAGTTTTCGAAATAACTGAGGTTTAACATATATGCAAAAAATGACTTTTTGCAATATTTGAGATTTTTTGTGAAAAAAATTAACGTTATCTGAAAGTTCTGATCAAATGTCATAATTGTACTGTTTATCCCCTATAAAATGCATTTTTTATTTTGATATCTTACTTTTTAGTTAGGAATGATTTAAATACAGAGTTTTGCTATAAAATAGCAAATATTCTTCTACCTATCATGATGAAGTTGTATAATTATATTCATAATTTGTAATTTAAAGCTATCTAGCTATCGATACACATACAGTAAACTTACTGTGATAGATTCCACTAAATGTATATTTACATATAGGATACCACATTTTAATTAAGACCAACCACCTTGAATTTTTCGAAACAAATACATTTTCGAACAAATATTTCAGACAAGAATTGTATGATCTCAAGAAGGACAAATAATGATAAATCAATTTTGAATCAAATAATTTTTTTCCAAAAATCTTTTTTCTTCAAAAGTATCTCTATATGAAAAGAAATTCACAATTTCAATCTTTCATAACTAAAAAATAAGATATCAAAAAAATTCATTTTATAGAGAATGAACAATTTATTTACAATATGATATTTGATCAGACTTTCCAAATAATGTTAATCTTTTTTACAAAAAATCTCAAATATCGGAAAAAAGCCATTAAATCTTCGATTACATTTTTAACATGCTAGTGAAATTTGGTTTGCGGCATCATTTTCAGAGCATCGAAAAATCCATAAGAAACACTTTGTTTGGTTTAAAATAATTTTTGGCTGTAATGTAATTTTTAAAAATTCAATAATTATAGAATTCTCTCGCATATATCCAACAGTATTGTGTTTAGATGATTTTAGAATTAGCTAGATAAAGATGAGATAAAAATATATAAATTTAGCTTAGATAAGATGAATAAGATAATTTTGTTTTAAATATATCTAGATAAAAGATAAAATTATATAGCGATTCATCTAGATAATTTTCTAGATAATAATTTTTAAGACTGCTTATGTAAACACAGTTATAAAAATGTAAATTATAAAAGGGATATAAAAATATTGTAAGTATATTCATATCTTTATTTATAAATGCTTATCGCTTAAGTTCTACTATTTAAGTATTTTTATGTGCTATCATTCTAAACCAAAATTATCTGAAAATTATTCTAGATAATTTAGTAAAGATAATACTTTTTTCATCTAAGATGCAACTATAGATAATACATATTTTTATTATCCATATAAAGATAAGATGATGCCAATAAAGTTTCATCTAGATAACCATCTATATAATTTTATTTATAGATAACAGTAAACACTGCGTATATCTATATCTGTAAATTATCATAATTGTACTCACAGTTTTGTAAAACATGCAAGCATGTCTATCCTCATCCTCGCCTGTGGGACAGTCTATAAAGCCGTCGCATAGGACGTGATCGTCGATGCAATGATATCTACCCATTCTATCCGCAGTCGGACAGGCGAATCTTTCCATTCCATCTTCGGAAACTGGACATTCTATAAATAAGAATCACAAATATTCTCCTCGAGTCCGTTTCTAGAATTAAGAATATAGAAGAAAGAAAACTATTATATGTATATGTAGATATAAATGTTAACCCTAAAGTGGTCGCTGTTATGTAAATGGGACGTTGTAGAGGTCGCGTGGATGACATCATTTGTCATCCATTTTTAAAAGATGAATTAAAATAATAAAGACATACATTATGGACAGTGTTGTGCTTAGATGATTTTAAAATTAGCTAGAAGATGAGATAAAAATATGTAAACTCATCTTGCAATTAAATAAGATAAAGATAATTTCGTTTTAAATATATCTATAGATAAAAGATAAAATTATGTAATGTAATTTACCTATATATAGACTTACAAATAATATTATTTTTAAGACCGCTTATGTAAATAGTTATAAAAAAATGTAAATTATAAAAGGAAATATAAAAATATATTCGTATTTTTATTTATAAGTTTTATCGTTTACTGCTTAAGTTTTACCGCTTGCATATTTTTATGTAATGTAAATTTTAATAATTGCAGAATTATTGATTAGATGTGAATAAACTATATAATGTCATCTATTTGTGAGACCACTTTAGGATACCTAATATTCTCCTCTCTTCCCTTCTTTTAGTTAAATTGAAAATTGCGCACAAAGATTGATCACAAAATAAGTCTTTAAATGCGACAGAGAAATTTTTCGATCGTGAGACAATTAAATCAGTGTAAATTTGATGTTAATTGTATCAACTACTGTACACACAATAATAATTTCTAATCTCACAATAATAATCTGTAATCTAATATCGCATTAATATCCAAGCATATACATTTTAATCTAAATATATACACACATTCCCAACTCGTGTGTGTTTAGTATTAAATTCAGTTGACGGATTCCTCTGTATTATTTGTTCGGTATGATAATGATGCATCTTACAAAAGCCTTGTGTACATGCTCAACGCACATTCAGAGCTAAATGTATATGCTTGAATTGGGTTACTCTATTTTTCTGTGTTATTTGCTTAATAAAAAAATTTTATTCGAAGGATAGGGTAAGTCTTAACCCTTCTTTCGATACATAATTTTTTCATCAATATATGGATACTTGGGTACAAATTATGTGTCTTTTACATAAAGTGTGTCCCATAGGAAATTGCTGAAACTAATCAGCTGTCATTTTTCAATGCATGCAGTTATTGAGAAAACGAAAATTGTGTTGGAAAGAGGAAAGTCTGCAGTTTTTAATGGATACAAATAAAATGTTTGTATACTAATGTGGGCATTTTTATAAACTCTCATAAGAGAGATAGAGAGATTTGTTTGACAAAAAGATTATCTGATCTCCGTGTTTTGTTTATTGACCTCGTATCAGGTATTATTTATTTTCGAGAGCGTTTTGAACGATCCTTTGTCTATCGGAGAAACCGAAAACACATCTCTGTTCGATACACGAAGGTAACGCTGATTGGTCCGATATTTCGGGTGGGAAGGTTTTTAACGCCGGGTATATATATATATATGCCGACTTTTGGGGATCGTCAGAAAGTGACAGAGAGTTTTCCCGGCTTGAACGTCTTAAATCAGATCTTCTCTTAAACATCTCTTTAACTCGGAACGGAGAGCGAGATTGGAACACCCAGCTCGGAAGGATCGGAATCGTTCACGGCACGACTTGAAGACGTATAAGTTTCGCAATAATAATATACATATACATGTTTAACGTTGGAATAAATATTCATATTTGATCTATCCTGACTATATAATACAATCTCCCGATCGAGAAGATTATCCTTTCTAAAGAGAAAAGAGAAATCCCATCCTCGTCGCCGACACTAATTTATTTTATTGAAAAAGTAATTAAAAAAGTGCTATGTAAGCTAATGATAAATATTTTCGAAGTGCACACCATTTGAATTTGTACTTTTGTTCTTTTACGAAAACTCGTAAAAACTGTTTAACATATAATTTGTAACGTTATTGACGATCCTTTTAATAGCTGCTAATAAATCTGGCACTGTTAAAAATATTTATCATCAGTTTATATGATTATTAGCACTTTTTTCATTACTTTTTATCAATAATAAAATAAACTGGTATACAAACATTTTACTGAAATCCATTATAACTACAGACTTTCCTCTTTCCAACACAAGTTTCATTTTCTCAATAACTGTATGCATTAAAAAATGACAGTTGATTAGTTTCAGCAATTTTCTATGAGATACCTTGTATTGTACTACGACAATTTTTTTATAGCAGTTGCATCGAACATTCTATCATTCCCGTTATATTTCAGGAAATTTCTGAATACAAAAACTTTATTACCCTTTGTATTTTATTTCGGGCGGACAAAAGTTCCAAGAATTAAATTTGCTCTGGATACCCGCGGATATACTCGTTCATTCAACAGAAGGATTAAGTAGTCTTAAGGAATAAATACAGAATGTTCCATTTTAACTTTTGTATTGACATTTCTATGTAAAAGACCAAGGCTTTCATCGAAAAATGTTTCATACAAAAGTTGCAAGATTTCGAAGGGAATGTCTTGTCGTAATAACTAGATAAAATTTTATTCCAGGTAAAGGCATTTTCTAGATTTCGGAGAGATCATCATTATTTTTTTAAACTACCATAATTTTCATATATAAATCGATTCCTCGTAATATTCGGGATAAAAAATTGTTAGAGTAAAATAATCGAAAAATGAATGAGATTTTTGAGATATTTTGTACTTTATTTTGATTTATGCTTTTCCTATTTTATTTTATACTTTATTTTAATAAAAAATATAAAATTTCTTGTAATATACTCATTTTTTATCATTTTATCTTAATTTTCTTTTTTCTTACCTTAATTGATATAAAAAAATATAATTATTTCTTAAGAAAGTATGCAGTTGCACATTACAAATTGCAAAATTGTTTCAATCACAAGAGTATATTTTTCTTACACAAATTAATTTATCTCATGATTCTATGCAGAAAATTATTAAAGTAAAATGATCGAAAAATCATTATATTACGAGATATTTCACATTTTTGTCAAAATGTCAGAATAAAGGATAAGATAAAACATTTTTCAACGAAAGCCTTGATTTTCGAGAAATTTCAATGCTAAAGTTTAAAATGACACTATATAATGTCAAATGCATGTATAAAAAGGAGAATATTCTTTTTGAAATAATTTGTACTAAGTGTAAACTGAGTTTTTGCGACTACATTTTGCAAAAAATGGACACTTAACATTTAATACATTGTGACCTATCCTTGCCACTTTATATATCATCGTGACCTAACACAGATCTCTCTCTTTATACAGAATAAAATAAAAATAACGCTTCAACACATACTTTATGTTTTACATTTTTATAATAATTTCCCCTGCTTTTTCAAAGTAAATCTACATACGGTTGCTCGAAAGAAGTTTCTCGACGAAATAAAAAAAGAAACAGCATTTTTTTCCGCATTCTGCGTGCTTCTCACGTTTTTAGATTTCTCAATGACGTCTAGACTTCGCCGAAGAGAGAACATTTTCTCACTATATAGAAAAGGATCCTATATCCCTCTGTTCTTCTCGTCGCGGGATTCGCCGTTCCTCTGTCCTTCTCTTGGATCAATAAATTTGGGAGGGACGCAAAACGGACGTACAGCGTTTCGTCACTTTTTCTTGATTTGCAAAAGCGCTTTGTCTATATTTCCGCACGCGGACGCTTTTCATTTGGATTTATAGACCTTTTTTGGGCCATTATAACTCATAACGCGTATATACACTCTTGCTCGGTTCATATTTCATTGGAAATTAAAATATCTTTTCCGCAAACGTAGATTTACGGGGTCTTTATGGGATTAATTTATATAGAATTTTTCAAAATATTGAGCGCCCTTAATACTTTAGATAAATATCATTATTAAATTTACCTTTGAAAATAATACATAAAGGGGATCTTTCTTACAATTAATCAATTTTTTGTTCAAATAATTTAAAACTGGATGAATTAAAGAGAAAAATTTGTTTGGTAATCTTGTAAATATTTCTTTAGTATTTGAAAAGTATTCTTTAAAGTCGCGAATTTCTCGTTTATTTGTTCTAATTCTCGAATGTGAGGAACAATTAAGATTCGAGGAAAAAAGCCTTTCATTCAGAATTAAGACCCCGTTAAGTAAAGTGCTTTCTATTCGGTGCTTTTGATCCAATTATCTCTTCAGCGTTTAATTAAATCACAGTAAACTATTGTAACGTTGAAAAATAGAAAGAAATGGAAGAAAAATAATTATAAAAATCCAATTTTTTTTTCTTTTCAATAGTTCTTCCATTTCACAAATTATCGAATTTCATACACAGATCCAACTTTTTCTACTCCATTTTAATCTAATCATTTTTTGCGCGTGAAAAGTGAGAAAAAAGTAATTTTTTTGAGCACAAAGTTTCGAAATGTATCATGCATGAAAAAAAGTCCGCATGTATCATTATCAGAGAAATTGGACATTTAAAAATATCGCGGTATTTGAAGCAGCTTAACGGATTGAGATATTCTTCAAACAAATTTATGAAAGCTTATATATATTAGATGGTTTAACTTTACCGTCTGATCTTTCGCAGACAGCCAATCTTTTATTCATGTGTTTGCTCACAATATTGATGCTTCAAAAATTCTATAACATTTTCACATAATACAAAGGAAGAGAGAGAAAAGACATATAAAAACAAATTCGTACAGATTAGTACTTACGTACAGTAGGAGAAAAAAATAAAATGTCGACACAAAATATAATATTTATAATATATCCAAAAAATAATATAATATAAAATATAATAGAGTAATATAATAAATAATATAATATAATAATAATATAAATATAATATATAATATAATAACATAATACATGATATAATAATATAACAATAATATAATAATATATAATATAATATAATATAATAATAAAAATATAAGAAAATATAATGTAAAATGTAATAAAACGATATAATAATATAACAAAATGAAAAAATAAAACAATATAATAAAAAAATCTAATAAATATAATAATTAACTAATATAAATGAGGTGACGTCGCTTACCGATTTGCGGCACGTCGTACTGTATGCTACCCCGGATGGACCTCAGCATGAGCTGCGAGGCGATGCTCGCGCCGGCCGAGGACACCGAGGACGCCTGAGCCTGGTGTCCCGGGGACTCTCCTTGGGCGTCGATCGAACGACGTCCGACCGTGATCTGATTCCGCTTGCTACCGGGTAACTTGCCAGTCTCATATGCGAAGGCCCTCGGGATGAAGCCGCCGTTCGTGGGTAAGTTGAGGGTGGTACTAGTGGTGCCGGCCTCGGCCCCGCGCGCGAGATCAGTCTTCGTGCTCGTCGCAGTGTTGAATCTCTGCTCCGCGTAGAGATCGTCGTGATTGGATTGTCTGGGTTCGTGAAGGGCGTTGGCGGCGGCGGCGGCTGTTGCTGCTGCGACGGCGGCGGCGGCGGTCGTCTTTCTGCCGGTCTCCTGGTCGCACACCAGGATCGGCGGCAGAACGCTAAGTGGACCCCTTGGATGCCGGCAGCCTATGCGCCGCTTTTTCGCCCGCTGCCGGCCACCGCCGCCGATCAGCTGATGATGATTGCTACTCTCGTCGTGGGGAGGCAGATAGGGCTCGGTCGCGATCGCGGAATGGGACGACTGCGACGACTGCGTCGCCTGATGATGCTGAGACGTCGCGTATTCGGAGAGAACGTTGAGCACCGCGGGCGACAGGCTGAAGAACACGTTCTGGAGCTCCCGCGGTTCCTTCACCATGTCGTCGATCAGCATCCCAGCGGGCGACCACGGCGTTATCCGTGGCTCGTCGTTGAATACCAACCAGTTGGACAGATCGTCCCGCATGTGTCCCGGACTACCGTCGGTGGGATATATTCTGAGGTGCAACAGGTTGCCACCTACCGAGGAGCTCAGCTCGCTCTTCTTTCTGATGCCGCCGCTGCTTCCGTGACGATAGGTTTCGAGCCCGCCCTGGGCGCCCTGCACTTGTATGATTACAGGTCGATTGCCCACCGCCAGGTCCAGCCCCTGTCCCACGTACGTGAGAAGCCAGAACATGCAAATCGCCATTTTACAAATCATCAACGTCTTCGAGTTAACGTTCCGCTATCTATCCCTCTTTTTCTCTTTCCTTTTTTTGTTCTAAACTTCTATATCTCTATATATGTATCTACGTATGTATATATATATATATATATATATATATTTATTTATTTATATATATATATATATCCCTCTCTTTCTCCTTTCTCTCTTTTGTTCACCACTTTTGTCACACCCGATTATACACGGTTGAACGTGGTGTTTTAATTGACCTACATGAACAGCGATAATTGATATGCTTTGTTTTTTGTCTTATTTTCTTCGCTCTCTTTAGCTGTTTTTACTACTCACTGCCAGTCTAAAGGCACGTCTGTAGCGATTCTGAGTTAGGCCGACTTTTCGTTTGAACTCGCGGTACACTGGGAAGCTAAGGATGGAGGATGTAGGTGTATCTGTCTATGTTTGTGTGACTGTGTGCGTGAGCGTGTGCATATGTGTGTGTGTGTGTGTGTGTGTGTGTGTGTGTGTGCGCGCGCGTGTGTGTGCGTGTGTGTGCGTGTGCGTGTGTGTGTGTGTGTGTGTGTGTGTGTGTGCGGTAAGGGTCGGGTGGGAGATTTGGGGCGGTCGATTGATACTGAGTGGGCGAAGAATGGGAAATCTCTTGAAGATAAACTTGATAAAAAATCACGAGCGGCGATTAACTTTGACACACACAGGCGACGCAGACTATCGCATAGAAAAACGCAAGTGGGTGCTACGCGTGCAACTGTATCGAGAGGGTGATCTCTCTCTGCCTTATTTTCCTTAGCATGTCCCAGATGGAGGGACCCCCACGATTTCTGCCAGGCCCCGGAAAGATTTCAGGTCTCTCTTTCTCTCTTTCTCTCTCTATCGAAGATAAATCGCCGACTCGAGCGCACGGTGTATCACGTTTGACATTTGATTGCGTTATGCTCCTCTATTCGACTCGCTCCTCTAATCGATACGCTTCACTTTCGGTAGTCCATGATAGTAGCCGCGACCTTGGCTTTCCCTTCGTGATAAACCTCACATCTGTCCTGTACTGACCGATCCTGAAATCAGGTCGTTAATAAGAGAATAACGTGCGATTATATATCTATATACGATCGCAGGTGCCAGGAACACAAAAAGTGGTTTTTCGTATTTTTTTTTGTTTTTGGTTTTTGTTTTCTCAGGATATAATTCAACAGAGAGTGCTGCGACGTGTGGAGGTGGTGGTTATCGGAGGTGCTCATCGTGCGTGCTCATAAATACGTATATATATAATAAGGTGCTCGAGAGGTGTTAAGAACATTTAGTGTCAAAACCAAATCATCGACGTGCCACCCAAACGCTCGCGATGCCGATAAAGCTACACCGTCTCTCTGGAAAGAGAGAGAAGAAAAACCCTCTTCCTCGGAGCGCGTTGTTTCCTTATCCGCTTACCTTGCCGCTCTCTTTGTCCATCTTTCTCTCTCTATCTCTCTATCTATCTATCTATCTATCTATCTATCTATCTATCTATCTATCTATCTATCTATCTATCTATCTATCTATCTATCTATCTATCTATCTATCTATCTATCTATCTCCGCCCAACTCCTCTTTTCCATTTGTCCTCTTTCACGTACCTATCCGCCCTATCTCCTTTAGCTTACGTCGAACATACCCGGGTGTATGTACGTTTCTTAAACGAGGAAACCGGAGCTACGTCGCCGTCGCCAGCGAGGCGATTGCAATTACGATAATAGACATCCCGATGCGTCCATGTGTAAATAATCGCGCCCTATCGGTCCCAACTTTCGCCCTGGTGATCCTGATAAAGCTCGAACGCGCAAGCTTGGCCAAGTCGTTTGAACGAAACGTGCCGTTTTCGTTCCAAAAGATATTATCGCGTTGCAAAATTTGCATTTGCCAAAATCTCTCGGCAATCTTTATAAACTTTATTTGCATATACTATATATTAAGTGCTAAAACTCGTATTTACACATTTTTCGCGATATAATTAAATACTCGAAACTTTGCAAGACCTAGACCTAGACCGATAGAGTATAATCAGGCTGATCAGGTGTTTAGTAATAAAACAAATAATGCGGAAAAAATTTTGCAAAGCCAATCGCTCTCATATTTACATTAGTATTAATATGTCATTCCACATTTCAACATTTAATATTAATATATACCGATCGGGCCAAAATTTTAATAGAAGCTGTTGTCACTCAAAAACGTCCATATGCTGCAAACCAAAGCTCGCTAAAATCCTCCTGAGCTGAGAACGAGCGGTTTTAAAAATACGAAGAAGAAATTGTGAAAAACATAAGAGGGAATTAATAATTTCTTTCTCTCTCAAGTACGATTCAGGTGGCTTCAAGTTAGAACTGAAAAGTACGACGTAGTATAAAAAAAACTCGCGTCTCGAATCTTCCGCGACGAGCGGAAAAGATCGGTCATACCTGATCAGCCTCAGTTGAAGATACCGTGCTCGATGACCTGATACCGGATCGGTCGCGACGACAATGACGAGAGGATGACAGAGCAATAATGTGGACAGCGGCTAGAGTGTTGTGTGGTATGTAGGTCGGTCGTATATCAACAGGTGCCCCGAAAAACGTTCAAAAAGCAAAGGCTTGGCCGTATTGGCAGAGAGGCGGGTGCGCGTTTTATTGTCGGTGCGAGAAACGCGGAAAGTATATATAAAACAGGCGATTTGTACACACGAGCGAGTGAGATGTTGCGACAGAGGTTGGCGATGTGTTTACACAACACAAGAGAAGTGTTTTAGAACAAAGGCACAGAAGAAAAAAAGGTACACCGAGATATATATGCGTGTATGCGGTATAGTGAGAGTAGAGATGTCAGGGGCGCGAGAGACGGCCCCGGTGAAGTACAGATAGAAGATTTTATGCGCGCGCGGGAGGTTCATCGATAATACATAGGAGGTGCAGTGTAGTTTTAATGCGCGGGGCATTTTACTGTGGTAATACTTGCTTCTTGATCTCTGTGTGTGTGATCTCTTTTTCTCTCTCTTTCTCTATCTCTTTCTATCAGATATATATATATATATCTCTCTCTCTATTTCTCTGTCTATCTCGTCTGCCTCGTGTGCGCTTTTTCTTCCTTCCGCGTGAGAGCTTTTCCACCGATCTCGACCTTTCTTCCCTCCTCGTCGCGCCGATCCCGTTGATGTTCACCCTCTCTCTTTTTCCTCTCTGTATATCTCCGCTCTTCCTTCTTTATCCTCGTTTCTTATCGCGCGACTTTACTTTGCTCTTCCGACACTCTTCGGACACTCTTCTCGCACTGTCGAAGGAAGGAAGGAAGGAAGAAGGGAGGGAAGGATGGTGTCCTCTGCTGCGCTTTCCTCCTTCACCGCTCCGCCCTTCTTTTAGCGGACACCTGAATTTCTGGCTGACGTCCGGCGATGTTCTTCGTGCATCACGTTCGAATCCTCCTCTCTTCCTCGTCGACAATTGACGCGCGCCACGAAAAAAAAAAGAGCCTCTATGTCTGTCCTGACGACGTAACGACACCCCGTACAATCATACCACGTACGACGTCGTCCGCTCGCACACGGGCCGTAATTCATTCACTGACATTCTCGCCGTTCTCTCTCTCATGCTCCGCTTCCGTATGGTCGCTCATATGGGCGTGTGATGCCGTGCGCGCGCCCGCGCACGCGAGCGTGACGTGCGTGCGCGCGTGTATTAGGTATGCGTGTCTGTCTGTCTGTGTCTCTGTGTACACCGAAAGCACACACGGTCCAAGTACGAGATCGCGATGACGATTGGGAGAAGTGATCACCGGGGTGAGAGAACACACTTCTTCAGGTTGTCCGCTACTGTCCGTTTCTCCCTCTGCTCGTTCCTCTCCTCCAGTCCCTAACTCCGGTCTTCCACAATATCCGCGCGGTTCTCCGGACTGTAATCGCGCGCGCGGCGGCGGCGGCGGCGATACTTCAAAGGTTAAAGGCTGTTTCCCGCGGTTGCCCGACTTGCCGTGCTGATGACGTCGCCGATCTCGACCGGCCGCGCCGGTGTTCCATTGAGCGACGAGAAACCTCTTCCCTCTCTCTCCTTTCTCCTTCTCTCTCTTTCTCTTTCTCCCTCGCTCCGTCTCCCAACACGATGCGTGCTCTTTCCTGACCTAGGCACCGCTGCTTCTCTCGTGGTTGCAAACGCCGTCTTCGTCTTTGTCGTCGTCGTCGTCGTCTTCGTCGTCTTCGTCGTCGTCGTCGTCGTCTTCGTCGTCGTCGTCGTCGTCGTCGTCGCCACCGTTGTCGTTCGTCGTCGTTCGTCAACGCGGACACCCGAGATACTCGCGATTACGTCGCCTTCTCTCCAGGGGGAGGGACTTTTTCGGACTGACAGGATGCGACGACGGACACGAATGAGACGGTGCGAGGAGAGGTTTGCGGCCGTGGATGTGGTTGCTTTGTTGGTCGAAGGTCGAGGGATGTGGAGGATCGAAGGGTTGGGAGAGACGGTGGGTTAGCTTCGGCGAGCGAGCTGCCTGGCGCCCTCACCAGAACTAACTCCCACGCTGCGCGGCGAGGACCGGCGCTTTTAATACAACGCGCATTCTCTCTCCCCGGCATCGCCAACCCTTCTCCACCCCACGAACGTGGAGACTCGGTAGCGACGGAGTAGCTCTCTCTCTTCCCGTCTCCCTTTCTCGTTCTCTCTCTCTCTGTCTATCCTTTGCCACCACCCCGGCCGACGCGCCCATGAACGGATTAAAGCTGCTGCAGAGCCCTAAGCAATCCCGGACATCATATATACGCTTGGCGATATTATATGACGTTTCACAGCGATACGGTCAAAGGTTGATATGTGGCACCATCGATAAAGTGCCACCGTCCGTCCGACAATTCACGTGCGCGACACATCAAACACGAGGGGCGATATTATACGTTATTGTATACATGAGACTCTTTTAAAGATTCAAGATTATACCCCAATACAAGCTCTCGAGAAAGACCCTAAAGGAGAATCGTGTTTCGGTGATCAAAGTTTGTCTCGTCCTGTCGTTTTCTTCCATTAAGCGCGTAGATCGCGAAATTAGGGTCTAGGATATCTCTCCGGTTCGACCTTCATATTATTAAACCCGGTGAAATCCCAACCCAACCCCCGCCTCTAATACACCTCGTTCGTGTGTATCCGCCCCGTTTTTCTATCTCTTCCCTTTTACGTAGCCATCACCTGACGCACGTTCTTTCGATCACTATATATTCGGCCACGCATGTCGTAGGGTCCCCGATGCGGTGCTGCGGCTCCCACTTCGTGGGAGTATTTGCGGATGACGTTAGTCGACCTCAACATTCCCCGAAAGGTACAACGTGTAATT
Source organism: Nylanderia fulva (assembly GCF_048542155.1). NCBI lineage: Eukaryota > Metazoa > Arthropoda > Insecta > Hymenoptera > Formicidae > Nylanderia > Nylanderia fulva. The sequence continues at coordinate 232,275 of NW_028189507.1, forward strand.
GGCCACCGTCTCGTTGAAATTGTCTCGGTCTCCACGAACCGAGAGTCCCTCCGCGCGCTACTTCGGCGTTTTCGTTAATTAATTGTCAGTTTTACTCAGTTAATGTCCCTTCTCGCTTTGTTAGCTAATGGATTCACCAGCGCCGGGTTGGATGTTTGCTACCGTAAATCAACGCTCGTGACACAAAGTTACGCGATGATACGTACGTTAAACTCGGAATTTCTCGAAAATTATACATTTGCGTTAACGATTATTTGAACTTGACCATTAAACAAATTTCGTCTCGACTATCTGATTAAAGGTAATATCATTTTGCGATTTGGCGAGATTTTCAGTTTAAATTGCGCAATACAATTTTTCATTACGTTTCTAGTGATTTGCGGAGCTAATACACAGGCGGAAAAAGTATATATATTTAATTTTTAATTAAACCTGTCGAAAATTATTGACGTATAAATAAATACCACGTTTACTCTTTCTATCTATCTTTTAGCATATACTCTTAGCAACAGATATTTATAATTCAAACCTGTAGTGGTAGTTCTCTCTGGAACTCTCTACGTATAAAAAATGCAGGAACAAAAATTTTTAGCACCTGCCGGACAACGTCGACTTCTTATTTACGTGTCTCTCTTTATTCTCGTCGTATCGATTCAAAAAGTTCACTTATTTATAATCATTTTTCGCACACGTTAACGAATGGTTCGTCGTACGTTCGGATAAATAATTATAGACGATTTACGTCCGTCGTTCAGAAATAGATTATCCAACGAAACTGAAAATGCATTAATCTCAGATCTTGTATACCAAATTAATCTCTATAATGTAATTACCAGTTTTTCTTAAAAAGAAACTTTCTGAAAAAAGTATCAGAGGAGAATATAATTCCTCTCCTCAATTTAGTAGGTAGATTTAATCAACCTTTTACAGAGGAAAAAATGTCGCAAATGTTTTTTTTTTAAATGTATTGAAATTTTGAAGATTTTGACAAGTCATTCTTAGAGATTTTTCATAAAACTATTTAATATGACATCTAATCTTAATTTAATCAAAAATGGCCGGTTAGGCTTAGGTTAGGGATTAGGTTAGGTTAGATTAGGTTAGAATTTTTTCATGCAAGGTTAGGAAGGAGCTTTGTTCTTCACACGCATAACACTAAATTTATTCCATGAAATATATTCTATCTTGACGAAAATATTACTGTTATTGCGATTTTTTAAAAAATCCATATCTTGAAACTATACCCAGATAGCCACAGTAATTATTATGACATCAAAATGCATCATTTTGATGGCAAATGATGCATTTTGACATCAAAATGATGTCATAATAATTACTGTGGCTATCTGGGTAGATCGTAGCGCATTGTGGTTTGTGGCATTCTTCTTCTGAAAAAATTCCACAAAAATGATCTAATTGGGTTGTGCGGAAATAACATTCTTGTCAAGTATTGCTTGTTTTAAATACACAGAGAAATTAAATTATATAATTAATCTGAATAAAGTAGAGATAAAGAGAAAAAATTAATATTTCTTACAAATATACTCATCTAATGAATTTTGCAAACTGTGCGTCTACTAATGATACGAACCTTATACTTAGTTCCCGACACAGTCTTTTAATTGCATCAGACAAGTTTGTATATTCTCTCGATAACTTTTAACGAGATACACTCGCCTACCGAATCTCTCCGGGGAGATGCTGCAAATAGTAAAGTTCGAAATACAAGCGCGATATTGCGCTTATATGAGTTATGTATATGCACTACATACAAACACACACACACTTTTTTGCTTCGAATGAATATTTTTGTAAATTGTGTTTATGTGTGTATTTTTGAGCTCATTACGTCTAGAATGAATTAAGAGAAAATATTTAAATAAAAAAAAATTGCTCTGGGATGCGCAATTGCTGATGTATGACGAGAAATATGTTGTTTGTCGCAGGTGTAAGTAAAAATAGTAGACGACTCCATTGTAACAATAAAAAAACACAAACACACTCTCTGCTGATCTTTCTCGTGCGTATATAAATATGAGTCTACACGAGAAAAAGAGAGAGAGAGAGAGAGAGAGAGAGAAAGAGTATCGAGAGATAGCAGCGAGAAACACGGAACAGCAATTAACCACTGCCCTTTCGAATGCATGTTTACAACAAACAAACGCTGGCACATCAGTTTTTTTGTAACTATTCGATTTCTGCTTTAATTGATATAAAACGTGTTCTTGCGGAAGGAAAAATATAAAACCATCTAAACTCTCGAATGAGTAATCAAGAGATGATTAATATTTATAATGAGTGCAATCAGTAAACAGGATGTAGCAAATATCTTTTTGTAATCTGTAAAATAATGTAGTTATTTAGAAAGATAATGACACGTTCGCGTCAATTTTAATTATTATTTGATTAAGAATGAAAATCGGTTTTATACTGAAGATAATAATTATCGTGAATATCTTGTGAAAATTTACAAGAGAGATATGTAATTACTTTAACATTTTTTTTTCAATGTTATTAATACACTGGTCTTATAAATCAATAGGAGAAAGTTAAATTTTAATTTATATTTAATGATAAATATAAAATGACAGAAAAATAATATGTATACATATTTTTATTTTAACAAGAAAATTATATTACTTATAATATTTATCTTTAATAATTATTATTTAAGTGAGAATTTAAGATTTGAAGAAAAATTACAAGTGCTAGGATAAGTTTTAAATAAAAATTGTTTTATACTGTAGGTAATAATCATTAATATCTTGTGAAAATTTAAAAGAGAGATATGTAGTTACACACTTTAACATTTTTCTTTCATTACTATTAATACACTTGTCTCATAAATCAATAGCAAAGAGAAAGAAAATCTTGATTGATATTTAATGAATATAAAATGGCAGAAAAATATAATACACACATATTTTTATTTAACAGAAAGATTGCACTACTTCACGATATTTCTTTACAATGATTATTTATTCAAATGAATTTAAGGTTTGCAATTTGTTTTATATTGAAACTAATGATTATTTAATATCTTGTGAAAATTTAAAAGAGAAATCGTATTGATATGTTATTTTAACATTTTTCTTGTATTGCTATTTATACATTTTTCTAATAAATCAATGGCAAAGAGAATAAAATCTTGATTGATAGATATTTATTAATAATAAAATAACAAAAAATTAAAACACTAAAAATCAATATGTGATTTGACTATGAAAGCATGAGCATGGGTGATATTACGCAAAAATTACTTTTATTATCATTAAACTTTAGTTCGCCCCCTGCATTTTTTAATTTAAGATGGGAAGGTATCAAATAAGATAAAAATTATGTAAAATTTTAAAAATTTTTACTTACTTTATAAACAAAACTAAGAATAAAATATGAAAAAAAGTTAAAAATATAAATTCAAATAAACAAAATATTCATTTTTTGTACGTTCACAAATTAAGAAAAAGATTACAACAAAAAGTTAAAAATAATATTTGTGCGATTTTAAAACGATAAAATCTTTATTAATTATATTTTTAAATGAAAGAGAAGTAATCAAATCATTTTGGGTCTGGCGCCCCTAGGCAATTGCCTATAATGCCTATAAAAAACCGACACTGTTTATTATAGTAGAATGTTTACATATAACTAGCGAATGTTTCGGCACCTTTTTTGGGCCTTCTTCAGCACAAATTGGTATTACTTCTTTAAAAAAACGGATAAAAATTAAAAACAATTACGGATTGCATTAATTTGAGGTCGCAAATATGTGGTTATGACATAAAGATAAGAAGTATAAAATGTTTTCTTCATAATTTCGACACATGTTTTGAAGGCCCAAAAAAGGTGCCGAAACGTTTATCGCTACTTATATATAAACATTCTAATATAATAAAAATAATTTTTGTAATATCGTCTATGCCCATGTTTTCATAGCCAAATCACATATTGATCTTTTAGTGTTTTAATTTATAGTAGAGCTAATAAGATTGTCATTGACAAAAAATAACACAACTTTACAAAAAAACAATATACTAATTAAATGCTCTTTAATTCAAATAAAGTATTACACATATAAAAGGCTAATAAAAGCAGAAGTAATATTACGGTTATAAAAAACTAATTTAATCAATATATACTGATAGAAATAATAAAGTTTAAATTAATATAAAATTATAAAAAATAAACTCAAAAGTTAAAACAAATGAAAAAGCGAACGTTTCGATCCAATTTTTCGGATCTTCTTCAGCGCAGTACACAAAGCAAATTAAAATCACAAAAGTCTAAAGTTCATGTTTAACGTATAAAAGTCTAATAAACATATTTAAACGCGGTTACATCAATAAACGAAATAAAACATCGTAAGATTAACACTAAGATGATTCTCACTAATTCATCACATTTACGTAACTGTGGGAAGCGCTCCTCTTTAGTTTTCTGACTACGAGGTTGGCAGGTGTTAAAATATAAAACATTAATCGCATCATATATTTATGATGTGATAGTATTTTAATTGTAACAGTAACAAAAGTGACGCTAGTGTAATCCTCATGTCAGTAGAACGCCTCAGAGGATATTTTACAAAAAAAATGTTTATTATTTAAACCCTGATAAAGTGTTTTTATAGATTTTTGGATGCTGAAAACAATGCCGCAAACCAATTTTCACCAGTACGTAAGGTTTTCAAAACAATTAAGGTTTAATGTGTAAAAAATAGCTTTTTTGCAATATTTGAGACTTTTTTTGTAAAAAAAAAATGAACATTATTTTAAAATTCTGATCCAAAGAAGAGATGTATTATTCATTTCTTATAAAATGTATTATTCATTTCTTATAAAATGCATTTATTTTATTTCAATATTTTACTTTTTGTAAAAATTGTGAATTGCTTTTTATATGGAGATGTTTTTAAAGAAAAAATTTCTAGAAAAAAAATTATTTTTTCCAAAATTGATATTACCATTATTTGTTCCCCTTTAAATCATACAATTTTTGTCTGGAACATTATTTTCGAAAAATTCAAAATGAGCAATTGAAGGGGATAAATACATTCATGATATTTGATCAGACTTCCCAGATAATCTTTTTTACAAAAAAATCTAAAAATATTGTAAAAAACCTTTTTTACAAATTAAACCTGAATTATTTTGAAAATTTGATATTTGAAATTTGGTTTGCGGCATCGTTTTCAGCGCCCAAAAATCTATTAAAAAACACTTTGTCTAGTTTAAAATAATTTTTAGCTGTGTATAGTAAATTAGTGTAATAAACGCATTTACACAGTTTTATTTAACAAAATAATTATATATTACTTAACGACGGTGATTATTCGAGTGAGAATTTAAGGGTTTGAAAAAAAAAAACTAGTGAGTTTTTTCGAGCAAACTTGTTGGAAAGCAACGATTGAGGTCGAACTTTACTATGAAAAGTTCTACGTCAACTACAGCCTTTCGCTGTTCCTGATCGCGCCCTATTCGCCATGCATTCGAATATATGCAGGCGCATGCATGGTTGCGTATCAATAGGGAGCATAAACTTTGCTTAGGAACAATGATGGACGCGGTAGATTGCATCGTGCTCGTTGGTCCGATTATAGTTCCAGCATTGATACCTTAAATAAAGTTCACATAATCAAAATGCCTATATTCCATCAATGAGAGATCTATGCTTATTGTTTCCAAATAATAAGTATCGCTTATTGTATAACGACGTAATATCTAACTTCTCTAATCTTGGATATATAATTACAAATCATTTTTGTTCAAGAAGTATAATAATATAATTAATAATTATATAATGTATGAATAAATAAATATATATGAATAGTCAAATATATATATATATATATATATATATATATTTATACAATGTATGTATTGTATGTATATGTACATTAATAAATAATTTTATAAGAAATTAATATAATTAATAATTAATAAAATTAATAATTATTATAGAGATATTAGTAATAACGTAAGATATTAATAATTAACAATTAATATATATATTAATTGTTAAGTATATTTACATATATATTGATATAATATAATAAATTATTATATATAATTTAATTATAATTAAAATATAATTAATAATGTACCTATATACATAATTAAATGCATAAGAAATCAATTTTTAGAGTTATACTAAGTTTTGAAATTATAACTAAATATACACTAAATATTAATTAATTTACTTTGACCTAATTTAATCAACATTGTGTAGAACTTTTACAGAATACATGATTATTGATCGCATCTGAAAAAATATTTAAAGGTTGCTGCTTTCTCGGTTTAGACTAAACATTAAAGATAGAAATGCGTTATCACTCGTGCCAATATTAAAAGTGAATCGATCAGACAAATAATATCTCCTATCGAGAAAAAAGTATCTAAATTATCTCTCGTATATATATATATATATATGTATATAAATCAGTATTTATTAATCCGGCGTTTGTGCATCGTGTAACGTCGACATAAATAATGTATAATAATAATTTTAGTTTGCCTCGCGTCGATTATAGAAGCGTGTTATTTTCAGAGGATAAAGTCCTGTTTGGGAATAATATCGTTAAAAACAGGATCCCCGAGCTCCGACACTTCCGACGTGTAAAGGGAGCATTATATTGTGCAACTTCTCCATTCGGCGACCTCGCGGTGACCGTATATACTAACTCGTGATTGATATAATCCCGCAATGAATATCTAACATCCGGTGTATAGCCGTTGGTTAATGCAAACCGACGACGTCGTGGATCCGCGCTACGCAAAAGCACTGTTGTATTTATGACAATTTATGCGCGCGCGTCCTGACTAGCGATGGGATTAAGTATCTTACGAGCAGTGTTTGCTGTCATCTAAATAAAATTATATAGATAATCATCTAGATAAAGTTTTGGCGCTTCATATAGAACTTGGGTAATAAAATATATACCTGCATTCTAGATGAAAAAGCTATTATCTTTATTAAATTATCTAAAATAATGTTCAGATAATTTGATTTAGACCCATGGCACATAAAAATACTTAAACTTGAAATACTTAAAAATACTTAAATTTGTTTTATAATTTACACTTTTAAATAAAATTGTATATGTTGGATATATTAAATAATAATATAAAAATAAAAGGATTATAATTTAATTTGTCACAGTTTTCATATTTAGTTTTCGTTGTATATAGCGATTCTTTTTAGTTCTTAGATTGCGGCGCTGTATACACACGCGTCTTGACTACACACGCATACCTTTTGTACTTGCGTCTCAAAAAGAAAAGTTGTAGCATTATTGCGCATATTTGACTATTCATATATAAAGTATTTTCAGTAATAATGTAAAGTTCAGTTGTGCATCTACATTGTCTGAACGTTTATCATTCTGTCCTTAAAAAGCAAGTTGCATTGGTATAAAAGGCGAGAGTTCTCTGTGAGTTTATTCTAATAATATAGATAATCATCTAGATAAAATTTTAGCGTAATCTTATCATTATAGAGAATTTATATAATAATATATGTTATATTTGTATATCCTAGATAAAAAAGTGTTCTTTATTAAATTATCTATATGTTCAGATAATTTGATTTAGGGCCATGACACATAAAACTACTTAAACAATAGAATGTAAGTAGTGAGCGATAAAAGCTTACAAATAAAAGTATGAATATATTTTTATATCCCTTTCATAATTTACATTTTTTAAATAAAATTATATAAATAATCATTTAGATTTTTTGGCATTATCTTATCTTTATATAGATAATAAAATATGTATTATCTATATCTGCATCCTAGTAAGCGATAAAAATTTATAAATAAAAGTATGAATATATTTTTATATCCCTTTTATAATTTACATTTTTTTATAACTATGTTTACATAAACAGTCTTAAAAATAATATTACCTGGAAGTTATCTAGATGAATCGTCATATAATTTGAGGAGTACTAATTTATTTAGTTTTAAAAATTTATTTTGTTTTTAAGGTAGCTTGACATATGATATTCAGTTTTTAAATTACAATTTTTTATTTTTTTTCAATTTTCTATTTTAATTCGAAAACGATTTATCGTTTAAAAAAACACACAAAAGGCAATTTTTGTAAAATTTTATTGTTAGGGATTTAAAAAAAATATTAAATTTAGAAAAGTAGTGGCATTTTTTTATTAAAAACTTTTAATTAATTATACGCAGAATTCTAGTGGATCTATAAATGTTTCATTGATACTGAAAAATAATTTTTAATACCACTTATACGTGTGCCAAATTTAAATAAAATATCTCCCTTTAAACATTTTCGAGATTTTTAAATTTTTCATATTTTTTCACAACTTTGACATTTTGTATTTTGAAAATGCAGCAGTTTAGGACATATGTTTATATTCCTTTTCTTCATCAAATAAGCCAGATAAGAAAAATCCCCTTAAATTTTTTATACTTACTTAAGAAACAACCTGTATCTTATATATTATTTGTAAAAGATTCAATTCTTTATGACAAAAAGTTCTTAGAAGCACTTTATTTCGAATCTTGCATATACTCAATTTAAAATTCGAATATAACAGTTTCTAGATTCGATTGCTTCGCAAGAGTATACAATTGTACAATATAAAATAATATTTCTTAATTTTATTCAAATTCTATAAAATAAAACTTGATTACTGGATTCGATTCGGATTTTTAAATACATTATTAAACTTATTTGAACTTTAATGAGCTATAAGAGCCAAAAAACACGAATAACAGTGCATCAATTTCAAGAAATAATTGATTCAAACTGATTAGTTATGCATAGGAGGACATAAATTCTTCTTCATATAATGTCAAAAAATTAAGTAGAAATTTTTATATTTAAACCTTTGTTCCTTTTCTCTCATTTAAACTTCTTTTGGATTTTTAAGCATACACTAAACTTTCCAGTGAAAACAGCTTAGTCAAAATGATGTCAATATGACATCAAAACCGTCATTTGTCGTCATTACGTCAAGGAAATAATTTTATATGATAAAAAATTGACATCATATATATTGATGTGCGTGACGAAAATATTATATAAGATAAGGTGAAAGTAGATGTTTAGATCATTATTTTAATATTATATGACAAAAATTTATTATAAAATATATATAGTCATTTTGATGTCAACATGGCATATATGTATATCATAATGAGTTTTTATCATATAACATTGCTTCCATGTAATTGCAATGTCTTGTGCTATATTAATAAAATATAGACATCACAAAAATTGTCGTATTATATAATTTACTATATTGTCATTTTTAATTCTCCATAATGTAATTTTTTCTTTATTTTGCTCATATTCAATGTAATTTTATTAATTTTGAGACTCTTGCACAATTCCAGACAACAGGTAATATATTAGAAACAAGGAATAGAAAATGTTCATCAATGGAAAAAGAGGAAATATTAATATTATTTTTTCATTGGTGTATATTTTCTATTCCTTGTTTCTATTATTTGTTGCTTAATATTGTACAGAGGCTATTTAATCCTAGCAATATTTTATTTCAAAGAGGTATAATTATTTACTTTGACATCAAACTGACATCAAAATGACAGTCAGAATCATCGTCAAAGCAGTCAAATTGTACTCTTTTTGCCATCATTTTGATGTGTCATGTTGACCCCATACTCTTCATCAATTTGATGACATTTTGACATCACTTTGATTAACAATAAGCTGTTTTCACTGGGTTAATCCCATCCCTAATCCTGACATTTACTCAAGTCACGACGGGACACATTTCTGGTGATAAAATATGGAATCCTGAGATAGAAAAGGCAGATATGAATTAACGCAAGAATGCGAGATAGAGAGATTCAGTATTTTTTTCTATTAAAAAAAAAAATTTTTTCTTCCTAATCTTCAATTAGTTATGTACAGTGTTTGCTGTTATCTAAATAAAATTATATAGATAAAATGTTAACATCATCTATATAAATAATAAAAATATGTATCATCACTATTATCTATATCTGCATCTTGAATGAAAAAAGTGTTATCTTTACTAAATTATCTAGAATAATGTTCAGATAATTTGATTTAGGGTCATAGTACATAAAATATTTAAGCAATAAACGATATAAAGACTTATAAATAAAAATATAAATTTTTATATCCCTTTTATCATTTACATTTTTGTTTACATAAGCGGTCTTAAAAATATTATTTAGAAATTATCTAGATGAATTGCCATATATAATTTTATCTTTTATCTAGATATATTTAAAACAAAATCATCCTCATTCTCTATTTAAGATGAATTTACATATTATCATCTCATCTTTATTTAGCTAATTTTTAAATCATCTAAGCACAACACTGTTTATGTGAACTCCGGATGACGGACGAAAAATTAACGGGATTCCTTCAACGACGTGTCGACCTTTCCGAAATTTCGATTTTTTTCCCCACGTCTATTTCTTTCTCACGATATACATCGGATTTTATACTTTATCCTCTCCGTCATTTTTCGATCCATCGAAGCGCCGAAGTTCGCCTCGGAAAACTTGTCGGATATACATATATTAAGCCTCCGATAACACCCGGTGAACCTTTGATCCCGCCGTTGAGGAAAAAATGAGCAATACGGCGAACTCTCACTCTATTTAAGTCCACTGCCGATCCGTGCCATCCCGTGCAAATAACCAGTGATATATATTCGTATATGCGCTGACGAGAGGAGAGATGCCTGTTTAGTCTCTGTTCGCGCGAAGAGTCAACGCGGATCGATTGCGATCGGCGGAGATCAAGCAGAGTTCACTGTCAAAGAGATAAAACTTTCCTTATCTGCAGACCGAAAAGTCCGATATGCATATAGAAAGGCCGAAGCATTTCACTGAAATATATATATATTTTTTTCAGTATTATATATATATTCTATATCTTCTTTTTTTCGCCCTATTTTTATCATTTTTTTTCTATATATTATTTCACTTTTATCTATATATTTTTATAGTGATTTTTTTAAAAATTATGATACAGTATACATGCTTTTTTATTTACAAGTGAATGAAGAAAATATAGTCTGGATTATATCCATCATATAATTGTTTGTGTAAAATACATGTTATTTATATAATATATACATAATAAATGAATATATATATATAAAATATGTATATATTATATGTAGACATTATCATGCGAATTATATACAAATTTTATTAATTATATTTATATTCATATTATTTATATTTATTAACTCAGGTGCATCATTATATCAAATGACGTCATTAGACGTCAAAATAACGTTTAATGACGTCAATTTGCTACTTGGGATTAATATACATATAAAGTAATTATTTTAATTTGTTGTCACGGTGTTATATAATACATCAGGAAATTATCGAATTTGAGTTAAAAACTGAATAAAACCAATGTTGATTTTAAGTTAGGATCGCATTATTTTACGCAAATTTTTAAGAATAAATAGTGAACGGTAATTAAATTTCCGGGCGCGCGTTTTAACGTAAAATTCTATTAAAATTAATTAAAAGACAAAGTTCCGTTGTACATATCTCGAGGGGCTTAAAACGTCAGAACTTTTAGATATCATTAAGCAGCCCTTCTCGTAACCGCTGATGCATCATGGAAACAACATCCTGTTTAGCGGTTGTTGTCGAACTTTAAGCATTCGCCATCTCTCTTTTTCTTGTTTTGTCGGTTTCTCTTTCTTTATCCCTTCCTTGATTCGATCGCGCATGACGTCATGGATGAAATAGCTATTTTCTAGACATATCTAGCTGAAATTAAAAGGATATTTTGGATGATTATAAGAATCTATAAAGTATATAATATATATATATATATATTTTTTTTTTTTTTATTTAATTGTCGTGCTTAGAATAATGCGAATAATTTGAAAGATATAAAAAAAAAACACGCGTATGTAAAATATAAAATTTTTAATTAATGTTATATGTTTAATTTTATAATTAAAAAAATCACATTTAAATTTTCCATCGCGTTCTATATTTATTATCGCTATAGTTTCATTTGTTTGCGTCCCTAGTCAGAGCTTCACGATAGCCCGAGCAAACTATAATGATATCATTCATCATTTCTAGGAAGCAAATATTTATTTCGTTATTTTATATTCCGTAGACAGAAATACGAGAAAACATTCGAGAAAAGAAATGATAAAATTATTTCTTCGCTGTTACTAAACGATAATCGATATTTATTATTTTTGGACACGACCGAAGCGAATGTATATGTTCGTGTGTGAATGTGTATGTGGTACTTACATATTCCGATCCACGAAAAGTATAACGAAGATATAATTAATCGAATATCAGAAAGTATTTTAAGATCGTGAAGATATTTAAAAAAATACGAAAATGGATTAATCGAAATGAAAATGTTTTGTAAAATATGTAAGATATGTAAATACGTAAGAAAAGGAAAGAAGTATAAATCTACATCGTACTGTGGAGATCGTCCCGCCTCTTCCGCTTCTCGATAAATGTCAAGCCAACCAACATCTACTCCAAGATAAGCGTGGAAAATTTTTCCGAACTAATTTACCCGAAATTCAGATTAAACAATCCCACGCGCGATACTTAAATCTTTCCAAATATCTATGGAAAATGTCGACATTCGATATTATTCGAAGATTTAAAAATATTCCGCAGTTTTTAAAATTATTCGAAATGACGATAAAAAAATTCGATATTTGTGAGATCTGCTGACTTTTGAACTTTAAAAATTAACTAAATTTATTTTTATAATTTTAAATTATATTTTATTATAAATGAGAGTAAGAGTTTTGATTTTTTCAAATTCGAATAAAACTTGTTAATTTAAAAATATTCTCATATAATACCACTTATATAAATATTTTTTTTCATTACATTTTTTACTTTATACTATAATAATTCTATTTATAAATAATCATTAGAATACTTATCTAATATATTCTCCTTTTTATAATAAATTTAATTTACCTGTTTCAAATAAATTAAAAATTAAATAAAATTGAAAATGATAATAAATTTTTTCTCAATTTTTGACTTATCAACAAATTAAAATTTGCATTATTATTTTAATTTGAATAATTTATCTACTCTATTTCTAATAACTTGATATCGTAAATATTTCAAATGTTTTTAAAAGAATTAAAAATTTTAATTAATTATTCTTTTTTAAATATAATGTTTTTATTAATTTATTTATACAAGTTATTATTCATATTTTTCAAGCTTATGTGTTACTGCTTACATATGAAATACTGCTATTCGGTTCCCTAAGGAGAGAAGAATCTTTCTCATTTTTTTAAAAATAAAATACGATTTTTTTATACAATATATGTCGATTACCCTATCCTAAAAATCAAGTAAGAAACGTATAAGAAAATCGTTCGTGTCTCCCCTAGAAGTTAAATTAGAAAAAAGAACCGGGACGTTAATTTAAGCGACAAGGACGATGCGACACATATGTTTCGACATATGGGTAGCAAAGGAAACTATGAATTTTCCCACAAGAGTCGTTAATGAATCGTAAAGACTTGGATTGGTCCTAGTAGAGATTTCTGACTTAAATACGACACGAGAAAACTTGCGTTCGGGTCCTATATAAAGAAAGAAGCTTTGTGTACGATGAAAAATACATATGCAACATATGACAAAATAAAAATATTTTTTAAGAATATTATTTAAAAATATATTATTATTCATATACATGTATAAATATTATTTATAAGACTGATTTGTTTTTGCAAATAAATAAAGTATTAAATTGAATACTTAAAACGTTGCTAGTTAAAAAAGGCTAGTTTGGGTCGAATTTAATATATTGTTCCTAAATAAAATATTGTTAATTTTATATAGTAGATTTTATATACTTGAATACACATAATATTCACTGTATATAATTACACATATTTTAAAATATTATATATTAAAAATTAAATATTATTTCAATATTATTTAAAATTAATTTGGTTTGCATATAAAACAAAAAATAAAATATTATTGATTTTATATATAATAATTGAATAGAGATATAATATTCTCATATATTATATACATATATATTTATATTTTTTTTAATTTTATAATATTATCTAATTATTATTTATATATTATTATTATCTTATATTACTAATTGTATACATATAATAAATTTATTATATAATATTTACATATATTATAATATTCTAAAAATTTAATATTATAATATTCTTACATGTAGTATATGGTATATACATGTATGTTCAAATTTTTTTTTTAAACCAAAGCTATTTTACATTTGATAATATAATCAGAGGAAATAGTTAATAGGAAAAAATAGAAATTAAAACGATAGTGTCTTGGTGATAAGATGGTTCGTCTAACTAACAAAAGTCGAATATTTCGGTAAGTATAATCTCACTATATTTTATCACAAACAAACAAGAAAAAAAATTTCAATAAGTAGTCGTTTTATACTAATTATCCCTCTCTCTCTCCCTTTCTCTATTATTATCTAATTATTAATATTTATATATTATTATTATTTTATATTATTAATTTTATACATATAATAAATTTATTATATAATATTTATATTATAATATTCTTATATGTAGTACATATATATATATATATATATATATATATATGTTTGTGTGTGTATGTTCAAATTTTTATTTTTTAAAACAAAGCTTTTGTAATATCTGATAATATATCAGAGAAAATAGTAAATAAGAAAACACGGAAATTAAAACGAGTGTCTTGGTGATAAAAAAGATGGTTCGTTTAACTAACAAAAGTCGAGCATTTCGGTAAGTATAATCTCACTATAATTATCACAAACAAACGAGAGAAAAAATTTCAATAAATAGTCGTTTTTTACTAATTATCCCCCTCTCTCCCTTTCTCTATTATTATCTAATTATTAATATTTATATATTATTGTTATTTTATATTATTAATTTTATACATATAATGAATTTATTATATAATATTTATATTATAATATTCTTATATGTAGTACATATATATATATATATATATATGTTTGTGTGTGTATGTTCAAATTTTTTGTTTTAAAACAAAGCTTTTGTAATATCTGATTATCAGAGGAAATAGTAAATAAGAAAAAACGGAAATTAAAACGAGTGTCTTGGTGATAAAAAAGATGGTTCGTTTAACTAACAAAAGTCGAGCATTTCGGTAAGTATAATCTCACTAAAATTATCACAGACAAACGAGAGAAAAAATGTCAATAAATCGTCTTTTTTTTTTTTACTAATCATCCCTTCTCTCTCTTTCTCTCTTCTCGGGAGTAGAGGTCTCCTTTATCTCCCGCGTATCGCGTGGGGCCCGAATTACACACACACACACACATATATATATATATATAAATATATGAAAATGAACCGAGAGATGTGCATATAGGGAGAAGGATTCGTGCGAGTCGGTGGTGGGAGAAAGCAGGGCGAGAGCATAAAAGCACGGACGTAGAAAAGCGCGGACGCTTTTGTCGTCGTGTTCGCCCGTGGCCGCCGATCGTGTCACCACCGCTTGATTGTGCTAAGAGAGAAAGTGGTGCCAAGAGAGCAAATACGTTCTGCGAGCGAGTACTTACTCGGGGGAAGAAGCCATGGGGCTCGCGAGGACGGCCGTCTTCGCTTGCTGCCTTCTCTTCCTGGCGGTGGACGCCTTGGGCGGTGAGTTAAACATCCCCCTTTCTTCTGCTTTCTTCAGCCTCTTCTCTGCGCAAAGTATATACTCTCAATTTAATCCCCGAGAAGGATGAACAGCCGACCGACCCTTATCTCGCTTTCCCGCCTCTATTCTTAGATGTATGATTACAAAAGTGTGAGAAGCTACAGGAAAAATACAGTTCGATTCTCGTTTATCTGGACGGAAAATTCTTTCCCAGATTACATAGCCAGACAGCTAGATAAATATCAAGAGAAAATACTCGTATTTTTTCATATATTATGATTAATCCTCCATTTATTTTATCTAATTTATTTATTTTCTTATATTTTTTACCTCGTACCCAGCCAGAAATGATAGTTAAATCGACGTCGAATCGATATCGATTCGATATCGATTCGACGTCTTTTCGACCGATCATTCCTGCGACTAGGTAGGATATATATAAATCCTTATATACATATATAAATTAATTCTTACATACGCATACACACATATATATATATATATATATATACTCATATAATTTAATTAATCCGTATATATAAAAGAGGAATCAGAATAACTAATATCGTTCAAAACTAAAAAAAAAGCATTTTTTCGAAGCATTGATTTTCAAAATAATTAATTCCATACTAATTAAAGATTAAATATTTAAAAAAATGTTACGACATAATTAATGCAATATTTAAAAAATGTATAATTAATTTTATACATTTTTAAATAATGTATTAATTTAAAAAATATATAATAAATTTAATGAAAAATAGTATCGCGAGTTTTCATTTTATTCCACCAGTTTCTTTTTTTTTACGTGGAAAATATTGTCGGCATATCACGTATTTTTACAATTATAATTTTAGTTATAATTTCTAATTTTTTAAATATTTTTAAGAGAGAGCCGAGATAAAACGTTGCATTCACGATATAACAATTTCGCCCCGACACGCGTATTTAAAAGATTGAAAAGCACGGTTTGTGTCAGACCTTTCTAGAAGGCCGGATGGCCATGGTTTTCCATGAGTTTTAATTTTTCTATCAAGTTAAAGATTAATACGCGCGCAAGAGTTGATAGAAAAGGTCAACGCGCTCGGTGTCAGGTTTGAATATCATAAGGTTATTTCGCTCGTGTCAAGGATAAAGATTATCGTCGCGAATGGATGTTGAAATTGGTGATATATATTTTCGTGTGTGTGTTATTAAAAATATATGCGCGATAGGATCCCGAGAGAGATTCGCGGAACTTTATCCGCAATTGTGTGTTGCATTTAATGTTGCGATTAGCGATAAATTAGTGATAAATTAAAAATATTCTTTTTTACGATACATAATAAATCCCGATTTATGAAAAAAAAATTATCTTCCATTTATAGCCATGCGTTTTAAAGAAAGAAAAAGAGAGATTTGTCTTAATCTCTTTCGTAATAAACAAGTGTTTATAACTTTCTTTCCGACAAATCCTTCATCGTTTCTTTCTTGGCCGGCCTTTGCTCCAGCAGCTGATGATTCACTTATCGATACATAATTTATCTGTGCATTTCCGTTATGCATTTGTGATCTATACATTTTCTTCGTATTATTCTACGTATATATATGTTATATCATATTACGTTGCATTTTATTCCACAAGCGATTTATCGAGAAGTTGTAAGTTCCGCCTACTTATTTTATGTTAAACAAAGTATAAAACTTTTTATCGGCATACATTGAATGCGTTTAATATACTTTCTTATTACTAGCAGGAGTTTAAAAGAAAATTGTTTTTTCATTAAATTATACTCGCGTAATGGAAGAAAACGTTGGATGAATATTAGTTTCTTTATCGGCGAAATAGACTGAAAGGACGCTTAAGATTAAACTGTTTTCTAAATATACGATATATTTTGCATATTACTGCAATATTAAATATACGTAAAAAAGTGTTAAAATGTATGTTAACAATATATTTAATATATTAACAATTTATAATTTTTTTACATATATTAAATATTGCAATTTTGCGAAAAAATCAAATACTGATATTTTCTTGTATCCAATTTTCTACAATTATTTGATATCTCTTATCGTGTATCTGTATATACATATATATTTTTTCAGGAAAATATCAGCTTTTGAATTTTTGCAAAAGTGCAATAGTAAATACATGAAAATTATATATAAATAACGGTAAAAAATCTAGTTATACCATCAAACTGTAAACATGTAGGCGCGATCATTGATTTGCAAATATTCTTCAAATCGGGTTTGAATACGCGTGAATGAACGAATTTATAAATATTGAGTGATATTATATTGCTTGGCAAAAAGTGGGCGATATAAAAAAATGGTTTATTCTGTAATTATAAGAGAAATTGATTTTACATTTTTGCTCTTTCAAACGCGATATGTTATGATGAATCCTCCATTTATTGTTACCTGATAACATTTTATCGTGCGTGTTTCCATATTTTTATTTTTAATTTATACAAGCGCAAAGAAAAATCGAGTATATATAATTAGCATAATTATTACTAATTACTTACATGTGCGCTAAAATAATTATTAGGATATGTAACGATTCTTTTTATGTGATTTTCTTTATAAAGTATTTTAGATGCAACAAGATATCTCATATTCTTCCACATATATGTTACATGAAATTATAGAAAAAATTTTGTATATGGGAATTTTATATATATAATTCCCGTAATATTTAATATAATAATAAATATATAATTTAATTTAATAATAAAAAGTTATTGTAATATTACATGTATTTGGATACATTTCATCTATTCTTTTATGCAAATCATCAACGGAATGACTATAAAAAATAATTGAAAAAACATTGAACAATAATAATTAAAAAGGCATTTAAAAAAATAAGACGTATTAATATGATTTGCGAAAGAGAAGAAATACATATATGTATGTTAGATTATTCTCTCCCGAATGACAGGGCGAAAAATCGGTGTGAAATTCAAGATGGTGAAAATGCGAAGTTTTCTTGCGCGTTCTAAAAGTAACAAATAGCGGGGTTTAAAGAGTTATACGCACATATACCCGAGAACGAGGTCCCGTATCATTGAAACGATTACAGGTCCCCCGTGTTTGACCGGACATTTGGTAAATTGATCTGACGTCCCTCTACATCCCAGTAAAATAGAGCCGATCTGGCCGCGTTGCGATGTTCTCAAACGTTCTTCTTTCACCGCGCCGCGTTTTATAAAATAAAAGGGGAGGCCACGTGACGAATCATCGGCGCGTTTCGCGCACTTTTTTCACAGTCACCTCTTTCTTTTTTTATTCTCTTTTTTTTTGTCACGCCGGAAAATGGAAACAACGCGAGAGGGAGAGATAGATGGACCTTTTCACATGAATATTTTCCTTTAAGCATAATATCTCTCGCTATATCGAGTCCCTCAATGGCTATTGACGGTGTATGAAAAATTCCTCTGATAAATAATTACAATGGCGCGGTTGTGTGCGAGAGAGAAATATCCAGGCGCGATTGTGCCGGGTTAAAAATATATATACGAGAGGGATCATCGGAGGAGAAAGATCGACGTATGAAACCGCGATGCGTGAAATAAACGAGAAAGATAGGCGAGGACGCATCCTCTCCTCTCTCGGAGCATATGAAATATGAAAGTGCACATACATATACGTATGTAAGCTGCGAAATAATTTGCATAATGCACGCAATTTAAGTGATACAACACGGGAGAGCGAAGCACCCCCTAATCGCGCGAGTCAGGACAGAGGAGAAATTACGGTTGCAATTGCGTTGGATTAGCAAAATCTCGACACGAGATTTTCTCTAAACGCATTACTATGATTTTTGATGTTGCATTATTCAGTTGACCGGGTGAAAGGTCGTGAAATTCAACAAATTACTTATATATTTACAATTATATTTTATTTATTATATTTTTCATATTTATTTATTATATTATATATATTTATTAATTATATGTATTCATTATTTTGTTATATTTATATATTTTATTATATTTATTTATTTATTACGTTTATTCTTTTATTTATTTATTTATTTATTATATTTATTATTTTATTTATTTATTTGATTTATTATTATATTTTTATATTTTTCATATTTATTTATTTCAGATTCTTTTTTTTCTTAACACAAATTTAAATATGTTATTTTTTTATTTTCAACATTAAATATCTTTTATATTTCAAATAAAAAGAAATTTAGTAAAGCTCAACTGATATAAAGTTTATCTGACAGGAAAACCTTACAAACCGGAAAATTCCGATTTTAACGAAATTTACATACGTGTAGGAAGAATAAATGAATTTCGAAATTTTCAGTTACTGTTCAGAAACGATTCTAAAGGGGTGAAGCTACCCTTCGTGTTTATATAAAAAAGAATCTGCTTTTCGCAGATAGCACATTTGAAATATAAAAAAAGAATATATTTTATAAAATAATTTTACGATAAAAATATCCATCACATTTAATCACATTTCAAATAAATAACAAAAATGTTTGAAAAATTAATTTCTAAAAACAATTGTTTTTAATCTGAAAATAAAAATGATTTTTTTTTAAATTTTATTAATGTGATTAAATAGAGGTATTTTTATCGTAAAACTTTTGTAGAAAACATTTTTCAAATATTTTTCGAGATACATCGAGTAAAACAAAAAACTGCTTTACATATGAGAGAGGGTGGTTTCACCCCTTAGAATCGTTTTTCGACAAAAATCGAAGTTTTTAAATTTATGTGTAAAATTTTATCAAATCAGAAATTTTCGTATTTGCTGCGTGAAAACGAAAAATAAACAAGAGATATTCTGTTATCTATATATTGTATATCTGCATATCCAGAAATACATTGATATCTATAAATATCCTTCTCTCTCGATTGTCGCTGAAGAAAACTCGTTTACAAATTGGTCAACGTATAAGGTTCCCAAATAATAATTTTTACGAAAAATGGAGGGCAATCGAGAAGAAAGAGATGGACAAGAAGAGAGAAATAAAAGCAAACTAATGCAAGTTCAAAGAAAATTCCTCCGTTGTGCGCGTTCCGCGAAATTCAACGGGTGAAATTCCAGCTGCGAAGGAATATTTCGACGAACTCGTACATATAATATAGATTGTCGTTAAAGTTAGGGGACGACAAGCGAGAGGAGGAGAAAAAATTGATCGCGGTATCATTTTGTAGAGAAACAATGTGCAGCTTCATCGGATAGACTCCACCCTTCCTCTCTTTTGGTCTATTCTCAAGACTTCCACTTTTTCTTTAGCGTTCGCGTCGTTCTTTATCTCTTTGTTATCCCTTTGTCTCCATTGAAGAAATCCCCTTCTCTTATATATCTCCCTTTCTCTTCATTTATTCGGTCACTCTGTGTCCTCTCAATTTTTCATTTTTTTTTTTACATCGTCTAAACAAAGCGCAGCCTGTATACATTCTTGTATGATTTTTATAGAAAAAAATTAATCACTCGTTCTATTCACTCGTGCAAAAATAAAAATAATTAATTTACGCTCCCTCTGAAACGACGACAATGGAAGATTCCTGGCAATATCCGAATATAAATTGGAAGTAAATCTCTCTCTAACTGCTCCCACTATGGCTGTAATCGCTTCGATGGAAAACATTGTCATAGATCTCTCTTTAAATACAGATATATGCACTCTTATTTAAGCTTGCACATTTATTTAAACCGCTTTGGTTTTGCATGTTTTTCTATTGTGTTCGCGCATTCTCTTGTTCGGAGAAGAGATAAGCTTTATCTTTTAAAAGCGCCGAGAGATGCAATCAATTATCGTCTTTTCGACGAGCAAATAATTATGCAATCGATCGCAGTGCAAAGTGCAAATTTGGACGCTCGCTTGTTTTTCGCTCCGATTGACGATGCATCGATGTATTGTTGAATGATACTTTTAGTTAACGAGATTTATTTATATTTGTGCAGCTATTTTATTTCTAACATTAATTAACTTATGCGTTTAACGAAACGTCGAAAACACACGAGCGAAAAATCGAATATACAGCTTTGACTTTGTTGACTTGTCAACAAGGCCTGCTGACTGTTGTTCAGTAAAAAGAGAGAGATATGTATGTCAAAAAAAATAAATAAATAAAATGAAATACTAAAATTCTAAAACCAACAAATGTGACACCACGAATAAAACGATCGTATATTAAATGCGTTAAATGCTATATTCGACAAATTCAATCTATTTATATTGCAGATAATTCGATATATATATATATATATTTTTTTTCTTAATTAAATTAACGTCTAGAATTTATTCATTCGTATCATACGAGATTTTTATTATGTATCGATTGCGAAATAAATATTTTATATACAGGAAAATTGATATTGATATATATTTTCGTGATAGTTGTAATTTGTGAACTTTACACTTCCGTTGTAACTTGATGACATCCGTCACATTTTCTTTACATTATTGACCTAAATCGAGCTTAAAAGTAAGCTATAATATATACAAACAATTATATCACTATAATAAAATGTATGTCAAATGACTATTAATATAATACATAAACCAATTTAACGTATTACATAACGTAAAATTACATAAACATTTTCTAAAAAACAAAAAGAAGCATAAAACTTTCTACGCGTACTGAGTCAGCGATTATATTTATTTGCAATTCCATCGTGTTTACGCTCGCCTATGAATTTTGCCATTAATGCTATTTTTTCCAAATGTCAGCAAGATAAAGTGAAATGAGAGATAAGAGCGTGTATACTAAGCGTAACAAATATCGATATCGAATACTTTTTACGGAACACTATATAATTAATTTAATATATATTAATAAAATACGTAATGTATAATTTATTTAATAAATGTCATTTGAACATTTCAAATAAAATTTATAAAATTAAAAAAGAATCTTTTATATATATATATATATATATATATATATATGTCTCAACCGCAACATAAATCACCTTTGTACGAAACACGTATAAATTGAAAAAAGTTTGATTTCGATTAAAAAGAGCATGACACACAAAATGTCAAATTATTGTGCAAGCACTGCAATTGATTGGTGACGTTCCCTTTTATAGCCCCGAAAAGTCACTGCCGCAGTTACGTGTTGAAATCAATTTAAATGTTAAAGGGTGAAACTATTGTGGTATAAACCATTATAAACCCGTTCGTTCTCGACACGCTCTATCAAACAGAAATGGAAGTTCCATGGTCCAGGGTCAAGAAAGTCACGATTAACGACACGTTATCAGAGCTCGACCTTAGCATCGGGTTCATCCCGAGATGCACAAATATATTTTTTTTCACGAAACAATCTGCGTCAAGCATAATAGATTATAACCGCTCTCTTGTCTCTCTCCGCTTCTCCGTATTTCGATGAAAATTGTAAGCAACATTATATATAAAAAAGCTTTTATTTCTCTCTCATAAAAAGAAAACAAAGATGCAATTGCTTTGAATAATTTTTGTATGCACTCTGTTTTTGCTTTATTCTTACAATATTTCCGCGCTTCTGATTATGCAAAGAGAAGAAAAAATAATTAATAACATTTCCTGTTCTTTTTTTTTATTATATACTGTTAATTTAATAATTAATGCAATTTTAACGTTAGAAATGTGTATTATTTTAAGCTAGAAATTGACGTGCAATTTTCTTCTTGTTACAGATAAATGTACAGTCGGCTGCCACGGATGTAAGTATATTTTTAAATCGTAAGACTACGAAGAATTTATCTCTAATTTATCATAATTATATTTTCAAGAAAAATTTTTCATTGAAATTGAGAAATTATACATCCTCTATACGGGGTGGTCCATTTTAATGTTTACTCGAAATTTTTTTTTGCCTACATCTTTGTTTTTAGATGATGTCACTTTTGAAAAATCCAATTATCACTTTTTTTTAAATGAAAACCAAGTTTTTTAACAAGAGTTATTAAATTTGGTCGAATCCAACAAAAAATGTATTACTTGAGAGTTTTCTTGATTTTTCTTTTACACAATTTTTTAACTTTGAAATATTAATATTTTGCAAACATCAAAAAGTATAATATAGATGTAAAACACTTTCCTCGATACACGAAGATTCTCTTTCAGCTCTGAAATTATTTCTCTATCACATTTTAATTATATATTTAATATCTCTAAATTATTCTCTAAAATATTAATATTTTGCAAACATCAAAAAGTATAATATAGATGTAAAACACTTTCCTCGATACACGAAGATTCTCTTTCAGCTCTGAAATTATTTCTCTATCACATTTTAATTATATATTTAATATCTCTCATAGTGGATAATTCATTTTGATCTCGTTAAAGTAATTTAATATTATTATGCAATAATAATTGAATATCATTACCGAAGAACACAAAATAAAATTCAATTTTAGCAGAAAGTGCTTCTCGACATATTTGCGGAACATTATTATTCTAAAATTAAAAAATTTTGTAACTCAGAATTAAAAAATCGAGAAAATTCTTAATTAATACATATAGTTAGAGTTGTCTGGACAAGATCCACAACTTTTGTTAAAGAAAAAGTCAGTATCCGTTTAAACAAAAGTAATAATTAGTGAATTTATCAAAAGTGACTGCAAATAAATTGATTTCGTTATCTTGTCTCTCTCTAAAAATACAAAACAACTTCTGTGCGAAGCATTTTTTGTAAAAGACTTGCAAAACAGATATTTAGCGAATGATAAAACGTTAAAATAGCCACATCCTGTATAGTGTCGCTTATAAATTTATTGTATATTTAATTGCATATTTTCTCCTGTGGCCTTTTTTTAGTGCAAGGAGGTAAAGCATATCAGGAAGGACACACATACATATACGATTTAGAAGGAACGTCTGTATCGACGGTCCCCGATGCTCAGGATGACGCTACCTTGAAATTGAAAGGTACCGTTGAATTGTCAGTGAAGCCTGACTGCATTCGGCAGATCCGATTGAAGGGCGTACAAATCAATGGAGCCGTAAGTGTCTTACATCTGATCCGCGTATGCTTATCGCGTATTTCCAAATTAAAAAAATATATTAAATCAAATTATAAATATATTAAAATGTATGAATAAATATATTATTAATTAAAAGTATATTAATAAATATACAAGGAAAAAAGTAAAAATGAAAAAATAAATATGACACCCAAATATGTAATTTAACTTTTTTCGGAGGTACATTAAAACGTTCTTCTACCTCCTGAATAAATTATATTTGTAAATTAAAAACTTTTAATTGGAACTGTTTTCGCACGCGCGTGCAATTAATTAAAATTGATGCACGATGGTTTATATCAACTGGAACAGTTTTGTTTATATTAACTGAAATATGCAGTTCACAAAAAGTCTCTCGTTATCCGTAGACATTTCAAAATTATCGTAGACTAGTTTTCATATAATAAATATTTTATATTTGTTTTTAATTCATTTTTACTAAAATTTTATAATAAAAATACGATCTTTTGTGCAGAAATAAATAACATTCGTTCACAAAGATATCATAGGTATGTAAAAATATAAGTACCATTTATTTTTGTAGCCAATATCCCTGCCAGATGTTGAACAGCACGCGCTGCAATTCAACTATCACGATGGCCACATTGACACGCAGGTTTGCACCGAAGCTGGCGACTCGCAAGCCTCCCTCAACATCAAGAGAGCTGTCGCCTCTCTCTTCCAGTCGGCCGTCATCCAAGATTCTGGCTCTACAACTCACCACGAGGTATGCAAGCCAAAAACTCTGTCTTAATTCGTCATTGGAGAACCTATCTTGAACTATAATACACATCCCCTTTCAGTTCGACGTGTTCGGCGGCTGTCCGACTGACTTTACCTTCCACAAAGACGGCGAGTCATTGGTCGTTAACAAGGAGAGAAACCTGATTCGTTGCTCCCACCGCGAGAGCATCAGGGAAGGACCCGTGTCCGCGATCTATGATTCAAAGTCCGACATCCAATCGACCCCGTTGCTGTCGTCCCATCAGAAGATCGAGCAACGCTTCAAACGCGGTATCCTGAACAAGGCGATCTCGGTCGAGACCTACAAACTAAAACCATGGAGCAACGGTGACGTCGGAGCCAAGACGGTCGTGCAGACTACCCTGACTCTGAAGGGCGAGAAAGGTGACAGTCCCAGCGCGCCCGTGACTAAACCCAAATCTCTCATCTTCGAGGCGTCGCATCCCATTATCAAGTCGTCGGCGGACGCTATTGCCGCGGCTCTGAAGACTGTCAGTTCCGAGGAGCACGATGGCGTGAAGCAGGACGCGGCGGAGAAGTTCGCCGAGCTCATTCGGGTCCTCCGTCGCAGTAGCAAGGACGACATGCAAGCCGTCTATCAGAAGGTGAAGGCCGGTGCTGGCTTCGACAAGGTCCTGGACAAAAAGATCTTGTTAGACGCCCTGTACCGCACCGGAAGCGGCGAGGCCGCCGAGGTGGTTGCCGATCTACTAAAGAATCAGGAGCTCTCCAAAACTCAGGCTCTGCTCTTCTACGCGAGTCTCGCTCTCGTCAATCACGTGCATTTACCGTCAGTGACCGCCATCACGTCGCTTCTCGATCAACCGGATCTGCCGCGTCTCGGTTACCTCGGAGTTGGCCAAGTGATCGGAAAATACTGCCAAGAACACACCTGCGAGAACGTGGCTGAGGTCAAACAAGCCATTCAGAAGATTCGTGAAAAGATCGGCAACGGGAAGGCGAAGACCAGGGAACAGGAAAATCTGATAGTCTCGGTCCTGAAAGCGCTGGGCAATACTCGGTATCTTGACGACGCAAGTATACAGAAACTGGCCGGCATCAGCGAGGACAAAAATGTCCGCAATCGCGTCAGGGTTGCCGCGATCGAGGCTCTACCAGCTCGCTGTTCCATGAAGTGGAAGACCGTTCTTCTAAAGATTCTGGCTAATCGCGAGGAGGACAGCGAAATCAGGATAAAATCTTACCTGTCGCTGGTCGCCTGTATTTGCCCGCAAGTTGCCAACAGTATCAAGGAAACGTTGGATAAGGAGGAAGTCAATCAAGTTGGATCCTTTATTCAGAGTCACTTGCGTAATCTGCGAGCCTCCGCCGATCCAAGCAAGGCCGAAGCAAAGAGACAGCTCGGCCAGATTAAGCCGCGAACCAAATTCCCGGAAGATTTCCGCAAGTTCTCCTTCAACAACGAACTATCGTACAACGTGGGCGGTCTCGGAGTCGGCTCCTCCGCGGAGAGTAACGTCATCTACAGCCAAGAGAGTTTTGTGCCACGCTCGGTGAATCTGAATCTGACTACCGAGATATTCGGCAGATCTTTTAACTTCTTGGAGCTCAACACTCGTATCGAGAACCTCGACAGATTGATCGAGCACTATTTTGGACCCAAAGGTCAACTAACGCAGGACGAGGTGGAAGACTTAGTGGATAAAGGAGCGGATAAGGTTGAGAATATTGCACAGTATATTAAGACAAAGGTCGACAAGTTGCGTCGTAAGCGTGAGATAAAGCAGGGAGAACTCGACAAATTTGCTAAAGCTGTCAAGTTACGAGACAACGAGGTGGACCAGCAATTTGATTTAGATCTATCCGTTAAATTGTTTGGTGTCGAACTAGCCTACTTAACTTATAACGGAAATCCCACGCAATTGTCTTTGGAGAATATCATCGATAAGATATTCGACAACGTCGAGAAAGGATTTGACAAAGCGAAGAAATTCGATTTGAACTTGCAGAATCGCTTACAGTTCCTGGACGCGGAGGTCATCTATCCGACTAATCTCGGTACGGCGCTCTCTTTGAGCGTGCTCGGCACCAGCGTGGTCCATTTGAAGACATATGGCAAATTGGATATTCCGGCAATCCTGAAGGACCCGAAAACCGCTGATGTGCGCATCGGTTTGGAGCCTGGCGCCTCCATTCGGATCGCTGGCAGCTTGGCTGTCAAAGGATTCGATGTGGAGTCTGGCATAAAGCTTGTCACTACGATGCACACCGACACGGCGAACGATCTGACAGTGAAGCTATTGGACGGCAAAGGTATTGACATAAGCCTCAGCTCGCCGAAGAAAAAGGAGGAGATCATAAGCGTGAGCAGCGAGATCCTGCTGAGCAGCGGATCGCAAGGCGAATCATACAAGCCTGCCAAATTCGGCAAGGGCAAGGTATACAAAGACTGCTTCGAACAATTCTCCAGCGCTTTAGGCGTAACAGTTTGCGGACACCTAGAATTCCCGTATGATGGCATCGAGTCGGTGAACAAGAGAGCCTTTTTCCCTCTGAACGGACCGTCCAAGTATGGCATTAGCGTTGAGAATAACGATCTGTCAAGTGTACATCTCAGAGTACATTACGACAAAACACCCAGCACCCGATCGTTTGAAATTCTGTTAGACACGCCCAATAGCAAAAGTAACAGACGTGTATCTCTGATTGGCGAAGTCATTCTCGAGCCCGATAAGGTTGCCAAACTATCACTTGATTCTCCCATCAAGAAAGCTTCCGCTGAGGCAATATTGAAGTGCAATTCTCAGGAACATACGCTCACAGTCAAGGCGCACAACGATAACCACGAGTACTTTGGGCGCGCCGGCATCTTGGCCGATGGTTCCAAATACAAGCCCATATTGGAGTACAAAGTGCCGGAGCATATCGAAAAGCTGGCGGGAGGCAAGTCCGAAAAGACTCGCGGCAGTGGTCAACAATACAATGTTCAGGGTACCGTGGAACTGATTGATGAAAATAACGTGAAGAAATACGTGTTTAACAAGGTAGCCCTAGTCGCGGATGGCCAGAATCTCGTCGGTCTCGACGGATATCTTAAAGGAGGCAAGAACGAGTTTGATCTAGATTTAAAAACAAGTTATGGTGACGATTCTATAGACTTGAAGTCACATGGAAAAAAGCTGGGAGAACATCACTACTCGGTCGGCCTATCGGCGTTGCCATCTAGAGATCCCAATATAGGTTTCAACATCGATTGGGACATTCGTAAGAGTGACGAAGAGTTCGAGAACAATCTGGTCTTTGTTCATGGCCCGGATCTAAAATCCAAAGTTGCGCGTTTCACTCTTAAGCAGCACGTAATCAACAAATTGAAGCAAGGAAACCCGAACTTCTTCTTGAGCGTATCTAACAAAATCTCGTATCCCGCAACGCAGTTGAAACTGAATCTCGAAGGCAAATTTACGCCCAATTCCATCGACGGCGATGTCGAGATCGCGCATGACAAATTCAAGTTCGGCTCGGACCTGAAAGCCAAGTGGAATATGGTTAAGCCGGGCGACTATGACATCGGATTCGAGGCCAACCTGTTGCAGAACAACATCAAACTGAAATCCAAACGTACCATCATCGATCCGCACAAGAGCAAGTATCAGAACAAGATCGAGCTAACGCCGGGCGGCAAGTTCGAAGCTGATGCCTTAGTAACGTACAACAAGGACGCCAATAAGCTGAATACGGAGGTGGACGGTGACCTGGATCTGAACGGCAAGAAAGTCAAGGTTTTCGGTAGTCTGAACGCCGAGCGTCCCTGCAACATCCAGTCCCGAGCATACGTCACCGTTAACGACATCAAGTATGTCGACCTAGTGCTCAAGCTGCTGAAGCAGGGCGCGTATCCGCAAGGTAACTTGTCCCTAAACGTCAAAAACTATCTGAACGTCGCGGGACAGATCACGTCGCAAAACGAAAAGGGTAACGCGCAACTCAACATCGATCTGCCCAAGCTTAATCGAAAGATCAAGGGAACCGGCGAGTTCTTGATAAGCGGCTCGCAGCACAATGCTGAAATCGAGCTTCTCTTCGACGCGGAGAAAGACCCGAGCAAGCGTATCAAGCTGTCCACCGTGAACGATTTGAAGAAGAACGCCGTCGATTCGAAGAACGTGATTCAGGTGTTGGATCACAAGCTCGAGGTGAACGGCAAGGGCAAACTGGATGGAACAATCAACGAGGGCGAGTTGGTTGTCGACGCGGACATCACTTTGCCGAACGGTCGTTATCTAGTTTGGAAATGTAAGCGCACGTCCGCCAAGAAGAACGACAAGTACGACATTCACGTAAACGCCGAGTTGGAAGACCACGAGACTAAGGGCGGAAAATCGCGGAAAATCATATACGTCGCCGACGCCACCGACGTCGACTACAAGACATCCACTTTCCGGGTGAACGGACAAGTGACGGGCGTCGATGTAGACGGCAATAAAGTGCAGTCCGATCTCAATGTAAAGAATCTCGCCCGTGTAGAGGGTTATAAGAAACTGTACGAGATCATTCTGACCATATCAAGTACACATTTCGATAAAGGGCCGTTTAATTTGCAATATAAGACTGGCGAACGCGATAATGGTGAGCTGACATATGAAGTTGCTTCCTCCTTAGGCAAGAACATCCAGGTGAAGGTAAGCAAGAGTAACCTGTTAAGAGAATTCTTCACGGGATTGTCTGTTTTATCGACCAATTATTATTTTCATACTCCTGGTCTTTTTTGTCGCATTAATTTGACAGAATTAAAAATGCTTCTCTACGATTGCAATACATACATCAATACATGATCCTAGACAAGTTCGGTTTTATATGAAAAACGAAAAATAATTACGAAATTACAGCTTTTCTTATCTACTTTTATCTCAATATGACGTCTCGAATGACAGACGAGTTGTCAACTCGTCATACATGATTTATATAAAAAATATACATTTTATATAAATATATACACAAAATCCCTGGGATTAACATACATGAAAAAAAGCATTGTTATACTCTAGATTAGAAGTCCAATATAGTTTGTATTACGTATGTGTATTATGTACGTATGTGTATTATGTACGTATGTGTGCGTACGTTGTAGATATAATAGAGCAAAAAACAGCAATACATATTTACATTCAAACCTACAATAATATTAAATGTAGCAAAACGTGACTCCAAGTGTGCCATAAATTTCTAATACATGTTTAATCTGGATGATTTATAATGTGAAATTCGAAATATCTGTAATTAATCTTCGAAAATCAATCGATAATTACCGATATTCTAAATTCCATCATACCGAGGGTAATGAGCAACAATTTTTTTATCAATTAAAAATCTTTTATTATTTGGAAAACAAGTAATATCTGAATTTTTATACGTAGAACTATTTTTTTACGTAGTCCATTTCTTAGTAGTCCGTTTCTTTTAACACATTGTTCTGACAGTTTGAAAATGCTTTTGCGGAATAAAACTCCAATCTAGCAACTCTTTAAAGCTTGCAATCATCTCGTAAACTGTATTGTGCTCTATTCCTAACTTTTCATATATGATAATTAGATTATCAAGCTTGAAGATGTATGCACGGATTATTTGTTGAATAAATAATAAAAAAATTGTTACTCATTACTTTTAGTACAACTCTCATACCTAGATAATAACGCAATGTGTATAAACTAACGAGGCATAAATATTATCATTTGCAGAATTCTGGAACATACGTTCACGGTAACCACGTCGATCAGCCTTGCACGATCAGCGGCAATGCGGAGCTGGTATTACCGTTCCAAGAGCTGCACCACGTCAATCTCGACTACAAGAACAGCTTGCTAGCCGGAGAAAGCAAGTTCGACCTGGAGGGATCAACAACGCTCACTTATAATAAAGACAAAACGATCAAAGTCGAAGGTGTCTTTAAGACATCCGGAATCAGTGATGGCGAACATCTTTACGAGAGCGATCTCAAGCTCGATCTGACGGTTCTCAAGATACCGCCTATTACTCTCCGAGATCAGTTTAAGTTGGTACCTGACAACGACAAAGTGACGATCACTACCAACACGATTGTTACATACGATCAGAAAGAATTGACCCTCGCGATCGACTCTCTCACGTACGATCGGGATCACACGCGTCTCGATGTAAAGGCCAAGGCTACCACCCCGTACGAGAAGCTGCGTCACATCGATTTTGAAATCAAGCACGAGGTAACGTTGTTAATTCTATAAAGAATATGAAAGCGACAAAATACGATATGGAATAATTGAGTACAAAAAACCTCACGAATCCGAAAATTCTACACACATATAGGGTTGATAAATGAATCGATAAATCTCGAAAAATATTCGAGATATCAGAAAATGTTTTATAGAAAAGTTTCATGGTAAAAGCACCTTTATTTAACCACATTAATAAAATTTTGAAAAAATATTGTAACGTTTCGTTACAATTCTTTTTACCGTAAAAACACATAATTTTTCGCCGATTTTGATTTGTCGAGTGAATTCTCTGGATTATTTTAACTTATAGATCGCCCCTAATATCCCCAGTACATCATTTATGATAATTTATTTCTTGCTACGACAGCAGTGCCGTTTAAAGAGCAAAGTAAAGTTTACAGTGACCAACGAGATTGCTGCGAGGGTGGCACTATATCTATCCATTGTACCTAATACTTTTTTTATTTAATTTTTGAAGAGAGAAAAGGACGCGCACGTAAGGAAGACCGATGTGACCGTCACCGCCGATGGTACAAAGTACACAGCCAAGAGCGAAATTCGAGACGGCAACGTCTCTCCGATTATCCATATAGTTCTCACTTGTCCAAAGGGAAAGACTGAATTACTCTCGAAATTCGAGAAGCTCGGCGACCGAGAATACACGGGTAATTTTAGTCGATTTTTAAGCGAAATCCTTTTAAAAACGTACGACGTAATGATAAAAATAGAAAATCGAATTTTCAGACAAATGTGTACCTTTTAAATTCATACTGTCTGGAACATCGATTAAATAAATTTGGATGCAAAGAATTGAAACCACGCATGCAAACATAAAAATTGAATAATAACTTTTCAAAACAAAACCAGAAAATTGTGTTTTGATTTTTTAACTGGTTTTGAGAAAATTATAAAAGAAACAATAAGACAATTTACAAAATTTTTCGTCAAATGTTTGAATATTTTTAAGTTATCTGTGTGTTTTGTCTTTCTATAATAATATTAAAATATTATATCTATATTATATTTTATATTATATCCTATAATAATATTAATATTATAAAATTTGATTCCATACACATCGTATATTTATTCGAAAGAGTAAAATTTCTTCGAATTGCTTTTTTATCAAATTTCTCAAATTTGGCTGATTTAGGTGAATGGAAAGTCGAGACACCATACGGCTTCGCCGTCGCCGACGCGCACGTCAACCTAGAGAGCATTGACAATTTCGTCATCAACGTTAATCTGGACAGCGACAAGCTCAAGCATCGTAAAATTCACGCCGAGATAGCTAACAGTCCCACCGCCAAGACCGGCAGGAAAATAATTATCACCGTCACCAGCGACGGCAAGAACATCGTCACAGGAAGGTAAAAGCGTTAATAGTTCTATCGCACGATATTGCTAAACATAATAATACCTTGAAGATTGGCAATTATTAATGCACTGAAAATATTGTGCTCACATTTTAAGAATTTTCTATTTATTTATTTTTTAATTATTCTGTTCTAAAAATAGGAGTCAAAAGAATCTTCTTATCTTAAGAATGATCTAAAAATTAGTATCAGACATTCTTTATAAAAATGGGGACGAAATGGAACTGATTGTTACTTTGACAAAAGAGTACATTATTTCACAACACATAAGGCAAAGAAAAGTCATAAAGAAAATATAATAGTTCTATCGCACGATATCCCTAAACATAGTAATATCTGAAGATTGACGATGATTAATGCACTGAAAAAATTGTATTCACATTTTAAGAATTTCCTATTAATTTATTTTTTAATTATTCTGTTCTAAAAATAGGTGCCAAAACAATCTTCTTATAATTTATAAAAATAAAAACAAAATGGAACTGATTTTTACTTTGACAAAAAAATACATTATTTCACAGCACATAAGGCAAAGAAATGTCATAAAGAAAGTATAGATATAGTTAGGCACGAGACCCAGATCCTGGACGATCGAATTAGATTATGTTACACGTACGCTACTTACTCGCGAACATTTCTCTTAAGTCGTTTGACTCTACTTTTTCAAACTACTTATTATATAACTTCGTCCATTCTTCGAATAAACTAAAAGCAGTTCAGTGACAAATGCTACACTGCACTGTAAATTGCAATACTATACAGTTTTTCGATTTTTCATATAACTCATATACTTTTATATCCTTCCTTAAGAAGTTATATTCTTCTAAAAGAAAAGATAAACATTAAATTTTTTTTTTTTTAATTATTGATTTTACGAAAAAAATTAAAAAAATAAGAAAATTTCTAAAAAAAATTAAGCTTTCTAAGGTATATTTTCAGATAATCACATTTCGACTCGTTAAAAAGTTTAAATAAAAAATTTTACAGGGTGTTGGTTTCATCCCCTTATAATGATACAAGATTTAAAAAAAAAATTAATAAATATACTTTATAGTAGTGGAAAATGTCCATTAAATTTTATTTTTTTAACTTCTCTAAAATGTGAGAAAAAAATGCATTTTTAGATGATCACATTCCGATTCCGTTAAAAAGTTTTAATAAAAAATTGAATAGGGTTGTAGTTTCATTCCCTTATAATGATACGGCAAGATAAAAAAAATATTAATAAATATCCTTTTTTTTTCTAGTAAAAAATATCCACTAAATTTCATTTTTTTAACATGTTCAAAATTTGAGAAAAAAAATTCAGGGAGGAATATAGAGGAATGTATGTTTATATGAAAATCCTTCCTTAATTTTTAATAAAAAAATGTTTTCCTAAAGTTATTTAAAAATACTGTGTATATATAAGATAAAGAAAAAAAATTACCAAACTTTTACTTATATTAAGAGATTGAACTGAAAAATAAAACATGTCAGTTTCGATCTTTTTTAGTCCACAGAAAATTTAGTCGGAGAATATCTGTTAAAGTCAAATTCTCAAGATTTCTTATTTTTAGCGAATGTTCCAGAAACACTTAAAAATGTGTCTGTCAAGAGGGATTTTACAGAGTATACAGTTTTCTTATTTCTCAAAAGTACAATTTTTTTTCGGTGCAGTTTTATTTGGTCGAGAAAGGTAATTCACGCAAAAGAGAGAGGCTAAAATCCGAGATCGCGCGGAATGCAGGAAGTCCATCATGCGATTCGTTTTTCTCAACATTCTCGACTTCCATTAGCGATCTTGTCTACATTCCGTCGCGCTTCTCTCATCGAGAGAGAGAGAGAGAGAGAGAGAGAGAGAGAGAGAGAGACAGACAGAGAGAAGGATCGATATTCCCGACGTAATTCTAAACGATGGTTCTCTAACGGCGCGCGAGATATGGATACACCTCTTGTGCGCGTATATAAAAGAAGTAAAAGATCGATCGCCTACGCGCGGCGACAAAACAAAGAGTAAAGATGTCCTCCTGTAATTAACGAAAGGGCACGAGGTCATTTTCAAAGGAGATCGGAGAGAGATACGGTAGAATACGTATCTCTCTTTCTCTCTCCTTGTTCTGTGTAATTTCATCGATTCACCCGCTAAAATTAATTCAAGTGGTTTCCGAGAATACCTTTCAACTGTGCACCAGCCCTTTTTATTCGCCTCATCGAGATCACCCCCCGGATCGAATCGTGGAGAGAAGGTTGACAATTGAACGATTCCCTGATGTCAGAAATTTAGAAATTATGCCATCGATCGCGTATGGCATAAAAAGTATTATCAAGCACTGCATTACACACATCTGTAATAAAAATATCGATATATCATTTAATATTAAATATATAGAGGAAGAGAGAGAAAGAGAAAGAACATTGTGTAATATATCAATATTCTATACTTAGAATTCCTTAGCATATATGCATTTTAATGGTAATAATGGCAATTTATTCTGTTCCCTGAAATATTCCCTTAAGAACAAAACTATCATTCCAAATAGCAAATCGACATCATTGAACGTCATTGAACGTCAAAATAACGTATGTAATATTTTTGGAATTTTCTTTATCCCAGATAGCAAACATGTATGTCAAATGATGTCATTAGACATCTAATGACATCATTTAACGTCAAAATGACATATGTTTACTACCTGGGATAGGTAAAGAAATTCCAAAAATAGAACACTAAAAAATATATTCTGTTCTCTGAAATATATTCCCCTAAGACAAAACTATCATCTTAAATAGCAAACTGACGTCAGTAAACATCAAAATGGCGTATGTTTGCTATCTGGGATAAGTAAAGAAAATTCGAAAAATATTACAACAAAAAAGATATTCCATTCTCGGAAATATTATCATCTCAAAAAGCAAACTGACGTCAAAATGGCGTCATTTTGATGTCTAATGACATCATTTAACGTCAAAATGATGTATGTTTGCTACCTGGGATAGGTAAAGAACATTCCAAAAATAGAACAATAAAAAAGTGTATTCTGTTCTCTCTGAAATATATTCCCCTAAGACAAAACTATCATCCTAAATAGCAAACTGACGTCAGTAAACATCAAAATGGCGTATGTTTGCTATCTGGGATAAGTAAAGAAAATTCGAAAAATATTACAACAAAATTTATTCTGTCCTCTGAAATATTATCATCTAAAATAGCAAATTGATGTCATTAAACGTCAAACTGGCGTCATTTTAATGATGTTTAATGACATCAAAATGACCTATGTTTGCTACTTGGGATAGGTAAAGAAAATTTCAAACATATTACAACAAAAAACACATAAGATAATAATAACGTAAGAAAGAAATAGTAAGAAGAAGAATAAGAGTAAAATGCATATCTGACATAAGATTATGATTTATTCGCAGTACAAACTACAAGAGACGCGACGAGGGTGGCAAGACAATCGTCGAAGGAAACGGCAACCTGAAGATAGGGGAGAACACGAGGAGCTCGTCCTTCAAGTATACTCGCCAGCAATTGACTCGCGAGAAGGACGGCGAGGTCGGCGTGATAATCGTTTTGAACGCCAAGTTCGATCCGGCGGCTATCGTGGGCGAGCTGAAGCTCTCGAATAAGGAGATCCTCGTCTCGAACAGCTACTGCGAGCAGAGCAAGGAGTGCGCTCATTTCAAGCTTCAATCGAGCTACGACACTGATCGTAAGTCGAATTTTCATTAATAAATCAATATATATAGTTTCTTTTTATAAAGAAAATATAATATATATGCACATACATACATATATACAGGGTGTCTGTTTTGTAATTTTTGCAGTTGTAAGATTTCATAAGGATTTCTCAATAATAAGGGGACGTCTTGTCGTAAACATAGTAATATTCCAGGTTGAGTTTTTATTTTTCAAGGTCAAAATAATTATTTTTTAAAAATGAAACCATCATAATTTTCTTATATAAATCAATTAATCATAATATTTGACGTGAAAAAATTGTGGGAATAGAAAGATAAATGGTTTACGAGATATTTTGTGCATCATATTCTGACACATTTTGACAAGAATATGAAATTTCTTTTAATAATCCTTATATTTCGATAATCTAGTGTTAATAATTTTTTGCATAGAATGAGACAAATTAAATGATATAAAAAAATATGTAGTTATTTTTTTTAATATATACAGTTGCAAATTGCAAATTACAACTTTTTTGATCACAAGAGTATGTTTTTCTTACACCAATTGATGTATTTTTTTATTAATTTATTTATTATTGATGTATTCCATACAGAAAATTTTTAAGATAAAGTTATCGAAATGATTATATTACGACGTATTTCATATATTTTATCAAAATATGTCAAAATGAAGTATGAACTATCTCGTAAACCATACATTATTTGTATTTTCATTCTAACAATTTTTTATTTGAAATATTACGAAGAATTAATTATATAAAATGGATTTATGTAAGAAAATTATATGGTTGTTCCAGAAAGTAATAATTCCGAAATCTTAAAAATGCCTTCATATAGAATACTATTATGCTTTGCTTTCGACATCCCTATTGAAATCCTACAGCTTTTATATGAAACGTTTTTTTAATGGAAGTCTTAGTTTTCGAGAAATATCAATGCAAAAATTAAAATGGGACACCCTGTATATAATCGTCTTTAAAGCAATCTTTTATCAAACGGAATTAGAGTAATCCAAGTGGGATTTATACAGCCTTAAGTAAAAATCTCTTCCTCTTCACTCCATTTTACATAGATCTACAATATGCAGCAATTTTGTCCTTCCTTCTTATATTTTCTTTCTGTTTAAAATGGAAAAAAGAAAAATTTATGAATAATTAGTGAAACATTTTTTTCTATAACATGCTCATTTATTTCTAAATATTATAAAATTGATTGTATGTACATACACTGTTGTAAAGGATATTTATAAAATATTTGGACAATTTCTAGGGTGTATTCCTCCGCGTCAAAAAAGAAAAAACTATATGTACATTAAAGCTTACATAGGATGTATCATAAGTCGCGCTTCATTTGTGAAGAATGAATATACAAAGTAAAAAGAAATCGAAAATAAAAAATGACGAAATTACACTCGAGTCTTCTTTAAAGAGTTACAAATAATTGAAAAATTTATCGAATTATTTTTATTGTTATTAAAAGTTTGGCATTTATTTCGATCATTTGTGTAATATTGTTTGACTAAAACAATTAATTAACAAATAGACAATAAGGTTAGAATTACAAAGTATTCAAATAATCGGCCTATTATTGTTTGTGACAGAATCTGCAGATTGACATTTCAAATGCATAATTTGCTGATTCAAAAGTGAGTGATTGCGAGATTATAATAAAACCAAATTTATGTTAACGTTATCAAATAATTATAATTAAGCATTTGATTCAGAAGAAACACTCAAAATGGCTGCCATTTGATTAAAGACAATCAAATTTTTATCTATCAGAACAAATTTAATGTTTAGAGTATTCACAATTGATAACGAAGAGATGTTATGCCAATGCATTAAATTATTAATGCTTTTGACATTATGAAATCGTCTTTAAAATAGCTCGACAATCTACTCCTCCGCGTCTAATGGCTGTTTCCAATCATATGGCGACCATGTTTAGCATTTCTTATGAGTTTAAGTGCTTATTAATTTTTTATTT
This sequence comes from Nylanderia fulva, assembly GCF_048542155.1. Classification (NCBI taxonomy): domain Eukaryota; kingdom Metazoa; phylum Arthropoda; class Insecta; order Hymenoptera; family Formicidae; genus Nylanderia; species Nylanderia fulva. The sequence continues at coordinate 270,935 of NW_028189507.1, forward strand.
AATTATTATATAATTGATTAAATTATTCAATAATAACGTAACTTTATTAATATTTAATAATAATTCTAATTATTTTACTAAAACTTCACATTTTTAACTATGAATCTACATGAATTTGCTTTTTTTTTTTATTTTGACGTGAGGAATCGTAAAAATTTGTCCAAGTATATTTTATTAATATTTAATAATAATTCTAATTATTTTACTAAAACTTCGCATTTTTAACTATGAATCTACATGAATTTGCTTTTTTTTTATTTTGACGTGAGGAATCGTAAAAATTTGTCCAAGCATATTTTATTAATATTTAATAATAATTCTAATTATTTTACTAAAACTTCGCATTTTTAACTATGAATCTACATGAATTTGCTTTTTTTTTTTTTTATTTTGACGTGAGGAATCGTAAAAATTTGTCCAAGTATATTTTATAAGCACCCTGTATAAAAGCTTTCCGCACGTAATAAAGGATTTTATAGGACGTTACATACGGGGGCGCACCTGGAAATATATACCATCTCATGTTCGCTTTGCGTGTCCCAGTCCGGTTCTTTATGGAGAACATCCTCCTCGTCAACGAAGAATTTGTAAAAAAAAAAAAAAAAGGACGTCAGCCCTTGTAACAAAATCCCCGGTTGCTTTTTTTCACAGAGATCACATACCGAATAGTGACGTGCGTCTCTCAGGAAATCATCCTTATCGCGACGATTGTACATGCTCTTTCGTCAGCCGTTGCACGCACGTCCATATATATATATCCGTTCTAAATAATTAGAGAGAAGCTCCCTTCGTGAATCCCGCACTCTCTCTCTCTCTTGCGTGTGTATTTTGCATGAATGCGCAATAATGCCGCGACATGGAATTTTCGCGAGCAGCAGCAGAGAGGAGGACAGAGCCTTCTATTTCCACCCCATCTCACCCTCTTTCTACAGCGCGGTTCTGGCTACCTCGGGATCCCTGGTCGATAGCGGAGTTCTATTCTCGCGTGATCTCGCGCCCGATTCGTGCCTCGCCTCGGTTATTTATAGATCCCCGGATTTTTGCATCCCCTTAAACTCGGCGTCGCGCTAACTCGAGAGAGAGAGAGAGAGAGAGAATGTGCGCGCACTTTCTTACCTTCTTCCGCGCTTTTCTTTTTCTTTCTTACTTCCTACCGCCTCCTCGATGACGAGGAAGAAAGTCGATGAACGCCGGGATCGCGATGCGGGAAGACCAACAGGCGTGACCAACCCTCCTCCCACCTAGGCCAGGGTATACGAAGGGTATTTCATGGCGCGATACAAGGAAAAAAATAAGTCGCGTCGGAATGACGTCACGCGCCGCAAGGGCGTGTGCTCTCTCTCTCACCCTGCTGACGTATATACGCGTCTTAATCCTTTCCAGCCTCGAGATGACGTATAGCGCAATAATGTTTAGTTTGCACTCCTCCACCCTCTCATTTTCTCCCCTTTTTCCCTCTTTCCCTCGGGATCAATTTGGCGAGTCTGTCGAGAGACTCGGGAATTTACGGAAATAAAATTCTCGCGATTATAAAGTCGAGCTGAAGAGGGCTCTCGAGAAAGAGCTCTATGGGTAAATGGGACGGGGCATAACGAGTTTCCAATGACAGACATTAATAGTTATGAGCCATTTATGATTGCTCCGTGACTGTCAAATGAATACCCCTTTCCGTCGTTCATTCATGATTTTACGATAATAATTATTATCGATTGTCATCTCGCACCGAAATGTCAATTATACACCTGATGTTCAATTTACCCGATGACCTCGATTATATTTACAGGACTCTTTATCTTGACGATCGTTTCATAATTTTATATTTACATACTCTAATTGTTTTTCACTATTATCCACTGTAACTTGATAGATGTCGAGGAAAGATATAAAGAATATAGTTAATTTTTTGTTTTTCAATTTTTGTTCTTTCTTAATTTTTTTAAATTTATTTTTTTGTCATTTTCTTTTTTCATATTAAATACGCAAATAAATTTTAGTGTTTATTTAAAACAAGAGCAAATGCTTAATTTTTTGTCTTTTAATTTTAATATATTCTTTTTTAATTTTTTTAAATTTCTTTCTTTTCTTTTCTTTTTTTTTATATTAAATACGTATATAAATTTTAGTGTATATTTAAAACGAGAGCAAATGCTTAATTTTTTTTTACTGATTCCAAGAAATGTCTCCTCTTGCCCCCCTTTGCGGACACCTATGAGACGAATATATGTATATACTTTACATGAATGATATAAAAGAAAAAAGAATCGTGCAAAATAATTTTTTTTTTTTAGAAATACCATCCTGATATTTTTGATTTTGCTTGTGAAGCAATTTTTATTTTATTATCTATTTATGTTATTTTTATTCGTTCTTATAGAAAAGACTTACTTGAATCATCAGATAACAGTGGACGTGGATCTAAAGAAATTTAATGTACCGGCTGAATTTGGATTAAAGACGAGCACCGAGATCAAAGAGGCTAAGTTTGATCATTCAGCTAACTTGTATTTGCACTCGTCCAAGGACAAATCCCAGTATTCATATCAAGTTTACGTTCATCCCAAGGATAGCGGTAAGAAAGCTTATTCTCTCTCGCTATTTCAATGCTTATTAATTAAATTAAAAATAATCACGTTACTTATGTAGAATTATATACCTTTCCCAGCTGTCATTTTGACTTTGCCCAATCGCGAACTGGCCGTCATCGGCACTCTCGACTTGCCGAAGTCGAAGCAAAGCGGGTCGTACAAGGTCGACGTGTCCGTTTACTTGGACAGAAAGAACAAACCATCCGAGAAGACCGGCTTAGTCGCTGCCGGAGACATTAATATCGGGAAGGACACCGGATCCGTCAGCGGAGAAGTTAAATTCATTTATCCGTCTCAACCCAAGGTACGTCTCTCTGATATAGAAAAATGCAATCTCATTTGTGCTCGAGAAAAACAATTTCTAAATCCATCCAGAAGTCACATTGGGTTTGAGAAAGGCAGGGAAAAAACTTAACTGAAGAAGTATTTTCAATCTCGCTCCCAATTTCTACGTGAATACGATCAAAGTCTTGAATATAGAAATTAGAATGAGGCACAAGCCTTGGCCGAGCCTTTAGTTTACTTTCGATTTTCTTGCAATCTAATTTCGCTTGGCTGTAAAAGAGGCGATATACTATTCTTAATAGTACACATATCCCGAAGATGTCCAAAGAACATCCTAGGATGTTCGAATGTCCTTTGGATATTCTCTGAATATCCTCTGAATATCTTTCGGATATGTTATGCTATTAGGAATAGGCCTTCCGTTAAATTTGCCTTCACGTAGATCAAGCTTTTTCTCATCCTTATTACAATTTTTGTCAAGGATATTGCGGTAAAAGGTAGACTTCACTATGGCGGCCAACACCTGCTGGACGCGAATGTGGATATCGATGTCTTCGCGAAGAAAACGCAAAAGATCAGCGTAGTGGCAAAACTGATCCAAGAAAATCTCGAGAAGGGTGCCAATCTCACTAGCTTGATCGAAGTGAACAGCCGTGGCCAGCAGCTCAAGGTCGATCTGAAGTCGCATGCATTATTGGCGGAACGTTCGATCGGTTTTGGTAGCATATTGACTTACACGGACTCGCATCAGAAATTGAAGAACGTAGGCGTCCTGTTCTCCGCGGATCCTAAGAAGCTGTATCTCCTCGTGACTGCGCCCAATAAAGAGCTCCTTAAAGTTGACGCGAAGCTGCAATTAGAGAAGAATCTGCAGAAACTTGACGCCGAGGTCACGATTGTCGACAATAGTCCCATTGTAGTTAATGCAGAAGCGAATAATTGGAACAGCTTCAAGTATCTGGAGTATCAACAAGGTAACTTGTGCCTGATCAAGCTCGTTGCTCGTTTAAATTGTTAATCCAAATGGATGTATTCTCGAAATCATCAGTTTTGCTTAAGTGTATCTTCTATCATGAGCTTATATATGGTAATTGGTACATTTCTTAGATAACCCCAACACGAAGATCAACGTTAACGGACGCGTTGTCCTCGGTCAATTGGCGGAAATTCACGCAGATGCGTACAAGGAGGGAGTAAAGAAGCATCTGTTCCATGTTCTGGTCCAGCTTGATGAGGAGAAGTTCCTGAAACCTGATTTCGGTTACAACAAGGACAATGTCGTCTACACAATTGTGAGTCGCACATCATCATTATGCAACATGTACGCGTAACATTGCTTTATTGACTTTACTTTATTTTAGGACCATTATCGAAGCCGAGCCATCTTGCACCTGAAGCAGCTAAAAGACGCCTCCATCGAGATAATCAAGGAGTTGGAACAAGAAGTGAAAAATCTTTTGGAACATCTGAAGAAGGCTCAGCCAAATATCAAGCCACTCTTGGATTACTATGAGACTGAATTGAACAAGTTGAAGAACGAGCTTCACGCCGACCAAACTATCAAAGATATACAGGCTACTTTGTAAGAAAATGATTACATCTCTTTTGATATATTATATATTTAATATATTACAAAAATTAAAATAATATATGATTTTACATTTTATAAATGGTAACAAAGTAGTATGCCGTCATAAATTTGATAATTATATATTTGTTTATACATGAAGTAGAAGAAATCCATAATAATGATATATCTGTAAACGTTTTATAGGTCTTTCTCGCACTATGTGCGTATAATATCGATCGTATCCTTTCAGGAACAAGCACTTAGGAGCTATCATCACCGCCGTGACGGATACCTTGAAGCAGGTAACCGCACGATTGAACGAACTCCAGAAAGAATACAACGAGATACTCTCCAAACTTCAGGAAGCATGGAATAAGGTTTACCCTCAATTGAGAGAATCCTACGAAAAGGTAGTCAAAGCGTACATCAGCATTCTTGATACCCTGGCCAATGTCGTCATAGCTTACCTCAAGGCAGTGCTCACTCTGATCAATGAGCATCAAAAGGAATTAAAGGAACTAGCAATCGTGGCTTCTGAGATTGCTCAGGACATCGCCAAGATCATATTCAAGACCGTTGGTCAGATCAGGAATGATGTCGACGAGTTTGCCGACCTTCTGCTGAATCAACTCAAGGCGTTACCGATCTACGAGACCGTCAAGGCATATTATACGCAACTTATAAACTTCCAAGTACCCGACGGCGTAATAGCGTCCCTTAACGAGCTCAGCGAAATCATAAAATCCATGCTGCCGACCGAGGAACTACGACAGCTCTTCAGCACTACTTATGAATACATCATAAAACACGTGAAACACGAGAAGGTAGGATTCTTTCATCGAGTTATTACGTCACACTTTGCCATTTCGATTAACGGTGTCCTAATAAAGTGTATTCTGGTAGGTCGATGACGCAAACGAGATCAAGAAGATCTACCAGCGTACGCTCGACGCTACCGCGTCTCTCCTTAAGCTTCTGGAATATAATGACGTCTTGGAGCAACTGGCGAATAATTTGTTCGATGTTAATGTGCCCGTTCAGTTTGATACGTTGACGAAGTTGCCAGTGATCACTTCGGTGAAAGTATCCCTCATTAACCTGATACGCAACAAAGAACTCCCATCCCTTGCGGATCTCTACTACACCTACAGGTACGTTACATTTTTGTTCTTTATAAAAAAACTTTCAATTATAAAAAAATTTTATTTATACCCAAAAAAAGAAATAGATGCTCTTTTTAAGGGAACCTTAAACACGGTCTTGTTTTATCGATAAAAATTGTTGCGCACCCTTTTCTTTCTTTTTATTAATTGAATAGAATAATAAATTTTTTTCCACGATTAAAGTACACATAAAAGAATTTTTTTATTTGTTTTTAACATAAAATCGGTAAGTTAGCGCTGCGTTTCTGTCTGTACTTGAATTGTGGAAAAGCATTTAGTATTCTACTCAACCAATAAAAAGAAAAGGGTGCGCAAAAATGTTTCATCAATAAAACAGAACGGCGTTTAGGATCCTCTTAAAGAGAAAAATTCGATTATACTTCAAACAGGCCCACTTTGCTGCTCTCTGACGTCGTGCCGCCCTTCAGCAAGGTCGGTATCGTTGTCGATGGGGGACATTTCTTTACCTTCGACGGCAATCACTTCGGCGTAGCCGGCGAGTGTACATACATCCTGGCCCAAGATATGCAGGACGGTAATTTCTCGGTCGTCGCCAACTTCAACAAAGGCAACCTTATTAGCGTGACCGTTACGGAACCTAAAGAGAGCATCACGCTCAAGAACAATGGCAACGTAAGTTCATTTCTCTTATCGCTGTAAACCAATTTCCTATAAAGCGGCGGCAAGTTACGTCGGTACGAATATGTGACGTGAATCGAGAACGCTTCGGGTTGGCAAATGGGGTGAAGAAGAGAGAAAGGGAAAAACGATGGGTGGGTTGGAAACCACAGATCGTACTCTCATACGGTATTCCGAGTACGAGTCTTATAATGCAATCCCGTATTGAACTGTAACTTTGGAGTAAGTTTACCGAGAGGGGGCTTCAAACTTTGCTGACAGGCCAAACTCTATTATCCTCGCGCCGCTTCTCTCATAGGCGGACCGAGTGAGGGAAGAATAAAAAATTCGCCGTTGTTCGTTCGTCGCGCGGACAACCTCGTTATTATACGAATCTGCAACTTTGGCCTGCCTCTATTTTTTTGCACTCATTTTTTTCCTCGCGAAAATGTGTTTGGCCAACTGCACGTCTCTCTTTTCAGATTCTGGTGAATAACAAGCCGGCCGATTTCCCGGCCAGCACGAAGAATTTGCACGCGTTCCTCGTCACCCCGACTGCACACATCAAGTCCGACTACGGGGTGCACGTCACATGCAGCTACAAACTACCTTTGGTGTGCACAATCCGCGTGTCCGGCTTTTATCACGGAAAATTACGCGGTCTTCTCGGTGACGGCAACAACGAGCAGTATGACGATTACACGTTGCCCTCCGGAAAGGTGAGAAACAGGAGAGAAAATATATACCGTATAAATAAATGAAGAATTTCTCGCGTGCAGAAGTAGGAATCAGACAGTTAATTTTAATTGCATCACTCAATGTTGTTTGAGAAAAAGAAATTTCGTTGAAAAGTACGGGAATTATAATGTTTTTTGCGATTTTCTAAACGATTCGATAAGATAAAGGAATCTTTCTTTGAAAAAGGTTCTCTCTGAATATTACGTCATAATAAATAAATAACAGAGTATTAATATAATTTTCAATTAGAACACTAGTTTATAAAAAAGTATTTATTTTTATTATTTTAAGTCAGATGAGCTGTTTCTTGTAAATTTCTGGATGCTGAAAGGATGCTACTTTTCAGCATGTTGGGTTTCTGAAATAATTGAGATTTAATATGCAAATAATGGTTTTTTTGCGATATTTAAGCATTAATTGTGAAAAAGGTTAACGTTATCTAAAAATTTCAATTAAACGTCATAAATGTATTATACATCCCATAAAATGTATTTTTTTATTTTGATATCTGATAGGTACTGATACTGATTCTGATACTTTTTAGACGCATTAGGATAGATTTAAATATAGAATTTTGCTGAGATATCAAATATTCCGCCTAATGAAGTCATATAATTATACTCCTAATTTAAAGTTTTGGATTATAAATACACACATACATAATGTAATTTAGCCTGATAAATTCCACTAAATGTAAATTTATATATAGGGTGTCTCATTTTAATTGCTCCCCTTGAATTATTCGAGATAAATACATTTTCGAAAAAATGTTTCAAACAAAAGTTGTATGATCTAAAGAGGAACAAATAATGGTAAAATCAATTTTGGAAAAAATAATTTTTTCCCAAAAACCTTTTTTCCTCAGAAGCACCTCCATATGAGTAGATTAGCTTTAATCTTTCATAACATGGCTAAAAGTAATATATTGGAATAAAAAATGCATTTATAGGATAAAGAATACACATAATATTTAATAAAATTTTTCAGATAACGTTAACTTTTCTCTCAAAAAAAATCTCAAATATCGCAAAAAAATTTTTTACATAACAAATCTCAATTATTTTAGAAATCTTACGTACTAGTGAAATTTTGTTTGCAGCTTTCAAAAATTTATAAGGAGCATTTTGCCTGGTTTAAAATACTTTTTGGCTGTAAACTAGTGTAATTTTATCACAAGAAGAACTGAAATTCATCGAAAAATATAAACAAAAATTTTTTCAAGCTGAAATAGAGTCTTTGTGCATATTACAGAATAATAAATAAATAAATAAATAAATAAATAATGCAAATAATATACTGTTCAGGTATAATAATTATAAATAATAAAAAGAGCTGATATTGATAGCGATTGATATTGAAAATATAAAAACGAAAAATGCTAAAGAAAGTATGAAGACCTGTTATAAATATTTAACATAATCCCCTTTCTATTCTCGGAACCTCTTTCCCTGCTTTCTTTTATATATTCTTGAAACATCACGATAATATCGCAGAACTATAAATCATCGTTCTTTTGTCTTTATTCAAAACTTTTCCCCTCGATCAATAGACAAATGCTTGCGTCGAATGGCATTCCTTCCCGAAGGAATCGCAAATTCCCAAACGTCATCAGCATTCCTTTTCCAGTTTCAAACTAAAACAACCGACGGGAGACGCCATTCTTGTGTGTCTTTTTAAGTGAAAAAAATAAAAGTATCGTATATTTCATAGTTTGATAAAATTTCTTCGCGTTTTATCCTGTCGCTGTCAAGATAAAATCGTATTTTCCACACCACTTTTGATAACGAAAACATAAAGCTTGGGGGAAGAAAGATTTTCGCAAAACGAAAGGATCTTATCTTAGAACGATAAAAAACTTGGAAATGTTTGCACTGATCTCTCTTTATAAAAAGCGCCTTTTTCTCCAATTGAAACAGATTACCGAGAGCGAGACTGAATTTGCCAACGGATACAAATTGAAGCCCGATTGCCCGGCTGTAAACGCGATCGATCACAAGACCCACCAACGTAATCCAGTCTGTACCGAGTACTTCACCAGCGAGAAGTCTACATTGAAGTAAGTGCATTCGTCATTTAAATTGAATTATATTATGTCAAGTAAGAAATATATAAATCAGGCGAAAATTCAGACTTGAAGAGAGAACGAAAGAAGGAAAGTCATATAACATTTCAAAAAATATTGTACATTTTATATAAAAATATTACATATATATATATATATATATATTTTATATTATATAAAAATATTATATATATATATGATATTTTATATTATATAAAAATATTATATATAATATATATTATATATGTAATATTTATATATAATATGTATATATGTAGTATAGTTTACAGCTAAAAATTATTTTTAATTATACAAAGTGTTTCTTATAGATTTTTGGATACTAAAACGATGCCGCAAATCAAATTTCACTAGCACGTTAGATTTTCAAAATAATTGAGGTTTAATATGTAAAAAGTGATTTTTGCGATATTTAAAATTTTTTGTAAAAAAGATTGTTCCCTATAAATTTTTCTTACTTCAACTTTTCTTATTTCAATTTTTCTTATTTTACTTTTTAAGTCATGTTATAAAAGCTTAAAGCTGGGAACTACTTTTCATATAGAGATGCTTCTGAGAAAGAAAAGTTTTTTTAGAAAAAAATTATTTTTTCCAAAATTAATTTTACCATTATTTGTCCCTTTTTATGTCAAACAACTTTTGTCTGGAATATTTTTTTGAAAATGCATTTATTTCAAAAAATTCAAAGTAGGCAATTAAAATGGAACACCTTATATATAGAGATATACATTTAGTAGAATTTATTACGATAAATTAACTGTATACATATATCGATAACTTTAAACTATAAATGATATGAGTATAATTATATGATTTCATTATCGTAGGCGGAATATTTGCTACCTCAGTAAATATTCTCTGTATTTAAATCTTTCTAATGAATTAAAAAGTAACATATCGAAATAGAAAAAATGCATTCTATAGGGGATAAACAATACATTTATGACATTTGATCATAATTTTCAGATAAATTTTCACAAACAAATTTTAAATATCGCAAAAACGCCATTTTTCCATTATTAAGTGAAATTGGCTTGTATCCAAAAATCTATAAGAAATATCTTGTCTATTTCAAAATAATAAAAAAATATTTTTTGTAAACTAGTAGTGTAATTTTTATATATATTATGCAGTGTAAGTCTTTTTAATATTAACAGGCAAATATTTCGAAAATGTATAATTTTACAAAAAAGAAATTTTTCAAATAAAAATTGTATAATCTAGAGCAGCATTTTCTAAATGGTGGGTCGCGACCCGGTAGCGGACCGCAAAAGCAAAATGCTGGGTCGCCTAAAAAAATTATAAATAATAATTCAAGTTCAACTTCTCATCAATAAATTATTTGGTTTTGATTTCTTTACATTTTACATTGTTGTAAGAGTAAATGTTTTATAATTATAATATATAAAAATTGTATAAACATTCAAATCGGTTTTATTTTACCTATAAACCAGTATAGGCAATAAAAAATTTTAGTGGGTCACGAAGGAAAAATATAAAAATAATCGGGCCGCGGAAAAAAAGTTTGGGAAACGCTGATTTAGAGGAGAACGTAGAATGGTAACCTTTATTCAAAACTTCTATTTGAAAAACTTTATTAACAAAATTGCATACTTTAGCAATATTTGCTTGTTAAAATTAAAAAGACTCGCGCTGTATATATATACATATATATATATATATATATGCACACATATATATGTATGTATGTATGTATGTATGTTATATATGTACATATATGTATATGTATATATACATAATTTTAATATTATATCTAAAACTGTAGAGAGAGCACTTATCTCTCTTTGATAATAATAAAATGGCCCTTAGAGCTTAATCTTATTGCGAGACAGCCGCACTTTGTATATAATGTATATATTTGAGATTGCATTCTCTCCTTCAGCAAGAGAGAATATACAAGAAACAATATAATCGTCGCGTTAACCGTGTTAACTTGGAAATGATGTTTGTCCGTGATGTTTTAGAAAGTGCTTCAACTACGTTAAACCGGCTCATTACCGAGACGCTTGCGACTTTGCTGCTAACGGAAATCCGCAAGCTCCTTGCTTGCTCGCCGCCGCTTACTACTCCGCCTGCTATTATAAGCGTGTTTACGGAATAAGCATCCCGCCGGCTTGCAGTAAGTTAAATTGTTGACTTATACTACTTCAACACAAAGTACGGATCGAATGTGATATTAATACGCGCATTAATGTAAGGAAAACAACTCTCGTATTGGGAAGTAAATTTCTTCAATTTTACTATTAAGGGGATCCTACATGATTGTCTTCTTTTATCGACCAATTATTATATTTTGTCGCATTAAGAGACTCCTACATGCTCGACATTACCAAGTACGCGTTGACAGTGACGACTTAATTCAAAACGGAAATAAGAATCTCTATATATTGTTTTATCGACAAAAAATATATAATAATAAAAGAAAATAATGTGATTGATAAATAATACGATTTTGTTTATTAATAATAAGCATAAATGACATTTTAGCAAGCTAAATTTTTTTGCGATTTATAACGTTATTTTTCGTTTTACTGCAGTGTTTTTTATGTTTAAAATAATTGCTGTGGTGTTAAAATATACCGACGACTCTTATTTTGGCATAATATGTGAAAACATATAAATATTTATTTTATTTGGATATACCTGTCAAACAGCTGGTTTGCGTCCTTGATTAAGTTTAATTCATAATTCGACATATATACACATATTATTTATTGATTACCCAAATAAGAGGAGAGTTTTCAGTATATTTTACATGTCTATTCTATCGATTTCAAACGCTATTTTATTGAAAAACATTTTTATTTTAACGCAAGTCGCAAGAATTTTCATGACATTTTCTTGCTTCTGACGTCATCAATTCAAGATGGTTGCAGCATATAGAAGCCTTAATTTGACAAAATTAAAAATGCTTCTCTACGATTACAATACATACATCAATGATCCCAGAGAAGTTCGATTTCATATGAAAAACGAGAAATAATTACGAAATTACAGTTTTCCTTATTTCCTTATTTATAAAATTATTTATAGAAAATATTGTTATTTATTCTTCTCTTCATCTTTATTTAGAATATTTATTTATAATTTATATGTTTGTAAAATAAATATTGCATATAAAATTTTAATTAATAATAGATATATATTTTGCCACATTATAAAATTCAATGAGAGAAACAGCTTATACATATATAAGTGTTTTTAATTTATATTTTAAACATTATTCTTATGTGTATAAAATATACATAAATTAATATTATTATTAATATTTTCACGTTAATATTGTGTGATATTAAATTTCTCTCTTCATAATTATAAATTTATGTAAAACATTATTTTAAAGAATAATACGATTGTAAAAAACTCAGTTGCGTAAATATTGATTACTTTAGAAAAGAAATAAATATAATATAATTGTCATTTTTATTATTCGTATATTTTAGCAAGTTGTAAGGTAGGCGAAAACGCAATCTCTGTGGGTGACAGCTTCAGCATCAAGACCCCGAAGAACCAAGCTGATATTGTTTTCATAATCGAACAAATCGCACAGAACGAAAAGGTCTTCAAAGATCTGCTACCAACATTGATGACCGATCTGAGGGAGGAATTAAAACAACAAGGCATAACGTATGTAAACGTTACTTGTTTTTTTTCATTTTATTTATATTTTTATTTCTATTTTATACACTATTATATTTTTTTTTATTTTCTAAATTGTTGTCCTCAAATTTTTTTGCTCTTTTTATCTAAAACATCTTCAATAGACGACGTTAAATTATGAAATTATCAAAATTAATTTTATATTTTTATACATTAGTGGATTCTGACGTTAATGATGGGGGAAAGGGTCAACAATTTTTTTATTGCCCTCAACTTTTGCTTTAGAATCAACAATGAAGAACGTGGTGAAATTTTTAATTCTAGTTTCACTTTTAAAAAATTTTTTTATATATTTTTTACTTTTTTTAATATTTTTTTACACATTTTTTCCTTTATTTTAATATTTATATAATTTTTATAAATATTAAAATTTAATAAAAATTAAAACTTAAAATATTAAATATAAAATAAATTAATAAATTAATAAAATTATTATTTAAGAGAGAAATATTATAAATATTTAAATTTAATCAAATAAAAATTAAAACTTTAAATATACCATAAAATATTAAACATAAAAATAATTATTCAAATAATTGCCTTCGAGTTCTTCTTCTCATCTTCAATAGATGATACTAACAATAAGACAAAATTAGCAAAATTGATTTTTTTCTTTTAATTTAAAAGCGAGAGGAGTTTTCACCCTAAACTTCCCTCTCTCTTTTTAGAATCGAACCAGTGCACTTTTATCACATCTATTTTATAACAGGGACGTCCACATCGGTTTAATCGGTTACGGCGAGCACATGAAGTGGCCGCAACACTACACTTCCGGCGGCAACCTTAACATCGAGGGCGACGTGAAGAATATAAAATTCGAGAAGTTGGATCCGCTTATCACTTTCGAGGTAACTTGCGCGTCAAACGTTCAATCTTTTTTAAATTTTTCTATATTTTTTTACATTTTTCTTTATTATAATATTTATCTAATTTTTATAAATGTTAAAATTTAATAAAATAAAAATTAAAATATTAAATATAAAATAAATTAATAAAATGATTATTTAAGAGAGAAATATATAATATTTATAAATATTAAAATTTATAAATAATATATATTAAAATTTAATGAATAATTTAAATAATATATAATAATATTTAAAGTCTTCTCGATAGTATCGGAACATTTTCGAAATACATATATCTGTGTGTCGTGCTTAGGAGGCCAAGGCAGGCAACTTCGAGAAGCGCATGCAGTATCTCGAGCAGAGGCTGGACATGGAATTCGGTACCTTCAAGCTGACAGGCGCTTACGAGGAGGGCATCAATTATCCGTTCAGACCCGGCGCGGTCAAGGCTGTCGTCGCAATTATCGCCACCCCGTGCGAGAAGAGTCCGTTGCCTCTGTCGGTGAGAGAGTGTTTTTCTATTTTTACCCCCCTGTCAAGTATTCTAAGATACGCTCGTCGTGTCACATTCAACGATCCGTCTAACTTTAACAGCAGTTTATAATCGATTCTTCGCTCTCTCTCCCTCTTCCCAAGCTTTCTCTCTCTCTCTCGAATTGTAATTCTCCATACGGATATCCAGAGGGATATTCGAGTATCGGTATTAAACTAAGATTCAAGTCAATTTCATGGAAAAAATTTTTATGAAATATTCTTTAAATATTACACACACACACACACTAGTTTAAAAAAATATTTTTTTCTTTTAATTATTTGAAATAAGATGAAAGGTGTTTCTTATAGATTTTTGGATACTAAAAACAATGCCACAAGCCGATTTTCGCCGATCATTTCTTCAATTATTTAGGTTTCCTTAATATGCAACAAAATGGCTTTTATTTTTGTGATTATTTAAATATTTTTTTGCAAAAAAGATCAACGTCGTTTTGAAATTCTAAAGGCATAAATATACTGTTCCCTTATAAAATACATTTTTTTATTTCGATATCTTACTTTTTAATTATGATTGTTCACTATATTTATATATAAGGTGTCTTATTTTAATTGCCCATCTTGAATTTTTTTGAAACAAATGCATTTCCGAAAAAATGTTTCAGACAACAATTGTATGATCTAAAGGGGGATTAAATAATAGCAAAATCGTTTCTGAAAAGAATAATTTTTTTTCCAAAAAATCTTTTATTATAAAATAATACAAAATTTAAATCATAACAACAGATTACATTTTAACCTAAAGTTATATAATTATTAATATTAATAAGTGTACATACAATATTAGACAAATATTTATGGAATAAATATGATTGCTCGAGTATGAGAATCTATAAAACTCAACTTTTATTAATGAAATTAAAAGAGAACAACCTGTAGACTGCATTTTCTTAGATAACCAAAGCTGAATTCACACCGACAAGCTAATTACTTCGTCGTTCACTTCCACCACTAAATTAATAATTACACGAAGGAAAAGCAATTAAGACAGTTTCTAAGAGAGTATTTACCAGATAAATAGTACAATAGATAAATACAAATGTACAAGATATTATGGTCTCCTCATTCTTCCATACAATAAATTTATTTATCACCGGTGTTTGCTGTTATCTAAATAAAATTATATATATATATAGATAATCATCCAGATAAAATTTTGACGTCATTATTTATCTTTATATAGATATCCTTTGTAGAAATGTATCACTAGTAACGCCAATTAATCACTTATTTCGAGTACTTAAAATACTGCTATACAGTAATTTAAATACTCGAAATAAGTTATAAATTGGCATTACTAGTGATAAATTTCTATAAGGGAATAAAAATATATTTTACCTATGTCTGCACTTTAGATGAAAAAAGTGTTATCTTTACTAAATTATAGAATAAATGTTACTAGAATAATGTTCAGATAATTTGCTTTAGAGCCATATAGCACATAAAAATACTTAAGTAGTAGAACTCAAGCGATAAAAATTTATAAATAAAAATACGAATATATTTTTATATTTCTCTTATAATTTACATCTTTTAAAATAATTGTGTTTACATAAGCAATTTTAAAAATAGTATTATCTAGAAGTTATCTAGATAAATCGTTATATATAATTTAATATATAATTTAAATTCAAAATTATTTTCATCTTATTTAAGATAAATTTACATATTTTCATCTCTCATCTATATGTATATCTCTCTAGATAATTTTAAAATCATCTAAGCGATAAAAATTTACAAATAAATATATAAATATATTTTTGTCCCTTTTATAATTTACATTTTTTCAAATAACTGTGTTTACATAAACGATTTTAAAAATAATGTTATCTGGAATTTTATCTTTTATCTAGATATATTTAAATTCAAAATCATCTTTATCTTATCTTGAATGATTTCATCTTTTTCTAGATAATTTTATAAAATCATCTAAGCACAACACTGTTTATCACTATGACGCTAAACGATGACGTGTTCCGCTTTTTCTAGCTGCAACAATTGAGACTTATAGTCGGGGAGAAGATATACCGAGACTTGGGTCTGACTTACTATCAAGTGTACTACCCGGGTGAGATCCAAGTATCCGGTAAACCGCAGAAGAACATCGTCGGTTACGACAGTGACAACGTCTACGTATTCGCCGACAGCAAGAAGAAACCCCTGAGCGGAAACAGCGAGCTCAGAAACAACCTGATCTTCCCTACCATCGACGTGTGCGCCGATTTTGCTGTCGCGGTAAGTGTAATTGGAAATTTAAGAAAAAGAGGGAATCAGTAAATTAGCGTTGAATGTTATAAAAATGAGACTAATCACGTTCGATTAATTTAAAAATTTTATTAATTCAGAAATAAAATAAAATTAATTAATTTAAAATATTATTAATTTAAAAATTTTTCTCCACTGAATGCGACCAGTAAAACAAATATAAAGCCATGAAATATATTAATATATTAAATTTATTGAATAATATATATTAAATTTAATAAAACAAAAGTAAAATTATAAAATATATATATTAAAATATTAAATATATTAAATAATATATTAAATCAATATATTGTATTTTAAAAAATGTGCAAATTTTGGAAACCAGCTTTCTCATTCTCTATAAGCTGGTTTTTCAATTTTGACTTCCTAAAGGAAACTTAATGAACGCGAAATATGTAGAATAGTGAGGAAGCAATTTGCACACTTTTTCATATAAAATAACATTTTTTGTCATATATATGTACATATATGAGTGTATGTATGCATGTATGTACCTATTTTTGTAGGTTCCTTTCATATGTTTTTTTCGCAAAATTTTTTTCGAAAATTGCCTTTTATTGAACAATTTTTAATTTTATAAAAAATGTATAATAAATAACAAAGAAATTTTGATTTTTATATAGAAATATATTTTTTCGTGATTACAATTGATACAAATAAACATAAAAATACTTTAATTTAAAAATAATACGTTTATAGCTTATAAAAAAAACAATAATAGTATTCATTGTCAAAAAATAACTTAAGAAAAAGTTAATAAGTTTAAAAATAAGGTCAAAAATAACTAGTTAAAAATTAATACACTTTCAATTAGCTAAGCTAAGTTAAAAGTTATTAACTTTTTAACTTTTAAACTTTTAACTAATTAACTAGTTATTACCCAACCCTAATATAAATATATAAATAATATATTAAATTAAATATATAAAATAAATTAATAAAAAGAAATCAGTCGCTTCGAATATAACGAATAAACTATATCGAATCATCGTTGCAGTCTGGCGGAGCGGCGTTCATTTCCAACAACCTGGTGGATGGTAAACCGAATCAGAAGAGACAGTTCGCCCAGGTCGCTGCCAGAAGAATCGCCGAGGGTCTCGTGAGCGTCGAAATGGAAAAGGATTGCACATGCGAGCAAGTCCATGGACTTACCGGACGTTCTTTTTGTAAGATCGTAGAACGCAAGGAGAATGAACAAGCGGTAAGATTTCTATATTTCAGTTCGGACACACATTTTTATATATTATTTTTATAATATTTATATTATTTTATATAATATAATTAGACAAACAAAATTTTTATTTATTTATATTTTATTTAAATAATTTATTTTCTTTTTTTATATATTGCAGAAACACACGAAGGCTGGAGTAAAGGGTTAAAAAGAAGCCACAGTACTGCGCATATTATAATTACTAATTAAGTAGATTTAATGTATTTGTTACACTATCGTAAAAGCCTCCTTTGATAAATGATTTTATTAATCTGCGGAGTATGCAGATATTTTTTATAGCGAAAAGAAGAAATCGCGGATACAAGACTCGAATTGTGCCTTATTATGACAATAGTTCTTTTTTTTAACGTAACATAAAATATTAATTACGTGCGTAAATTAGTGCAAATGCGATAAATTAATATATTTACTATTTATCGACTTACAACCAGATCGATGTTTTATAGAGAAATAAACATTGAACATACTTAAAGAAAAAAAACTCCGGCAGTGCCTCGTATTTCAGTTAGCAATAAATTTTCGTATATAAGAATTCGCGTTTACGGGAAAGAAAATATAGAACACATTTATATCACATGCGTACATAATTCCAGGAAAAGCTATATTGATTATCTTGAAGAATCTATATCTTCGCGTCATTATCTGACCTCGACATCGAGCGTTAAAAAAATATCGATTCTATCGTGGGATAAGATATTTAAACTTCGGAAGGAGAGGTATGCCGTGATTTTTTTTATATATTTGTGTAAAAAAGCAACACGCATTTTCAGTTTACCTGGCACGATTTGTCCTCATATAATATTCTAAAAATATAGAATTAATTGTTTGAATCGCGTCTCATTATCGATTAAATGAATTCCACATTCTTCAAAGTTGCATAATAAAACAAGACGTTATAGATGTTGTAGACGATACTTGATTTTTCATTAATGTGAAAAGACTAAGACTCGCATTCTGACAATTCCCTCTCTTTTCTTTCTTTATAAAAAAAATGCAATAATATTCTTAATTATAATACATTGTAGAAAAAAATTATTCCTATTTTTTTTCTTTTCTTAATATGTCTCCCGAGAAAAAAAGAAGTTAGAGGCCTTATGCAAAGTTAAACATACTTACATTCGACAGTCAAAACGCTTAAGCAAATTATGACACGTGAAAACGCAATTCAATTGCGATTGAGGGGATGTGACTTGATGCGTGTCGTCGAATTAACTGTAAATATACCAGATCTGTAATATTATTGATACTAAATGTAGAGAAAATGTGTCCTGCGTGATCTTGATTGTAAATGGTAGATTCTCCAATCAATTTGTAGTTTCGATTTTTTTCATTAGCAATAATGTCGAAATACGAAGAGAGCAGCGACTTTCCAATTTTTCGACATTACGTTTATCTTTTTATTTAGCCAAATTATCGAGGATTAGACATTTTATTAATGTAAAATCTACTTGAAGTTAAATAAAAATATTTAAAAAATTATTTGTCTTTGTCATTTGTTTTAGCTTATTAAAAAGAAACTTATATTTTCCAATCGCTTGTAACTCAAAAATTACTATTTATTCCAAAAAAATATCACTATTTACTCCAAAAAAATTCTTCGTTAAAATTAAAGTAAAATTAAAATCGAATTGAAACATAATTTTTGTAACATCTCGTAAATATATTGAGATACAAATTAAACTTCATATCTTTCGATATCTATAATAAATGTTTTATAACTTTTTATTTAAGCTAAATCATCGAGGATTAGTAATTTTATTAACGTAAAGTCTACTTTAAGTTAAATAAAAATATAAAAAAAATTATTTGTTTTTATTATCATGTTATTAATGTCACTTATTTCCATATCTTTGAAAGCTTAGCTTATTAAAAAAAAACTTATTTCTTCCAATCACTAACTCGAAAAAGATGATCATTATTTACTCCATAGAAAATTCAAGGAAGAAAAAATTAGAAAAAATGTCAAATACCTTCGTTAAAATTAAAGTCGCGAATTGAAACATATTTTCTATAACATCGTAAATATATCGAGATATAAATTAAACTCCACATACCCTTCGATATTCGTAATGAACGTCGTTAATCTCGAGAATACAATTCTCGTGTGTAAAATAAATACGATATTATCTTTTTATTACTTTGAGGAAAATTACTATTATTAAGGGTATCGTAAAATCCATCGGTGAGAGAAAGTATATTTTAAGAAAATTTAAATTAATCGAGAAGGAGAGAGATGAAAGATTAAAATCGCCTCCTATTTATTTTTCTCGCCAACTAATTATTATTAACAGTAAATCTGTATATTTATATAAAAATACCGAGATTGTGCGATAAGCGGCTCCGAACTATTTTTATATGCGAAACAGCAAAAATCTGCCTCTACGCGAGCGACAAGAATTTTTGCTTGAACGACACAAGTCATCCGCCGACTTTATATGTTGAATTATGCTGCTGCTGCCGCTGTAAAGGTACGATTGTGACGTCAAGAGCGAACGCGAGAGGCTTTTGCCTGCAATATTCCTTTCCCCGAGTACGTACAATGCGCTTTTACATAAATTCGGTATAAGCAATGGCGTAAGAACGTTTTCCTTGAGCGCATTCTCGCTTCCTATGATATACTTATATTAGCGTTAAAAAGCGTGTACTTTATTAAAACATGATGCACATCTGCACACACAATGTTTCTTATTTTATCACAATAAAAAATAGGGGAAAGTATGCTATAAATCGTATCGTTCGTTAAATCAATCTCTACTGTATTTCTTAAACAGAGTTAAATTATTTTAATAAGATATTAATTCTGCTTAAGAAATACAGTTGATGAGTGACATTCATAAATATATTTTATGAGATTTTTATATTTATATGATTTTAATATGTGGCATCTCTAAGCTATCACATTGAGGAAGATAAGCAATTAAACTTATTATTAAAGCATTTTTTCATTTTATTTCATCTTAGCAAATCAATATTACAAATTGTACCAAATACTACTTTTTTTATTTTTACGATATGAAACAATAATAAATTTAATTTGTATTAATGTTTTGCGTATATCGTTGACAAAGAACCATAATTTTCAATAAATAAAAAAATTATGTTATTTTCTTTGATAGTTTTATCGCAAGGAGGTACGATTTAGCATACTTCCTCCTATATGGGAAAAATCTCACGGTGAAATGCTAGAGAAGGAATAAATAACTAGAGCCAGAGTCCTTGCTTTCCATTCTGAAATATATATATATTTATTAAACTTTTTATATTTTTAAATATAATATATATGTCCAGCGAGCGCTACCTATCGGTGCGAATCATAAAAATTATCAACTGAATTTCGAGAATTTCACTTTTTGCCGAACGCAACGCGAGATTTAGCCGATATAGCTTATTTTATTACAAATAAATAACTATGAAGATAAGAAAAGAAGAATCGTGAGTATTCCAATGGAAGTATTATTTAATTATATCTCTTTTTTTATTTTGCGAAGAAACTATATGCGAATGTCAAAATACTACTCTCGCGATATACCTCACCACACACACATACACACAGTCTATACAGTATTAATCTTTATCTACGTGATAACTATTCTTTTTTTTATACTGGTCTTAAAAGTTGGTCTAGTTGCTTTTAAATTATGTATAATTTCGCCAACCTCCTCTCGCGATCCACCTACTATACTGACGCTTGTTACGTTACTTGATACACGATCGTGCGGATTTCACGATCTAATATCGTTTGACAGACTCAATAATTTTTACGAATATATATATATTTATACGCAAGATAGTAGTAAACGCGAATGACACACTTTACAAAGCAGACAATCGGTATTTATAATAGTTTATGTGAATCGCGTTACAGAGTTAATATATATTTTACATAATATATTATATATAATACACATAAATATATATTTATATATATTTATATATATAATATATATTAATATTATATACTATATATATAAATATATATATATATATATATATATATTTATACATATAATATATATTTTTTTCTAATCCACAGGGCGGGGAAGTCTGCAAGAGACGGGTTCATATATTATATTTAAACCCCAATGATCATCGAACCAAGAACTTTCTCGAATAATATCACAATTTATGTCAGCGATGATAAAACAGCGCCGACAACGCCGAATTTCATTCCTGTTCAGAAACGAAACGCGTCTTTCAAATACATATGTATATATATATATATATATATATATATATATATATATATATAATATGTATAACAAAAAAATGCATATAATACAATAAAATTAATCGAACGATTGATTAGAGATTTACGGAACCGCGTATAATATTTGTATACATATACATATATACGCAGAAAATAATAATAATAATAATTTCAAGTATTTAACGTAAGGACGGTAAAGGAATCCCTCGTAATATATATATATATATATATGTTTAAACAGGAGCTCTCTATATCGAGAATAATCTTAATGATAATAATTACATCCCACGCATGTCACGCGATGCAGAGAAGAGTGGCGTATGAAATAAAGGACAGTCATAATATCCGTTCATATTAATCTTACATCTGTACGTTCTTCTTTACGGAGCAATTAATTCCCCTCCGATCGTTGTGTGTTACTTAGATGAGAATGAAAGTGGCTAATGGTTTTTCCCTACAGTATTCCGCTACTACGGCGGAATTGAAATAAAGTCTTGACATTTTGCGGAATACACGACATATGTATATACACAATGACCCAGAAATAAACTTTTGTTCTCGAATTGCAAATTCCTGATCAAAGACTAAAAACTACAAGTCTCTCCTTTTTTCCGATTAAAGAGGAATTTCAGCGCGCGAGAGTTTAATTGGCTGTGGATGGCATCTCCTGAATCCCCAATTATCGTTACTTTCCCTCAATCACCTTCTTCTAAACCGGAAATTTGGAATTCTTATTTGTCAAGTTAAATATCACCTAAAATTTTTTTTTTTAATATCCCTCTTAATCTCGATTTGCCGAAATTGCAAAGCATTATTTCTTTTAATAGTACACGGACTTCTGAGCCATCCTATATATATATAATATTTGTGGAATCAAGAGAGAGAAAGAGAGAAAGCAAGGCCGGTGAAGGCGTACATATACATTTAAATTTATGGAAAATTTTTTCTTAGAAAATTCTCATGCACCCGGGCACTTAGCGATAATTAATTAACCCATTAAATATCGTGGACGTCACGCACGCTTTTTACGACCCGAGGCGCCCCGGACGTCATCTCCGTCAGCGCGCGATATATGTTTTATCGATTGGATTTCCTCTCTCTTTGTATACTTACAGTCTTACTATAGACTCCCGGTGTCACATACATACATCGAAACTGCCCTAGAAGAGAGGAGAAAAAAAATTAAAAAGTTTCACATGCGCGCGGGTAAAATGTCATCAAGCCGCTTCGCGGCTCCATTTCGCGTAATGTAGTATATCGCTGCCGCCAACGGTTTGCTGCTCTACCCCTCCAGGAACAAAGAATTATTACACACTTTCACTCTCCTCTTTCGTGTTATAATTACGTAAGAGTAAGACAGACGCGAAAGATTTTATTTCGTACACATGGTATATTTTTTTCCCTTACCTTCTCTCCTCCTCCTTGGAAACTTTCTTGCTAAACAGTCTTGACAGTTTCTCCGGAAATCGAATGAATACACATTTTATTCCCCAGATTACACGCGCGCATACACACACACATACACGCATAAGTACACCCACATACACATATCACGATTACATAATTTATATGTATAAATCACAATCGCAATTTTTTTGTCTCTCGTACGATTGCACTTAATTATTACATATATGTATATATGTGTGTATATATATATATATGTATATATTTATATATTGTACAGTGAAACCTCTGTACTCATAAGCATAGTTTTTTCTTTCGCAAATGTGCGACTCCCCCGGAGGAATTTTTCGTTAAGGTTAAATCCCCTTATAAACCCCCAAGTACTTTCCTACCTTCTTTTCAAGCTTTGCTTTAAATAAAAATGTACATATCATTATACTGTTCAACACAAAAAATTACCGGCACGAAATTAATCGTTTTTTTTTTTTTTTTTTTAGTGTTTTGGACGCTGAATACAAATCTGTCTTCAAAATTACTCCATCACGTCACAATATTAAGAGACATGCAATTAAAGTTGCAAAAAAGAGTTATTTTCACGAACTTTGTCATATTACAGCTACAATAATTAATGCGACGTGCTAAAGAAGTTTTCTTGCCACTAAAATAAGGTATATTATTAGGACTTTCAACCCTCAATAGGCATTTTCGATATCGGTTATAGTTCATAAAATATACATAGTTGAATATAGGGTATTGCAGAAGTTAGCTGTGATTTACTTAGGTTGACAAGATACAAACAATTTTATTATTTATTTATTCTTAAAGGTCTTTTAGGTCACTGAATACGAAATCAATGTCAAAATTGTCAAATTCAAAATAGTACTCAAAATAGGGGATATAGAAATTAAAAAAAATATTTTTTTATAAATTCGTTAAATTCACCATTTTGATAATTTTGACATTGGATTCGTATTCAGTGGCCTAAAAATCTTTTAAGAATAAATAAACATGATTAAAAACTGTTTGTAACTCGTCAACCTAAGTCACTTATTTAGTCAGCTAACTTCTGCAATACCTCATATTCAACTATAGATATTTTATGAACCACATTAACATCGAAAATTCCTATTGAAAGTTAAAAGTCCCAACAATAGACTTTATTTTGATGACAAAAAATTTCTTTAGCACGTCGCATTTTGTAGCTATTACGACAAAATTTGTGAAAATAATCCTTTTTTGCAATTTTAAGGCTCCTGTATACTCAGGGGCCATCTTGGGTTGATAACGTCAAAAGTGAGAAAATATATCATAAAAATTTTTGCGACTTACGTTAAAATAAAAATGTTTTTCAATAAAATAGCGTTTGAAGTCAATAAAGCAGACATGTAAAATATATCGAACTCTCTTTTTGTTTGAGTAATCAATAAATAATATGTGTATATGTATATATCAAATTATGAATTAAACCTAATCAAGGACGCAAACCAGCTGTTTGACAAGTATATCCAAATGAAATAAATATTTATATGTTTTCACATATTATGCCAAAATAAGAGTCGTCGGTATATTTTAACACCACGGCAATTATTTTAAACATAAAAACACCACAGTAAAATGAAAAATAACGCTATAAATCCCCAAAAAATCTTAGCTTGCTAAAATGTCATTTATGCTTATTATTAATAAACAAAATCGTATTATTTATTAATCATATAATTTTTCTTTATTATAGTACAATTTTTTATCGATGAAACAATATAGAGATTCTTATTTCCATTGTTTTGAATTAAGTCGTCACTATCAACGCGGACTTGGCAATTGAGTATGCAGGAGCCTTAATCTTAATTGCATGTCTCTTAAAATTGTAATGGAGCAATTTTGAAAACAGATGTTCAGCGTCCAAAAAGCTACATATAAGAAACGGCTAGTCTCGTTCCGGTATTCGAAAAAAAAAATCATTTTTTGTCGAACAGTGTTATATTATTCTTGTAATAAATTTGTACCCGCAATAACAAGGTTTAATCGATATATATATATATATATATATATATATATATATATATATATATATATATATGCTACGATAAATTGCTACATAATAATAAAGGACGATAAAGAGAAGAGAGAGAAAGAGAAAGAAGAAAAAGAGATCAGTAGTTGCCACTTTGTTCGCTCCTACCGCATATTGTATATAAATTTCAAATAAACCTCGGTAAGGCAGTGCCAGCTCGGTGATACACGTAAGGTGGGGGCGGCGGGCCGGAGAAGTGCCTCTGATGCTGATGAGGAAGCGAGGATCGGTGGGCCTCGATGCTTCCGCCACTCGACGGGGAGATGTGCGGCAGGAGGTGCGACGCCCCGTCACCGAGATCCAATTCCAGTTCCTGTTCCTCGATTAAATGCAAAGCGCCGAAGGAGGCCGTCGCCATCGCTACGTCCGGCATCACGCCCGACAATTGGCCGTCGCTACACGAGTTGGCCTCTTGTTGCTGTGAATAAGAAATAAGACCCATCTCTTGCATTTCATCCGATATTCTCGAATCGGTTAAGGTTACCACACTAATCGAGAGAGATTTTGCAACCAAATTTTAATAAAAAACAAAAACAAAAAAAACAAAAAAGAAAAACAGAGAGGGAACAGGAAAAAGAAGTAAGGACGCTTCAGTCAGGTTTTAGGTCGGTCCCCCGTTCGATAATCCCTCGGGATAGGGCGGGAATCTACCACGAAGCCTCCTGGCCCTCCCTCAGGGGTCAGGACGGTGAAGTTTGGTTTTGGCAAATTTCCTGACTCAAAAAAAAAAAAAAAAAAAAAAAAAAAAGAGAGAGAGAGAGAGAGAGAGAGAAGAAGAAGAAGTAAAAAGATAAGAAAAGAAGGAAAAGAAGAAAAGGAAGAGAAGAAAGAAAAAAGAAGAGAAGAGAAGAAAAAGAAAAGAGGAAAGAGAAAAAAGAAGAAATAAAAAGATAAAAGAGAAAAAAGAAGAAAAGAAGATAAAAAGGAAATAAAAGAAAAAAAAGGAGAAAAAAGAAGGAAGAAAGAAGAAGAAGAGAAAGAAGAGAAGGAAGAAGAAAAGAAAGAATAGAAAAAAGAACAAAATAAAAAAGAAAAGAAGAATAAAAGAAAGAAGAAAAAGGAAGAGAACACGAAAAAAGAAGAAAAAAGAGAAAAATTCCACAATACATACAAGAAGAGAAAACAATTTCATAAGAAAGTTTCGGTTGCGCCAGCGCAGCTTGGATTAAATTAGACCGATTTAGTAATCTTCCTCATTTGCCAGATTATAATCTCAGTTTGCGATACACAAGACCGAACAAAGGAAACCTAATTAAGAAAATTGCGAGGATCTAAGCGCGAGCGAGTGAGCGAAAGACGCAACCGAGCCTAAAACGCGAGATTATAAAGTTGCTCTCAGTGCAATATATCGGTGTATGCGCGCGTACACATACATATATGTTATAGAGTAGCGTTAGCTCGTCTTCTCCCTTACCTCGGCCAGAAGTCTGCAGCTCTCTCCCTCGGTCACTATAGCTGGAAGTTCGTGTCTATGTGCGTAAGACGAAGTCGGCCGAGGAAATGTCATGTTCCTCCCGTAACACACCGGGGCGGTAGTTCTCACACGAATACCCATGCCCGGCGAGTCAATGTCCTCTATATCTGTCATCCTCTGCTCGTTTTGCTCTTTCATACTGTAAGACGCTGTGTTCTGAAATCAATATCACGGGCAATTTATCGCGCGCCGTCCGCTAAATGAAAGATGCATTAAAAGCCGGGAATAATATGGAGAGAAAGAGAGAGAAGGAAAGAGGAAGATCGCGGAATTGGAGCGGTTTGTGAACGTATGTGTACAAGATACATATATATATATATATATATATATATATATATATATATATATATTGAATCCGGAGACATATATATATATATATATATATATATATATATATATATATTGAATCACCGCGATCTCGAGTGTCGAATAAAACGAGGCTAATGACATAAATAGACGATGCGTAGCGCGAGAATTAGAGTCGATTGGTCGAGAGCTCACGCGGGAAGAACATAGAAACGTGCTCTGATAATGGAGGTGAAGCTCTATCGTCGGAAAGAGACAGAGAGAAAGAGGGAGGAAGGATTCTTCCCCTTCGGAAATGGAACGCGACCTAATTCATATGTGATCTGCATGAAGAAATGACATATGTACAGGGTGTTTCTGAAATACTTGGGCAAAATTGTAGGATGTATTCCTCGCGTCAAAATAAAGAAAGAAGTTTATATGTACTCATAGTCAAAAATGACTAGTCGCGAAGTTATAGTAACACAAAGTTTAGGTCAACGTTATTGTGAGAAATAATCATAACTAACTTAACTGATAAAAAATATACAAATTGTGTCTCCATTTGGTTGAAAGCAAATTGTTATCTATGAGGATATTTAAAACGTCTAAAATCTACTATTTGCAACCTATTGATAACGAAGAAATACCAATATATTACACTAGTTTATAGCCAAAAGTTATTTTAAACCAGACAAAGTTTTTTTTTAGATTTTCGGATGCTGAAAGTGATGTCGTAAATCAAATTTCACTAGCACGTTAGATTTCCAAAATAATTGAAGTTTAATGTGTAGAAAATGGTTTTTCTTGCAATATTTAAGATTTTTTGTAAAAAAAAAAGTTAATCTTATTTAGAAAGTCTGATCAAATATCATGAATACATCGTTCATCCCCTATAAAATGCATTTTTTATTTTAATATTTTATTTTTAGTCATGTATGCCTGAAATATTAAAGTTGGAAATTATTTTCCATTTGAGGAAGTTTTTTTGAAAAAAATATTTTTCCAAAATTGATTTTACTCTTACTTGTCCGCCTTTAGATCATACAACTTTTTTTGAAAATGCATTTGTTTCGAAAAATTTAAGGTAAGCAATTAAAATGAGATCCTATATAGAAATATATTATTTAGTGGAAGCTATTATGATAAGCTACACTCTGTATCGATAATCGCAAACTACAAATTATGAGTACATAGTATATAATTTATGATTTTATCATCATACGCAGAATATTTTCTACCTCAACAAAACTATATATTTAAATTCTTCCTAACGTGACTAAAAAATAAGATATCAAAATAAAAAAAAAATTAAATCAAAATAAAAAATCGAAATAAAATTTTATAGGGGATGAACAATTCACGATATCTGATCAAAATTTCCAGATAACATTAACCTTTTTTGCAAAAAAATCTCAAATATCGCAAAAATATTTTTTGCATATCAAACTTCAATTATTTCAGAAATTTGACTATTGATAATTGGCTTGCATCGTTTTCAGCATCGAAAAATTTATAAAAATACCTTGTCTGATTTAAAACAATGAAAAAAATTTTTTTATGAATTAATGTTATTTAATAATAATGTTGACATACATTTTGTTTTGCTATAATTTCGCAACCAGTCATTTTTTACTGTAAATTATAAATAAACCTTTTTCTTTATTTTGACGCGAGGAATAGAGCAGTTCTAGCAGTTCGTCCAAGTATTTCAGAAACATCTATTTACACTCTATTTACAGAGTGTTTTATTTTAATATCCCACCCCAAATAACTTTTTTATTGTAGAAGAAAATATTTCAGACAAAAGTTGTATGGTTTCGAGGGAGACATAAGATGATACCATTAGTTTGACCTTGAATAGTTACTTGAAGGTCACGTAAAGGTTATCTTCAATTTTTTAAATGAAATCATCTATTTTTCTTGTAACTTATCTCAAAAACTTTCCAAAACCGTATAATAAAATATTTTTCCATTAAGTACTTTCTGAGTTATAAAGGTTCGAAGTTAACAATTTTTTGACATAAAATGTAAAATATTCAGTTTTCGGTAATCATACCTTATGTCTCCCTCGAAACTATACAATTTTTGTTTGAAACATTTTCTTCAATCGAAAATAAAAGTTACTTAAGGTGGGACATTAAAATGGGACACCCTGTATATACAATATATAGCGATTGAAGAGCGATGCTTTGCATACGTTATCGCTGCTGTAAATTAGCAAGCGTGGATGCGACACACATGCGTGATTATTAACTCGATGTGCCCGGGATTCTCTTTCAGAGATACCCTCCCTCCATTAAAATCTCTCCACATCTGACTCTGAATCACAAAATTATATTGCGCGTCTTCTCGATAGACGCGAGCTCGAAAAATTCTCATATAATATGACATAATACTCTTTTCGTTCAATTATACACACACGTGATTTTTTCCTCCTTCTCGAAGCCCCTTCTGTCACTTTTTCAATTAACCGCTCGTCACGCTCTTGTCTATGACGCATTTCCAAACAGGAAGATATTAAATCATTGCATTACATGTCGCGAATCAAAATATAAGCAAGATGGTATCAACACAAAATACAATAGAATCTTCTGCACACACTTCCGCGATATCTACGATAATGTTTACGTGTCAAACAATATCGTCTTATCATAAAGATACTGACGGATTGTATGGGATAAATTGTATAAACAACATGATAGGAATAATATTGTCGAAGAATTTGTGTATATCGCCAATTATGACTAATTAAATCTAGAAAATGAAGATGGGCACACAATAGTGGAAATATTTCAAATTCAAACTATGAAGAAATATTATTATAATTATTTAATATAATGTTATTATATAAAATATATTATAATACAATATTATTATTATTTAAATAGCTTTATTTAAATAAAATATTTAAAGTTTATCTTACTTAATAATTACTCTTAGAAAAATTATTCATTGAAATAATTTTAAAATAATTTTAATAATAATTATTTAATTAAATAATAATTTAAATAATAAAATATTTAAAAAAAATATATATATATATATAATTTCAAAATTATTTAAATAATAATTTTAAAATAATTATCAGAGAATTTCTTCTATTTGAAATTACGATTTGATAAAATATAAAAAATAGGCCTAAAAGAAAAGCAAATAGAATAAATGCAAATAATGTGTGTAAATATTTTACCACTTTTGCAATAAGAGAGAAATAATTATTTCAATTAATAATCTGTAATCTTTGATGGGAAATACATTTATTTATTTCTGATTCGTAAAATCAATTAAATATTTTAAATAAGATTTTAATTAAAATGCAAATAAATAAATTAATTTATTCTATATTAATCATTTACATTTTACATAATCCAACGAGAGGAATAGGTTGCATAAATAGAATGTTCTTTTGTCTTTGATTGGATGTAACTTTTAATATTAATATTAACGTTGTATTAAATTAAACTGATGCAAATATTTTGAAAATGTGTCACATTTATTTAAAGTCTTTTAACAACTTTTACTTTTATATCTTTGTTAATAGTTTAATTTTAATGATAAAAACTGTTTTATTACGAGAGAGAGAGAGAGAGAGAGAGAGAGAGAGAAAGAGAGAATTTAAAAATATTTTAATGCACAAATGATATTTCGCGATGACGTATATTGGCGCATATTTTATTCAATCTTAATCAATTATTTAGACTCAAAGACGTAAGCGCGAAATGATTTCAATTAAATACGAATAGCGATATATTGAAATGACGTATATTGGCGCATATTTTAATCCATCTTAGTTAATGAGTTACCTAGAATCGAAATGATTTCGATTAAATACGAATAGCAATTTATTCGATTGAAATAATTATTTATTTTTCTTGTGAATCGGCCTTACATGTCGGTGAATCATTAAAAAAAAAAAAATTAATGTAGCACGTGCTGTTAAATACAAGATGACGAGATTTCTTTTTTATCTCGCATCATCTAAGTGATACAAGGAAATACAGAAAGTGTAGCAATTATCAACGCAAAAAAAACTATAATAAATATAAAAAAATCCAATCATTTAACATTAAAATTTATCAAAAAAATTAATTAAATTATTTCTTTATGTTAAATTTTAGAAATGTAAACGTTTCTGTCATCTATATTTTTTTTAAACTATGATAAATATTTGCGAATAAAATACAATAAAAATTATATGAATTAATATTTTTGCGTGACCCACTTTTTCAATAAATGTTTTGTGTACTTAAAAGTAACCCCATTGCGTTTGTTACAGTTCAAAATAAAATCCGATTTATTATCGTACAACTTCTTCTATTTATTGAATAAAAGAATCTATAATTCGAACAATTTCCATATTTATAACGTTTTTTTTTTTTTTCGCGCATCTTGTTACCTACATGTTGTTATATAGATATATCCACAAGCTGCAGTGATGCAATACACTGCATGTGTTTAATAATACATATCTGTATTTATTCATGCATAATGCTATACAGCGTATTACAACAGATTGCATGCATTTCATCCGATTGACAGCACTGCAATGTCGTTTCACATGATTCATTCGCTTGTCACCCCGATGCGATACTACTATGTATTATCACCTCCCACCCAGTGTAACCTCGTATAAAATGTGTGAAGCAAAATATCACGACAGATTATTTTTGGTAAAACTGAATTTATATAAAGAAGTTTCCTACAAAAAAAAATTTAAAAATATTAAACTAAATATTTAATGTATGATAAAATATAAAAATATATATAATAAAAATAATTATTGTATATATATTAAGTAAAAAATTCATTATTATTATAATTTATTTATATCATATAAAACATATAACCTAATGTTTAATTAATTTAAAACATATATATTTTTTGAAATAAATGTTAGAATAGAAGTTATAATATATATCAATGGAATATTATTTATTTAAAGCACTTTTGTGGAAAAATATGAAAAATACATTTCCATTAGTCACTTACCATGTCATTATTTAATTTTAAATAAATTTTTTAATTAAATATTTTTTTAAAGAGGAAGGAATAAAAAGTAATCAAGTTGTTTCAGATTATTTAATATTTAAAAAAATTGTTATAAATATTATTTAAAAAATTAATTTAAAAAAATATCTTTTTTTTAAGTAGGCATTTTTTAAATATTGAAAAAATATATTTTTTGTAGTAAATATTAGAATAGTAATTTAAGTATTTAAAAAAAAAGTATTAAAAAAATACTATATACTTCAAAAATATTTAATTATTTTTCAAATTAAGTTTCTTTAATAATTAAAAATCTGAAAAATTCAGTGAATTTCCTAACATCCTCTCACATAAATTATGCTTTGTTTCATATTTTTTTCTTACTTAAACGTAAAAAAAGGCGTAAAATGAGGTATGCTGACATTGAGAGACCTCTATTCAAAATCACGATTTCCCTGACAAGAAGAACACTTCCGAGGACTCGTTTGCATCTCATTGCATCGAGACAAAGTGCGCATCTCGCGGCGCTCACGTATCGTTATTTTATCGATGTCTCTGTCTCTCTCTGCCTCTATCTCTATTTCGCTCTCGCGCTCTAGTGTCTAATTCGAATGTCGCATTAGAAGACGCAGATAACAGACACGGGCAGCTGAAAAAGAGGGAGAAATAACAGGCAAAGTCAAACAGAGCGATGAGAGTGTCTCGTCAGTTGTGCAAAACCAGCGCGACGCATCGCAAGTGCATAAAAGTACATGAAACAAGAAAATAATTTGACGACACCGCGTGTATTTTTTTCGAATTATTTCGCCTACGTCATCGATCGTCATTCATATTGTGTCATTAAGGTAAAATGCTACCCTCAACCAATAATAAGATGTGCAAAACAAAAATTAATTTAATCATTTAAAGAAATTGCAAGAGATAATTAAATGCCAATTAAAAACCCAGAAGCGTTGAAGGATGTATGATAAATGACTGTCATCATGATAAGTGATGATTTTTGCTATAAAAAATGCTCTAGATAAATATTCGATTGTAAACTTCTACGTTTACTCTAAAAATATATTTTTTTAATCCTAAAAAATAAATAAAAAGCATGTTTAAATAAATAAGAGTAAAAATAAATAAATAAATAAATAAGAGTAATATAATAAATAAATAATAAATAAGAGTAAGTATAAAAATAGATAAAAAATATGTATGTGTTTTACTTATTGCAATGTTTAAAAACATTATTTTCAAAATTGAATTTAAAAGTCAGAAGAGTTGAAACGTGATATAAATGATTGATGATAAATGATGACTAGTAAAAAGTACAAATTTTTGCATTTTGTTACAAAAAAATACTTTAGGTAAATAATATTTGATTAATATGTAAACTATACGTTTCCTAAAAAAATTATTTTTTAATTCTAAAAAAATAAATAAAAACACATGTTTAAATAATTAAAAGATAAAAATAAATAAGAAACCTATGTGCATTATTTGCAATGTTTAAAAAGTATTTTCAAAATTTAATTTTTAAATATTTAAATTTTCAGAATTAAATTTAATAAGTTCTCAATTGATAAATTATACAAAAAGGCGAATGTATAAAAAAAATACAAAGTATTTTCGAAATTCGAAGAGCGATGTCAAGGCTCGCCAAAACCAGATGACCTCATCAGCTGATTTTGGTGGCCCAGATTTTGTACGCAACTGTCTGCGTGCGATCGATAGGTAGAAAATTTGTATAACAAATTATAAATTGCATAGTATTTTTCGAGAACAAAAACATTTTTTCTACAAATGTAAAAAGAAATAAAATAAAAGATACAGATATCTTGAAAAGTATGTTTAAATTGTAATTTGGTTTATTTATAAATGATATGCAAGTTGTAAGAATTTTCAATATTGTTGTTTAAAGAAGATAACTTAAAGCCTAAGGTTTCACAACGTCTTCGTGATGAGACGAAATACTTAATAACGTGTTATTCGAGATAAAAACTGACTTCAATGACAGTTGCATAACACGCGAAAATGTTCCGACGTTCTGTTCCTTTCAGTATCGCTGCATTATATCACAATAAAAAAAAGTGCGCTTATAGTAAGTCAACATTGTCATTTATTATTTGTTTGCATTTTTACGCGATATAAAATGTCAATGATATAATTTGAGTATCGGGCCAGATAATTGAAAAAAGACGGCACTGTTATCGAATGATAAGAATTGATAGCATCCAGGGCTGGATAAGTTAATGATTAATAAGTAACTTATAATCTTACAATTTTTAAAACTAAGATAAGTTAAAGTTAATTGCTTATAAAATTAATTTAGTTAAGTTAATAGTTGCATAAACAAAAAATTAACTCAATTAAAGTTAAGATTAAATTAACTGAAATTAAATCAAAAATTAATTTTTAAAAACTTTTATTTATATTAAATTAGAATTTTGTTTGTTAATTCTTTTAAAATTTATAATAACAAATAACAAAGAAATTTTGATTTTTATATAGAAATATATTTTTTGGTAATTATAACTGATGACAAATAAACGTAAGAATTAATAATTCTTTAATTTAAAAATAATACGTTTATAACTTTTATAAAAAAGTTAATAAGTTTAAGGTAAAAAATAACTAGTTAAAGTTAAAAACTAATACATTTTAAATTAATTAATTGTAAGCTAAGTTAAAAGTTATTAAATCTCTTTTTAACTTTTAACTAATTAATTAGTTATTACCCAATCTTGACAGCATACAATCATGTGAATAGATCCCCAACAATTAAATACTTCGAAAAAAAAAGGCTTTTTGGATAAAATGTTTTAAATAAAAGTTATAGAGCTTTAAATGTCGCATTAAATAGTAATGTTAGTGCGACGATATATAACATTGTTAAGGTCATGTAAAATTTATTTAAAAATTTTTTAATAAAAACCTTTATTTTTGAGTGCATATTCTTCTAGCTTATATCGAGAGCTTTTCAAAATGCTATAATAAAGTATTTTTTCATTCAGTGTTTTTCGAATTATAATGCTTGAAGTTTATATTAGTATTTTTTTACATAAAATATAAAATATCTTGTATAATATTTAGTTTTCGATACTCTTATTTTAATACTTTTATACATAAAATAATTAGACAAATCAATTAGTGTAAAAAAACGCGTAGTTATTTTTAAGAAAATGTATATAATTTGCAATATATTTTTTCTCTCATTATTCTGTGTATAAACAATAGGTTATTAATATATAAGGTTATAAATATAATTAAAATATTAAGATAAGATTACAAAAAATTGAATGTTTTACAAAATATTTTGTATTTTATGTCAAAATACTATATCTTTTAAACCTCATAATTCGAAAAATACTTATTGTTGACGGAAAAAAACTTTATTATAATGTTTTAAAAAGTTCTTAAGATAAGCTACATAAATATGTAATCAAAAATAAGGACTTTAAAATTTCAAAGTGAATTTTACGTGGCCTTTACACAATGCTATTTATAGTCACACTAATAGCTCTATAACTTTAATTTAAACATTTTCCTCAGAAAGCCTTTGTTTTCGAGATATTTAACTGTTGCAAGATTTTTGGGACACCCTGTATATATACTGGTCAATAAAATTATTACATAAATAATTTCACGTCAAAATTTCGCACGACTTCAAATAGATATTTTGGGAAAACTTAATTGACGATGACATTAAATATCATACAAATAAGTTCAATTATATTTATATGTATAATTTAGAATTCTTTATAATTGCTTTAAAAAATTATTACTTCGCAAGATATGAATTATTATTTCTTGTAAGTAGCAAGCAAGTAAAACGATTAATTGAATTCGACTCCTAGTTTTAAGTACATATTGTACTTCATCCCATTCTTAAGGCTTCTCGCCTCTGACGTCATAATCTAACATGGCCGCGGCAAGGACCTAGGAGCCTTAATAACCTTAATATTGATCTACTCCGTCATTATGTAAATAGTTTTGTTTAATTATTAGTAATCATATATGGAAAATTCTTTATAAAGCTCACACGAATATTATATAATTTTAAAAATCCGAAATCTATTAAATTTAAACATATAAATTAACACGATTTGGTATTTATTTTTATATAAAATTATGATATAAGCTCTACAAATCCATGAGGAAAAATTAGCATATTATCAATGGTGCAGAGAGGTATTAAGACATTCCGAACGCTAAACACGTCTCCAAGTTCTCAACTCTACGTCAAACTTGCCATGTGTTGGTGTGTATGTGTGTATGTGTGTGCGCACGCGTGGTCGTGTTTTGCATGCGCAAGTCTTCCCCCAGATACGATTAGAATTAATTCGCGACATCTGTTTATTGTTACGGTTGCCATTGTGTCATTTCGCGATCGCAGTCATTTATGCACGTGCGACGACGATAATGATGCAACAAGGAAATCGATTAAAGAAGAATTAATAAAACCAATCAAAATCCTTGATTATGTAATCAAGAGGAAAGTGTTTGCGGGAAATACCGATCGCGAAGTTTTCGTTTTCCTTTCAACGACGATAATAATAATTGTAGAGATAGCCCGATCAGATAGTACTAATTATATGTTATAAACGAAAAAGCGTGATAATTTCTATCGCTTACTGCGTAATAAATTTTGTTTAATTATATCCGGAAAAATATATACATAGACGATATATCAGCTGTATTCGTCAAAAATTACAGTTAGGGAAAATACATGCTATCTTATTATATAATTAAAATTCCGAAAAATTCTAAATAATGAATCATATCCAAAGAAGATTAGATCCGCGAAGTTAAATTATCTAGCTAAGAATTAAAATCTAATTATAATAAGATAGTATAGTACGAGACCGAGTCTACAGAACGATTAGAAAAATATTTGATAATAAATATCGAAAGGAGATTACGCAAAGTAAAATTATCAGCTGTATATGTTAAAAATTGTTGTTGCAGAAAATACTACACTATTCTCTCATAATTAGAATTATAGAATTATAATTTAAGAAGATTTATATGCGATTAGAAAAAGAAATTTAATTAATTTTTAATATTATTAAATATTTTTAAATTATCAATATTAAATTTAATTAAATTATTAATAAAATGTGTAAATTATTTATATTAATAAAATACATAAATTATTAAGGTTCCCAACGCCTCGTCAATCATGTTGAACGTCAGAGGCGAAAGATATGTCCATGAACAATTCCATATAGCTTTAACACACTTTTAAAATACATCGAAAACTATTCTTTTCCCTTTATAATCAATCAACAGCTGTAAAATGTTTGAAACATCTGAAGTGCTGTTTCATCGAAATATTCTTTTATTTCGAAATAGCATCTAAGAATTTTCGACGTGTGCTTTCTTGCCTCTGATGTCACAATTTAAGATGGCCTCCGCGAGAACCCATAGAAGCCCATAGAAGACCCATAGAAACCCATAGAAGAATTAATATTTAATATTTAATTATATTTATATTAATTAATTTAATATTAATTAATTTAATAATATTTATTTAATATTAATATTAATTAATTTAATATTAATTATATAATATTTATATTAATTTTATATCAAGGTTGATAAGAGAGAATTAAATCGACCAACTGGCTAAGGTGTTGAATTTAATTTATTAGCAACGTTTCGACCGCTATATCGGGTCCTCTTCAGACTATTAAATGATGATAAAGATCTTAGATTCGATCATGCCAACCAGTGAAAGGAACGAACTAGAGTAATAATTCAGTCATAACTTTACACTGTGCACGAACGCCGGTTAAACATACACTCAATAATTTTACATTAATTATATAATATTTCTATTAATTTTATATTAAATAATTTAATAATATTTATATTAATAAACTTGGCAAAATTGATTTCGACGTAACTAGCAATTTTATTCAATACCGTCGTTGACGAAACATCATAGCGATGAGACGTGTTTCCTCTTTTAACTATTAATTTTAAATAAGATCGGTTTTATATTGCGTTAATCTCATTTTAATTGATGGAATTCTCACTTGATAAGGACCACAACCAAATGGTCGAAACGTCGTGAAAGTATTGAATAAAATTGCTAGTTACGTCAAAATCACTTTTGCCAAGTTTATTTTCACCACTAGCGTCCAATATTAATTTTGATTGATTTATATTAATATTAAAATAATTAATAAAAAATTATACCCAAAGGAGATTACACACAGTAAAATTATCGAGCCAAGGATCAATATTAAATTGATTAAGGAATCCATAGATAGAAGAAAGTAGCGAAAGCAAAAGATCAGGGGTATCCTGTGTAAAGTAACAGTTAATGCACCGAAACGAGGTGTAAAAGTTAAGTAACATTACGTATCTAACATCAATGTGGTTTTTGTGAGATGAGAACCTGGAAGAACGCGTAATCCAATGCAAAACAGCTTCCGTGTTAAGATTCATGTAGGTTACGTGATTACTGGCCAATTATTATGTTACATATATCACGATAATATGCAGAAGAAGCGCAAACAATTTACGATATTTATCGGTATGTGAAAAATTGCCTCAAGCGGTTTTCCCCTTTTTTGTGTTTGTTGTCTCTTGATGTAATTTCTCTTGTCGGCTGCAATTATCTTCCAGTAACTTGATAATCATTAAGAGGGAATTACCGATAGTGTATCGATATAGTGATCTTCCGGAGATTAGTTATTTATTTACTTTGTCATGAATAACAAGACGAGGAAAAATATCTGGAAATGCGTCAAACTGATATAGATTAATTATCAACTGGAAATGCATATGATGCATATTAAATGTCTTTTATTAAATTCTCAATATATACATATAGAGATACGAGTTTGTCAAAGACATTCAATATTCATAATATGCATTTCCACTTGATCATCCGTCAGTTCAACGCATTTCCAGATATATTTATTTATTTATTTTAAGTATTTCATATAAAAAAATATGCTCAAAAAGCTAAGTGATAATTTTAACATCAAATAACAAAATTTTTAAATTTATACATTTTAACGAGACATATCGATCATTTACAAGTTATATCAATTTTTATTAATTAATTAATCTCTCATAGAATTTTTTCCCCCTTTTATTAGCAAAAAATAATTTATATCGCGAAAATTTTGGAGAAAAAAGAAAGTAATGATAAAAAATCTGTATTTTATACTGAAGAAATGGCTATCTAAGCATCCCTGTTCGCAAATAATTTTCGAAAATAAACGCGCACTTATTATTAAAAATAATAAAATATCACATATATGTTACGGAAAGTCATTCACAAGCAATTATACAAGGTTATACTAAGGTTAATCGAATACATCTCGCTAACAACGGATTACACAATCTTGAGAGAATGACTATTAACTTTTAACTATTATACTATATACAGGATGTTTTCTAAATAAGTCAGAAAAACTTTAGGAAATAATTTTTTTTTAATTAAGAGAGATTTAATTAGGTTTTTATTTTTTTCTCAAATTTGGATAAGTTAAATAATGAAAATTGATGAATTTTTCACTAATTTCCACAAAAAGTATATTTATTAATATTTTTTAATCTTCCCGTATCATTATAAGAGGATGAAACTAACAACCCCTATTCAATTTTTTATTAGAACTTTTGATCAGATCGGAATGTGATCATCTACAAATATGCGTTACTTTTCTGCGATGACTATTATATTTTAAATACGTATAATAATCTTATATGTGTGTTTTAAGCTTTACTAAACTACATATATATTACTTGATTATGTGCTATATTATTTTGTATGTAATAACTTACAACTGTTTTAAATTGAAAATAAAAATATATTTAATATATTAAATTAATAATTTGTAATAAGTTAACTTCTTTTAACACAATAATTAATATTATTTATACTAAGAATAAAAATTATATGGGATTCAGATTTTTTAATTAAAAAATTCATAAAATTTTAGACAGTCGTAACTTTCCGAAAAGTTGTTAGCCCTAAGTTTTAAATAAATTAACTATTAAAAAGTAACTATTAAATTACCACAAAAATGTAACTAATTGTAAGTTAAGTTACAGTTATAAGTGCAGAAAAAGGAACAAAGTTATAGTTACCAAAAAAATATAACTGTAATTGTAACTTTGTTACAAGTAACGAGTTACTTCTCAATCTTGAAAAAAATAGATGTTATAGAAAAAAAGAACATTAACTGTATAATAAATGACAGTCTTACAGACTTGACGAATCCGAATGACCGTGACATTAATAAAGTCGCAATTGCTCGTTTAATTGTTGCGTAATTAAAAATTCGCGTTTATTCAGAAAGAATTTAGTGTCACGGACACACATCAATTTTGTACTTCTGCAACATTTATCTCACAACAGTCGAAGTTTATCGCACTATAAATAAAATCATGCACTTTATTTATTGCCCGCGATACCGGACTTAATTAATGCATCGCGCATTTTTATCGATACGGTGCACAATTGCATCCACGTATAAGTGCATTGCAAATAATGACTTCTAGAACCACTACGTCATTCATTCTATAAAATCGGGTCGTTATCAAGTCGTTCCGTTTTTTCTCTTTTTTTTATATATATATTCTCATACACAGTTTTTTATGCGCACATTATACTTACACTTTGCAATTTATTTTATACGTAATCTTCCGAGAGACGATAAGGAAAATGCTTATCTACAAGATGCATTTGCATGAAGAATCATAGTCGCGCGAACGACAGTTTTTGATAAACAATTCTCTCTCTTCGTGGTATACATATAAAATAACGCGACACTTCGTCACGATGACAGTTCAGACTTGGATACACGAGTGATACGTTGCCCAATGAAAAATACATACATGTCTATATCGATAATAAGTCAATTGTGCAGTGTAATGATAAAGTGAGATTTTTTTTTTTTTTTTTTACAAACCGATTCGTGTCACGAACGTATCTATACGATATTCGAAGTTTTCATTCTGGGTGTAAGTAAATTGGTAAAATTTATTTTAAAAAATTAAAATGTTATTAAATGCATGTTCGAAAATTGAAAGAACTTTATAGAGAAATATGTATTGGTTTTTTTTAAATTTATAAATAAAAAGTCTTTTTTGTATGTTTCATATATCATATATCTGTTGTATATTTTCATATATCAAAATTCGTGAAAATCGAAAATGCATAAAATTACGACCATTTGTTTGCGTTGAATTCAAATTTTAATAGAATTTTTCGATACTAAATAAAGCATAAAATTCAAAATTTACGAAAAACATTGATTTACAACTATTATTAAATTGTTGTTTAGATTAAAGTTAACGAGAGTTTATCTTGATACAAATTCACAACATAACACAATAATAATTTCACTTATTCAAAACAAATTGTAGAATATATGATCTCCGCCGCGATCCAATGACAATTTTACTAATTATTTATAACAACTTTTTGTTAAATATACGTTTGAATTTTGGAAATGTCATTTTCTAATACATATGTTTAAATAAATTAAAATATTGAATATTTAAAATTTTAGTTTTAGGACGTACGTTATTTATTAATATTTTTTGTTGTTTTTGTTCGACGAGTTCTATCAATTCTGAAATTCAATTCATCTTATACCTATCACGCTGAAAATTCTTAGATGCCATTTTTAAATAAAAAATATTTCAATGAAACACTATTTCAGATGATTTAAGTACACTTGTAAAATACGTCAAAAACTATTCTTTTCGTCGATTAATTACAAAGGGGTCTTAAGGATTAAAGATTTTTAAAAATAAAATTTGTAAATAATAGCATTATGTAGATAACTTTAAACAACTTTCAGTTTAAGAGAAATTTATTTTACAGCTTAACTGGAGGTCCTAGAGATACTGACAACCAAATAACGTCCATTTTGTGCCAAAGAAAACTCGAAATTCCAATTTCCACGTACAATGTATGTCGATTATTTTATAATATGTGTATATAGGATGACCCAAAATTAGCGGATCACTTATTAATGGTAGATTTTTAGAATCATTTAAAACTGATTTTTCCTCGAGCTGCCAATAACACTGTTTAAAAAATGACTTTATTTTCGAACACCGGAACGAGACTAGTCATTTTTTATAGTTCTTTGGACACTGATTGAACACAAATTTGTCTTCAAAATTGCTCCATCACGTCACATATTTAAGTTGACAAGTTACAAACAGTTTTATATTATGTTTATTTATTTTTAAAGATCTTTTAGGTCATTGAATACGAAATCAATGTTAAAATTGTCAAGTTCAAAATGATACTCAATATGGGGTATGTAAAAATAAAAAATAATATTTTTTTTTTAATCCACCATATTGAGTTCACCATTTTGACAATTTTGATATTGGATTCGTATTCAGTGACTTAAAAGACCTTTGAATAAGTAAACATAATTTAAAACTTTTTGTAACTCGTCAACCTAAGTAAGTCAGTTATTTAGGCAGTTAATTTCTGCAATATCCCCTATTCAACTATGGATATCTTATGAACCAAAACTGATATCGAAAATTCCTATTGAGGATTAAAAGTTCAAACAATATACTTTATTTTGGTGGCAAGAAAACTTTTTTAGCATGTCGCTTTAATTATTGTAGCTATAATATGACAAAGTTCGTGAAAATAGCTCTTTTTTGTAACTTTAATTGCATGTCTCTTAAAATTGTCACGTGATGAATTCGTGTTTAGCGTTCAAAAACCTATAAGAAACGACTAGTTTCGTGCCGGTGTTTTTTTTGTTGAACAATGTAATTTTCGAGTTAAGTAAAGTAAATTATGTTAGGTAGGTAAACAATCAAAATAAAGGGATTTTCACAAACTAAGCTTTGCGGAAATAAGATATAAACAAAACTACATTCTTCAATTAATTTCCAAGTAGAACTTTCACTTTAATAGAATTTTAATTTAAAACTTAGTCATAAAGATACATTTTGGCAAAAATTAGGAACAAGCAAAAAATGATGGGTTTCTCAACATTTTCGCTAAGGAAAAATCGTCTCCCAGGAATCTTCCATTAACAAATGATCCATTAATTCTGAGACATCCTGTTTAATAATCTCGATCTTCAATTTTTCTGAGGCAATCGCTAATATAACACCTCTTCTTCCTAGGAAGACGCAATCAACGACCAGCATGCTTCCAGTTAAAAATCTGGACGCACTGTTGATGCAAACGTATGGTCCGGATTTTCAAATACACGACGCGGAGTGGAAGCAACTGACGGATCCGGGGGAAAACTTCGGCAGCCAAATACTAGCCGTCACTGTAAACGCCGAGCAGAGCGGCAAGAAGAGAACCCTAAACATGGTCGTCAAGCTACCACCCAGATCCCAATACCTGCTGGATCTGTTTGACAGTCCGATAACTTTCAAAAAGGAGTTGGACTTCTACAGCACGGTGGCGCCGGAATTTACGAGATTACAGAACGAGAGCGGAATCCCCCAGGAGACCCTGAGCGTCATCACCCCGCAATTCCTGGGCGGCAGACTAGGTCTGCGGGATCCGCGGTGCTTCGACGAGCAGGCCGCGATTATCCTGGAGAACCTAAAGGAGAACCATTACACGACCCAGGATCGCATCCGCGGCCTGGACAAGATGCACATGGACTTCGCGATCGATCACCTGGCTAAGTTGCACGCCACCACGATCGGCCTAAAGCTGAAGAAACCTGGACTCTTCGAGAAGGCGATCCTGCCCGTCCTCGAGTACTCCGTAAATGAGGACGCGAAGGACTGCGTCGTGGACATGGTGCAGAAGGCCCACAACGATTACAAAAGCATGAAAAAAGCGGAGCCTTATCTGGACAGGATCCAGAAGACGCTCGAGTACGCGACGCGAGTCACTTTAACGCCCAGAGAGCCCTGGACGACGTTGGTGCACAACGATTTCTGGGTGAACAACATGCTGTTCAAGTACGACGAGTCGACGGGCCGGCCGATCGACATGAAGATCGTGGACTTTCAATTGACGGTCTACGACTACGGGGTGCACGATCTCATATTCTTCCTAATGTCAAGCGCCCGGGAGGAGGTGCTCGACGAACATCTCGACAACATGATCGACCTGTACTACGACTCCTTCGTCGAGTGCTTGGAATCGCTGGGCGTCAGCGC
Source organism: Nylanderia fulva (assembly GCF_048542155.1). NCBI lineage: Eukaryota > Metazoa > Arthropoda > Insecta > Hymenoptera > Formicidae > Nylanderia > Nylanderia fulva. The sequence goes on from NW_028189507.1 coordinate 315,107, forward strand.
GAACCTATTCCCCAAGAGTCAGTTTCTGCAGCAGCTGAATCAGTGTGCGCCCATCAGGTTCAAGCAGTGTATCATGATGGTGCAGGTGATTCAGGCTGCACGCGGCTCCGTCACCGAATCCACCGACACGGCGGACAAGGACGTCTTCAAGGGCGGCATCGACGACGAGAATTACAAGCGAAAAATGCTACACGTCTTGTCTGTGTTCGATCGGAAGGGATGGCTCGTGAAATGATGAAGAGTGGAAGGATATACTTGTGCAAAAGATCAAATAAGATCAGTCCTTTTAGCGAAGAGAGAACGTTCTGTGTTAGCCGAAATCATTGTCGCCAAATAATGTTATAATGACAATAAGTAGTAAAGAAAATTGACAAGTATCTTATGCGAACGTATTTGTAAAGTTGTATATAAATGTAGACGATGAGAAAATTCTATTTTTAAGACGATATTAGGACCAAAACTAGTGAGAGAATTAAGTCAGTAATTGCTAAGATGATGTAAAAATTATTAGAGCAATTTATTTGTCACGAGGCTAAAAATACGATCAATATTCGCCGCATTTTGCCTCTCGTTCAGACATAAAGTAGAAAATTTGTTCACGTTAACGTGTAAATATTGTAAATTATAAGGTAGTATTTTATATGACTATTAAATGAGACTATATATATATATATAGTATAATAAAGCAGCAAATATTTACATACATGTGTTTACTCATATTATTCAAACTACTATTGTTATAAATTACTATATAAATTACCCGAAATTAGAAATTACTCACCTCCAGAAGATCGGCTACGGTGTCGGGTAGGTTGAATTCTCTGACAACGCGCAATCGCACTTGCCGATTTATTTCGTGTCGCGAGGAAAGTGGTAAGCTTATAGCTCGTTGACAGCTCGGCGATTGCTTCAATTTCTGCTCTCGCTTTAGCATAGCAGCCATCGTTGCAGAATCTGGCACTATAACGCAATCAATCACAAGTTTTTCCATCAATTATTAATTAAATTCATCTATCTACTCAATTGATTTTATAAGAATTTTTATTTAAAATTACACATAAAATAAGAAAATTGATAGATACAGCTTTTTAAAATAATTTATATGCGCTTTCCAATGTTTTCTATTCATTATTAAAAATCGTTAAAATGTTTTTACTTTCTTATCATAAAGTTAAGCGTCGAGATTGGATAAAATAATAGCCATGCAAATTTTCATAATCAATTTCGAAGTACCCCGCACTAATCTTATATAATTTGGGTTAAATCAGCTGTCTTTCATATATTGTAACTTATGACCTACTGAACACAAAAATCAATAATCTCAAAACCTAAATAATGGATAATTATTGAGTTACAGTCCATCAAACAGCTCGCAATGCCCGAGTTTTTCATGTTTGACCAATTTACAATCAGTAATTATCTAGCTTTGAAGCTATTATATCTTTTGTTCAGTAGATCATAAGCTATAATATATGGAAAACCCAACTGATTTAACCGAAATTAATTATTTTATATAAAATTAGTGCAGGGCATCAATTAAATTCATCTACTAAAATTATTTATAAAATTTCCAGAGAATTATCTGATTTTACAAGCATTTTCATTTTAAATTCCAATCAGTAACTGTCCAACTTTCAAGCTATTACATTTTTTGTTCAGTAAATCATAAGCAATATATGAAAAACCAACTGATTTAACTGAAATTAACCATTTTACATAAGATTAGTGCAGAGGGATATTTTTTTCAGAAAGTAATAAGATAATAGACACCTGGAAACGCCGCAGCAAGGACGTCAACACCAGCGGTACCCATGGCTCTTGGTTTCTCCTCAACCATGTACAACGCATCCGGTATATCCGCGACGTATCGCGGCCTCCGTAATCTCACTAGATCAGCTTCCTGGACCATCTGTTCTTCCACCAAGGACTGCAATAGTCAATAAATACAATTCATCAGCGTATACCACATCGACAAATACACATTCCTAGAAATTTAAACATTATCAATACTACCTTAATCTCTTCGTAATATGGCATGAATAGCCTCGGCCTCACGAAAAATCCATTCTTTTTTCCGCCCCTTATCCAAGCGTTCACCCGCAAGTTATCCCTTTCGTCTCCTATCATATGACTCGGCGGGGTTGAAACCAGTCCCCTCCTAATAGCCTAAAAAAATGTAGTGTATTAATAAAATAATTTTTTTTTCGATGGTTTAAAATATTTTGCAAGAAATAACACGCGTAATTACCTGTGCTAATGCTTCGCTATTTGGCGGCAATATGTGATCTATTCTGACAAGCGGTAAAAGTTCGCTGAGTATCTCCCGTAATTCGATGTCGCTGAGATCTCGTTTCTTAATACCCTTCCTGGTGACGGAGTGCACGGTATGGCTGAGCAAATTAGGCTCCCGATCCTCCATTCGACGTACCAATTCGTGTTCGCCCCACTTGAGGACTGCCTGCAGTACTTCAAGTTCGCTCGCTTGTAAAAAATGACTCTGTAATACGTTCGCTAAGTGGGCATGATCAAGCTGATGGAGAATCGAGGACGAAGCAATCGGCTGAAATTCCTCCCTCAAGTAATGTAATGCTTGTCTGTGCACCCATGCTGATCCGTGAGGTTGACTGCCCCACCTGCACATATTATGACATAATTCTTTGTAACTACTGATACTCCTAGAAGAGAATCCATCAGTACCCAGATAGCAAGTATATGTCATTTTGACATTTAATGATATCATAAATGTCATTTTGCCATTTAATGACGTCATAAACTTCAAAATGACGTCAAATGATGTCATTTGCTGCTTAATAGTTGCGTGCAAGAACTTACTTGAGAACAGCCGGAAGCGATTCCAGGGTGAGATACTCCAAAATAAGATCCTCGCAACCTTGCGACAGTATATCAAGCTCGAGAAATCGTCCGATCTGATACAATTCCATCGCTTCTTCCAGAGGACTCGGTCGCATTCGGCCCGTATGTGTCAGAGCTTGAACCTGCAAGTTTACACATGAACATTAGTGATGTACAGAATACTTTGACGTCTTGATAACCGAAATCTTCACCTCTCCCAGACTACCAGCGCTGTTTCCGCAGCCGCTTCCCCGCAATATTAGCGACAAGTCGACGGTGTCGAGATACACGGCGTGCAACAGAACCCTGGCGTACCGTTTAGGTATCACACTCTCGTCCAACACTATTCTAGTAGGTATATGAAGCGCCCTTTCCGTGTGATCCTCGCCCGATCTGGTCCGTCTCTGTATTAAATTTCGAAAGAAGGGAGATCTCGCGGAGAGTATCGCTTTGTGACATGGCAGCTCTAATTTCGGACGAAATCCGTACTCCGAACTCCCGCTGTCCGGTCGTTGATAATCGTTGTCCGAAGTGAAGACGAGGGCGGCGTCCGCGTAATCACCGGTGTCCAGCAGATATCTGAGATCGTGCTCCAACGGATTCGGTGTTCCGAACTCCTCGCCGAGTCGCCGCAGCAGATTCGCCTCCAACGTCGCATCGTGCGGACAGATATCGCCGGTATAAAGGTACCGTAACAACGCCGAGAACATCTGCACCTCGAGATGCGGAGTCCTCAGCTCCAAACATATTCTTGCCCCGTATCCTGCAATTTTCAATATTATTTTTTATATAGCAGGGAAGAATTTATTTAAAACTTGAGGAACTTTAAATTTTACAATTAAAGGACCCTTCATAATTCTTATGAAAATTGGATTTTGGTGAAATTGACTGCTTTTTTTATATGTTGTAACTTTTGATCTGCTGAACAAAAGATGTAAGAGCCTCACAATTAAATAATAGACAATTACTGAGCTATAGCAAGTCAAACAACTTGCAGAATCTGAGTTTTTCGTGTTTGACTGATTGTATTGTAAATCAGTAATCGTCTTATTTAGTTTTGAGCCTATTACATTTTTTGTTTAGCAAATCAAAAACTACAACATACGAAAAAACTAACAGATTTTAAAATTAGATTTTATATACAGGGTGTCACATAGGAAATTGTTAATCTATTGTCATTTTTTTAACGCATGTAGTTATTGAGAAAACAAAAATTATGTTGAAAAAAAGAAAATCTGCAGTTTTTAATGGATATAAATAAAATATTTGTATACTAGTTTATTTTATTGATAAAAAGTAATGAAAAAAGTGCTAATAATCCATTAAAAACTGTATATTTTCCTCTTTTCAACATAATTTTTGTTTTCTCAATAATTGGATGCATTAGAAAATAACAGTTAATTAGTTTCAGCATTTTCCTATGGGACATCCTGTAAGATTAGGGCGTAATTTTTTAATTATGTGAAATCCTACATGAAATTGAATCCTGATAAAATCAGTTGGTTTTCTCATATATTGTAGCGTATGACCTACTGAACAAAAAATGTAACAGGCACAAAGCTAAATAATAGACAGTTATTGATTTACAATCAGTCAAACATAAAGAACTCAGGCCTTGCGAGCTGTTTGACTGGCTGTAACTCAATAATTGTCCATTATTTAGCTCTAAGTTCCTTGAGTCTTGAATCCCTTGTTCAGCAAGTCATAAGCTACAACATATCAGAAAAAAATCAACTGATTTAACTAAAATTGATTTCACATAAGACAAAAAACGATAGATATACTATTAAATTGTAAATTAAATTAATAAATGTATATATACCGGGGCAACCAGCCAGAAGATCCCTAAAATACGGGCATCTGGCAGAAAGCACGGCTCTGTGAACGGGAAAGCACGCTCCCCTATATACAAGATCCACATCGGAACAATGTTTGTAATCATATAACATTGACAGGTCTTGTTTGAAAGTGGCGGCTGGCGGTCTGGCCAATTCAGCTTGAACATGAAGATCTTTCAACGCGGCCAACGCCTCGTACTCTTCGAGCAGAGCCGTTGCTTCCAAGTGACTCCACGTGGACACCAGATCTCTAATAATTCTACCATGATCGCACGCTTTTGAGGAGCGGCGTCTCCTGATAAATTTCTTGCGCAGTGTTGCAAATCCTGTCATCTTCTTCTTTTTCTCTCTGTACATGAATAAACAACTATAGGAAGTTTGATGTGCAATCACATTTGTCACTTTCAGCTTTAAATCATTCTCTTACATTGAAATATAATATTCTAAAGCACGTATTTAAATATATAAACTTTACATTTTTTATTTCAAATCTATTTATATATAGGGCAATCATTGATTAAAATAATGTAGCATATATTATAAAATGTAAGCAGAATAAAATATTTCTGTTATTTGTAAAGAGTTAAAGAGCAATAGCAGTGAATTATATAAAACATTGATAATGTACCTAACTGCAATGCCATGTTGCTCCGGACTACTCGATGCTGAAAGTCTGGCTGCTTGGACTGGATCTCCACCTACGTTGGTGATGCTTGATGATGCAGAAGCACCCATTCTATGTGTCATGTGAGAGGCATCTCCACGCTGTCTTCTCATATACCAGGAATCCCTTTTATCCGTACTATCTATACTTCTTATGCGTCTGCGTTGCAACACACACGGTGTCAGGATGCGAAGTACATTCATTGCTCACCCAGACAACAGTCTAAAATAAGTCAATGGCAATCTATTGGCAATAATTCCATGTTAACATATAATTGAACAAATATTAAATTTCAATATAATTTTAAATATATATTATAAATATTTATTTTAAATATATCGTAAATATATATTTTAAATATATTATAAATATATATTTTAAATATATTATAAATATATATATTATATAAATGTATATACATATATCAAAGTAAATCAAAATTCTTCAGTAGCAAACTAATGTCATTAAATATCAAAATGTCATTTTACAATACTAAATACAAAAACAAGTAATCTATATACATGGACATAGGAAGTATTCCTACATCCATGTCTATATATAATATACCAAATTAAAGTATAAATAATAATCATAATTATAATTTTATCATTAATTATGACAAATGATATATATAAAAGTTTTATTATTATTAAATTTTTATTTTTATTTTTCAAAAATATTCGAGTAAACACAAATTTATTTCGAGCAAAAATCTTGGTTGAATCAGAGCATATTTTTAAAAAAACAGGAAAAAATGTAAATAAAAAAAATGCACTAAAACAAACTTGAACGCGTAATTAAAATAATTAGCGCGACATGTTTTTTTTTTTAATATTTCGAGTGCGTAAAAAAAAACAGGTCTTTAAATTAAGATCGAGCGCTGGAGAGCGGAGAGAGAGATTGACATATTGATAATGCATCGCATGGCAACAGATTTCCGCGAAAGAGATATCACCATCCGGAACCAGGACAGAGAAGAGAAGAGGTAGAGATCTTTCTGCGAGAATTAATTTACTCGAATAAAATAATAAAAAAAAATATATATATATGTATATATACAGACTCTCTTCGTTTTTGACATACATGTCAAAGCTGACTGCAAGATCCAAAATAAAGGGCGCGTTATGTCAAGTCGATGCATGACGTAGACATGGGAGAAAGAACTGCACAGGTTCGCTCACCTTCGCGTCCGCGACGAGGAAAGGAGCGGAAAAAAGGATCACAAGACGCATGCGATGGTGAAAAAAATCGGAGCAACGCTAATAACAAATTGCACACAAAACACATCGCCATCGCTGCACGAGCAGCGAACGAAAATCCGTGGTGGGAGGGTGGTGAAGGGTGGAGGAGGGGGACGCACCTCGGCGTCTGCCTTCGTCCTTACCTGGGTCCCCGGGACTGACGGTGCCACGCGTGTCCATATTATTTGCGATCGCACGCGACGCAACACGACCGTGCGACAAACTCACGCGGATAATCGTCATCACAAAGCACGATGACGGCCATGTTTACAGCTACGCGAGCGAGAGCGTATCCCTACTTTCGTATGTGTGTGTTATGTGTATCGTGCGTGTGGTAAATAAAAGCGAAGCGAGAGAGAGAGAGAGCGCCACGTGGCGCCCTCTGTCTAACGGTGTCAAATATGTATATCGAGAGCTCGAATCGCGAACGAATCGATTCGAACGCGATGATGACGATTTCATACGTCATGTGACGTAGGCGCGCGTCAACGCGAGCGTTTGACGTTTGATGTTTGACGATTGACGTCACGCGCGAGCATTTGACGCTGCGTGGATCGTCGTCTCGGAAGATAATTATAATAATAATAATGAAAATAATAATATAATATAATTTATAATATTTACAAAAAGGTCTCGGGAGATGACAGATATAATTCGTTTGTAAACGAGCGTCGTGAAACTTTTGTATTTATATTTGTGTTTCCAAGAGGTACGGAGAAGACTCGGGGTGCGTTCCGTTATGCACTGCAAGTACTGACAGTACTACCAATAGCGTTCCGATATAGATAGCAGTGCACTGCGAAAGTACTATCATGAGTATATGACGTCATTAATTTTGACGTTATTTCCTGTTGCGATTACTGCAACCGGCGAGGTAAAGCACTCGCAGTAATCAAGATGGCTACCTCCATGTGTACGATGGAACTAACTTTTAAATTCCATATCTGAATATAATGATACAATATTTTTAACGTAATTTTTACATTTTATTCTAGGTATTTTAATTTGTCGTCTCATTTCATTTATTAATTCCATTTCCAAATCGCTTTCACTTGATGACTCACTCGAATCATATATATTCTCGATTAAATTATATGTAATTAATGCAATAATGGTATTATCCATTTCACCAATTTTTCACTCGATGATTATTAGCGAAAAAGGTTAGTTAAAAGTCTGCTGAAAGCGTACTGTAGTGCGTTCCGTTTTACTATTTTGCAGTAGCTTCAAAGTGCACAAAATTAAAAAGGAACGCTGTCAACAGTACACTTGCATGACGTCATAGTGCCAGTACTTGCAGTGCATAACGGAACGCACCCTATATATCGCCCTGTGACATCATAAGATTGATATAACGTGGGAAAAGGCGCGAAGAATTTTTTTTTACATTTTTTGTATTTAAAATTATAGTGTATTGTGTGTGCTTAAAAAAAGATAAAGATGAAGATAAAAATATGTAAATTCATCTTAGATAAGATAAAAATAATTTTTAGTTTTTACGATAAGATAAAATTATATATATGACGATTCATCTAGATAACTTCCAGATATTTTTTAAGACCACTTATATGTATATAAACACAAATATAAAAAATATAAATTATAAAGCAATATAAAACTATATTTATATTTTTATTTCTAAGTTTTTAGCACTTACTAAAAATATTTAAATATTTTTATATGTTACGTACTCTAAATAAAAAATTACCTGAATATTACAGTATCTCGTCAGTGGTAAAAATAACACTTTTTTCCTCTAAGATGCAGATATAGATATAATATATATTTTTTATTATCTATACAAAGATAAGATAATGCTAAAATTTCATATAGATGATCATCTATATAACTTTATTTAAATAACAGCAAACACTGTATATACAAAATATATTTAACTTTTGACGTTTGACGAGAAAGCGAGAGTTTTAATCCAATTTATCATAAACTACATATTTAATATGACTAATTTTCTTCTTCTCAATTATTTACATTTTCTTCAATTGTACAATATATATCTTATATATCAAGATAATATAACTTCATATGTATAACAATTATAATTTTATAAAAAAAACTCAACCATCATATTTATACATATATACATACAAAAATAAAAGATTTAAGAATAAAAATAAAACATTTTCTCTGTTAGCATTATTGTACAAAGCTAGAGATATTAATGTAAAAAAATGTATAAAAATGTAATATTATTGTAAATAAATTTTAGAGTCTTGCATGCATACCACCAGATGCTACTATAGTTTCACCGGTAATGTAAGAAGCATCGCTACTTGCTAGAAATGCAGCGACACTTCCAATCTCATTTGATGTTCCCAGTCTTCTCATATTAATACGTGATATTGCTTCATTGTAGGCTTCCTCTGATTCGTATAACTGAAATCATAATAAATTTATGTATAAGAGATTATTTTTCCACAAAACAATAAAAATTATGGAAAAATACCGGTTGTGAAAACTTGGTCTTTATTATTCCTGGTGCAATACAGTTTACACGAATTCCTTCAATTGCAAGCTCCTCCGCAGTAGTTTTAGTTAGGCTCAGTAAAGCAGTCTTGCTAATTGAATATACACCTAGCAACTAAAGAAAAGATTAATATAATTTTTCTTTCTAATAAGATATATTTTTTTATTATAAAAATTTCTTTTAGTCTAAATAAAGGATTTTATATAAAAATAGAAACAAACTTTAAATAAACTCACACCAAAAGGCTGATATCCAGCGATTGAAGATACAATAATAATAGAAGGTGATTCACTGCATTTGAGAAGCGGCAGAGACTCTTTCATAAGCAGGAATGTAGACTTGACATTGATGTCAAAAATTTTGTCCCATATTTCCTCGGTGCTATCTAATACGGGACCAACTGCTGGGTTAACAGCTGCATTAGATACCAGAATGTCCAGACCTCCAAAATTTGATTTGGTCTGCAATTTTTCACAATTTATCTGAATTATTGATATATATATACTAATACACAATTATATTTAGAAAATAAAATAATCTACCAATAATAATTGGAAAAAATGTATTACAATACCCAAAAACCCCAGTTATTATAATCCAATGTTATAATATAGCAACTAGTAGATACTCTTTTGTTTAGTTTAATATCTTTGAAGATATTAATTATAGGACTCATATTAATTAGATTTTTTTTTTCGTGTTTTGATCAATACTATCTGCTCTCAAAATATGTGACTCTTTTTTTTAATCTCTAGTTCATGTTTAGATCTGTTCTTTTCAGCTGAACTGGCTGTGCTAATTCAAAATTTATCTTTTTACTCTACATTGGAAGAAAAAAGATAACATTTACTTTTTCAAATAAATTTTTCCTATCTTCTGCCTTTCCCACATGACAGACGGTGCCTGCAACTTGCAATCCCTCGGACAGAAGTTCCTCTACAGCTTTTTTCACATTTGCTTCTTTACGGCTGCTGATCATCACTTTAGCACCTTCCTGTGCCAAACGTCTCGCTATAGAAAATCCTATCCTGTGGAAATTAAGAAGAAGCAAGGTAACCTAAGCAAGGAAATTCAGAATATTGGTAACTATTTTGCAGAGAAAGAAATAAGAAAAATAAAAAATATCAGAGCTTTCTTGAACAACATTGACTGTATTGTGCAGAATTGTTTGCTTGAATTATAAATAAATAAATATATATATATATATATATATGATTTTTTTATATTTACCCTTCTGTAGACGCTGTCACAATCGCGACTTTTCCTTCTAATCGGTTGCATTTTACCGAAGAAGAGACGTTAGTGCCGAATTTTCGGGCACTTTGATTTAATGCGGTACGTAGCATCGTAGAAAATGAGGCAGAATGATTAGGCAGTCTAGTGGTGGGCAATGTTCACTCGATGCTTAGAAAATCGATGCTTTTTATTACAACATCGATTATTTTAATCGATGTTTTTGCTGATCGATACATCGAGTAACAATCGATTATTAAAAAATAACATCGATGTTTCCTTCACTTCGCGAAATAAGAAGCATGTGTTCTTACTGTACATAAAATTATGTACAAGATGTGTAATATGTTTACAGGAATTAATAATATAGCATAATATATCAAATTTCTTGGGTTTTTAAAAATTATAACCTGTTTCTCAAGCTTCTACCTTTACTCTTATTGTACTATTTTTATTCGGTTAACTTTTTTTTATGAACATAGAACTAATAAATATTTTCTTTGTATAGATATGTATTTGAAGGAGGCAGATACAATTCTGGAATAAGAGAAACAAGATAAAATTATAAATCATACAGCATTCAAACCATTACCAGGAACATCAATATTCCATGCTTAATTTTGTATATACATAAATAAGAAGTAAAATAATAAAAAATAGGAATATTAATAAAAGCAAAATAATACTTTACTTAATTTTTTATTAATTTTTAGCCGATTTTTTTCTCCTTTTAGTTGCAGCTATTTAAATTAGGCGCGCATTGTCCCGATAAAAAAAATCGATTAAAATCGATTTATTTGGCAAAATATCGATTTTATTTTGCATCGATTATTTCCGAATCGATGCTTTTTTTTAACATCGCCCATCACTATTAGGCACGATTATTATACGTCACGATTGACACTTTTGCGACTTTGAACCTGCGATATCATATGGTAGATATGTAGATGTATGTATCTATGTGAAGAGGCAATACAGAAAGGACAGTAAAAGTATCATATATATTGTTTTCTAAAATGCGATATTTTTTATATATTTTTATTATATTTTATATATTTAAACATATTTTCTAAAATAAAGCCTTCTGTGATATAATATGAATATTACATGCAATATAATTTATATTAAATATAATTTTAAATATCAAAAGTAATATTGTGAATATATTAATATTTATATTAATATTTATTATCATATTATATATAAATTATTTATTATCATATTATATATAAATATTAATATTTATATTATTTATTATCATAAAAATTTAAATAAAATCGATGTTATCTTTTAAATGTTTTTTTTGCAAAATAATAATTATTGAGACAATATATATAAAAACAAGACTTGATTGTATAATTTTTATCGCTGCATTAATAAGATGTGAAAAGATACATTTAAAATATCAACTCTTAATTATACACTGAATTATTTTCATTGAATATTATAGAAGATATATTGTGAAATTATCTTCTCCTTTTTTCTTCTCAAAATTTTATACTCAAATACATATTATATCTTTAAAATTTTTTGTTAACAATATATTATCTTAACACAATATTTAACATTTTTTTCTAGCAAGAAAGTTTTTTGCGATTAAAAAAAAAGAAGAGCAGAAATATGACTTTTTTACAGAACTTGATATTTTTCACATATATTATTTTTGACATATATTAATTTCCTCGACATTTTTATAAAATAAATAGGAATTTCTTCTGTTAGATTATTTTGTTTCTTCTCGCATTCTGAAAGTGTGCTTTTATTTATTTTTTTTAAACTCTCAAATAATCAAGTCATTTAATCCACATTAATATTCTTTTTAATGTGAAGTGCAGCATTCGTTAATAAACAATTACTTCTATTCTTATAAGTTCTCTGGACTTACATATGTATTATAATAACTCTCGTAATTTCAAATAAACATTATCTATCCTTTCCACTCATTTAGTATTTCAAGAGTTAATACTAATCCGATGACACATAACATCTGCTAATATAATACTTTGGTGACAAAAAATAATATAGAGCAAGTAGAATGCTTATTCTACTTTCTACAAATCATTTCAATTTCGATACACGACATTATCCTGATTTTGTTATTATCAATTTAGTCAAAGAATATCCGTCATTACTTATCAAATACGTACATCGCCCTTGTATATTTTTCAAATTGACTAGATTAAGTTAATGCCCGACGACATTTTTTTTACTAAACAATAAATACGATGTGTGACAAGAAAGAAGTCAAGCAAACGAATAATTCACATTCAATAGTAAACGTTTACAAGAAAAATTAAGAATATAAAATACGATATACGCTTTCCGACTTCTTATAAATCTCATTACTATTTTATACATACATACATAATCATTAAAAATATCGTTATGTTTCGTGCAAATAGAATTAGGCTCGTCCATGTAAATTCGATATATATTATCATATATGTATATTATCTACACGAGTTTAGCAAAAACATTATATTAAAGCTCTTGGCCGATCATGTTGGATTTGTGACGTCAGAGTGCGAGAAAATGCATGCTAAAAATTTTTAGATGCCATTAAACACCAAATAAAAAGATATTTCAATGAAACAGTATTTCAAGTAGTTAGCACACTCTTAAAATACCTCGAAAAGTATCCTTTTCCCTTTATGATCAATCAACAGCTGTAAAATGATTGTAATATGAAGCTCAGTCCACATGATAAAGTCTATCACGATCATTTTACGGTTGTCAATTGACTGTCAAGAGAAAAAACAGTTTTCGAAGTATTTTAAAAATATACTAGCCTGAAATAACGTCATCAAAATATATTTTTATTTAAATTATGATCTAAAAATTTTCAGCGTGTGCTTTCTCGCCCCTGACGTCACAATCTAACATGACCGCGGCAAGGACTCAGGAGCTTTAATTTGCGCAACTTTTATAAAATAAATATTTGCATGAACACCTAAGAACATTTGTGTAGTTAAAATTTAAGATATACATATATTCTCGCGTTCTCGAAACAATATTCGTGCCAAATGCACTTATAACACACAGGATTGAGAAAGTAACTCGTTAGTTGTAACAAAGTTGGTTACAATTAAATTTTTTTGATAATTATAACTTAACTTCTCTCATTTTTCTTTATCTATAATTGTAACTTATACTTTTTTGGTAACTAGTAACTAATTTAATAGTTATTTTTTAATAATTAGTTTATTTAAAACTTAGGGCTAACAATTTTTCAGAAAGTTAAATTGATTGTTTGAAATTTTATGAATTTTTTAACTGAAATATCTGACTCCCATAATTTTTATTCTAAGTAAATAATATTAATTTTTGAAAAAGTTAATTTATTACAAATTATTAATTTAATATATTTAATATATATGTATTAAATTATTAATTTAATATATTAAATATATTTTCATTTTTAATTTAAAACAGTTGTAATTACATATAAAATAATATAGCACATAATCAAATATACATATAGTTTAGTACAGATTGAAATATATATAAGACTATTATATTTAAAATATAATATAGTCATTGCAAAAAAGTTACCTCTGAAAAATAACAAGTTACAGTTATAATAACTCAAAAAATAACAAATTGTAACTATATAATTAGATATTTTAAAAAAATAACTTTCTCAACCCTGATAACACATACATACACGCATACTACGTCGATCTCATTCACGATGACATCGATGTCATGTGAATTTCTTTATCCTATCTCAGTTTTATGCCTATTGCGTTATTCGTTCATTTATGGCACGGTATGCATAATACGATAAATGCACACCTTATCCGTATTTCGCGGTCTTAAAACTTTAAAAAGCACCATTATGTACATAAAATGTGTATAGAGACAATGATAATTTCGCACTATAATATTTACAAAATGATATAATAATAATTTCGCAAACGTAACGCATATATATAGCCGCTAAATACATCTCCTTTCTCGGAACAAGAGAAATCATGCCTTAATTCAGAGAGATGCCTTGTATCCACGAGCTAAGATCACTAGTGTCCTCGCAGCTGAGGCTCAGCGCGTGTTTCTCGCTTTGCTTCACCCCCAGTAGCAACTCGGCCGCCGTTCGACCCGTCAAGTACGCCCCGTGCACGGTGCTGTAGAACGAGGAATGAGTGTGTTCGCCTGCGAAGGCCACCAGAACCTTAGCCCTCCCGTCCTCCGTCTCAGTCCTCTCCTGGATCAACGGCTGGGCCAGACTCCGGATGTCCAGCTGACTCGCGCCGACGGCCATCGCAGTGTAGGAACCCCTGGTGTAGGGCTGCGAGTGCCACGTAGTGCGCAGACAGCTTTTCGGAGTCGGTACGAAGGGATCGTTGAGGAATCTCCGCAGAATCGTCGTGCACACCTCGGCCACCTCCACGGCGCTTAGCTTCTCCATGTACTCCGCAGCCCGACCGGATATCCAGCCCAGTAGCAGGGTATCCGAGATCTTGATGAACGAGTATATTTTCCGGAACCAGGTCTTGCTGACGTCCCGCCTCTCTGCTTCGGGCAGACGCTCGTCGTCCCAGAGGAGCATCACCTCCGAGACACCGGGATTCAGAAAGGGTCGTTCGTACTCGAGGAATATCTTGTTCACTGTACCGAACATTAATCTGTTTATCGCCTCGAGCTTATACGCCGGCAACGAAGGCTCGAATAATTCCGAAGCTGTCCTTTTCAGAACGCCCAGTGGTAACGTACATACCACGTGCTCCGCGGTAATCGTTTTTCCGTTTTCACATTGTACTTCTATGACGCTGTTGGATTTAGAATTCGAGTTTCCCGTAGAATCCTCGCCTTCCTGGGGACGCCATCTGCAAAACAGATCATTTTGTAGAACTAGTATATGTTAATGTTCAGATAAGAGTTCACTTGTTCCGGGTGATGCTAAGCTCTACCCAAAAAATTTGTTCACTGTTAAATACAAGTTAAAATAAATACATGTAACAACTTTCTGCTCCTTGCAGAGGTTTGAAAGCCTCTCACTAAACTCTAGATGAGGTAATTAGAGGGGATAAGAGCATAAACTAACTCGAATTATCTAAACAAGTGAACTTTTGCCTGTATTTACTGTAGGATTAATCACGACTACTCTCACCTAATCTTTGTCACGACATGATGGGCAAGAATAGAACTTTTTGGTATGTGCTTTGAAACTGGGTCCAATATAGCACTGTAACCGTTCGGAAGACTAATATTTCCACCTTGGAGCTCGTCGTAGGAGCCCATTTCCAAAAGATCCACCTCGTCCATGCTGTCGCAGCCTGTAACGCAGGTCTCCCTCTTGAGTAGACAGTCGAAGATCAGTTGTCTCACTCGTCGTTGCTCAGACGGCAGAGACGAAAGGTATAACTCTGCTTCCAGCGCGATGTGCGCTCCTACACTAGTGATACCATCCGGTGGACTGTATGTGCTCAGAAAGTACTCTTCGCATCGTCTCAAGAAGCACACATAAGCCTCGTAGATCTCTCGCAAGACAGGAAATGGTAACTGTTTCCCATCCTCCAACGCAGCCACCACTTTGTGGGGTTTCGGCACATGTACAATGTCTATCAAACCATTTGCCATTGCTAACTCGAACATGGGATTACCTAGCACGCCATGAATCCAATTTGCCCCCAATTCCACATTTTCATTGCCTATAAAATGGACAAAAAGGAAAAAATTAAGAGTTGTATACACAATAGTTAAATTTCTTATTCTATGTTATATTATAATTTTTTTTATAATGAGAATAACAGTATTATTAAAATTTCTAGGGTGTCCCATTTTAACTTTTGGATTGAAATTTCTTGAAAACTAAACTTTCTATAAAAAAAATATTTGAAACAAAAGTAGGATTTCAAAGGCGACGTCATAGTTTTATTCTAGGTGAAAGCATTTTTGAAATTTTGAGGTCATTACTATTATTTACATTTTTTTGTAATTAAATCACACTCTTTCCTAAGGCATTGTATCATATCATATTCCACTTAATTTTTCTATGTCATTAATAATTTATTGACAGTCTTTACTGTTATCTAAATAAAATTATATAGATGATCATCTAGATGAAATTTTGGCATCGTCTTATTTTTGTACAGATGATTAAAAATATGTATTATCTTTTAAATGTGAAAAAAGTGTTATCTTTATTAAATTATATAGAATAATGTTCAGATAATTTCATTTAGTCATAGCGTATAAAAATATTTAAGTAGTAGAACTTAAGCAGTAAGCAATAAAAATTTACAAATAAAAATATAAATATATTTTTATATTTCTTTTATAACTTACATTTTTTTTAATAACTGTGTTTACATAAATAGTCTTAAAAATATTATCTGGAAATTATCTAGATAAAGCCATATCATTTTATCTTGTATCTAGATACATTTCAAACAAAATTACCTTTATATCATCTAACAAGAATGAATTTACATATTTTTATCTCATCTTTATCTAGTAAATTTTAAAATCATCTAAGCACAACACTGGTTGTGCTTATTATTAGATGATTTTATTAGTATTAATAATTTCAAACATAAGTAATATTTTTAAATAATCTTTCAATATACTATAACTGCGGAATATGTCTTATTCTATCACAGAGCAAAATAAGTTTATTAGAATAATTGACAAGGTACATAAAATTATATATTCAATATTATATGATTTTAATTTTATATATATTACATTTTATATATATATTTAACACTCTGTAAGAAAACAAATCAAAAAGAAATTTTAACCATCAATTTTTTT
Organism: Nylanderia fulva; assembly: GCF_048542155.1. Taxonomy (NCBI): domain Eukaryota; kingdom Metazoa; phylum Arthropoda; class Insecta; order Hymenoptera; family Formicidae; genus Nylanderia; species Nylanderia fulva. Next base: position 332,177 of record NW_028189507.1, read on the forward strand.
CGCCTACTAACGAGAAATTGCGTTAAAAGTTTTTTCGGCTTAACTTATGTCAAATAGCTATTAGTTATTTTAACTGGTATTTAATATTTTTTTATATACAAATCAATCATAATTATTAAGTTAATCGCTTAACCGTTTAACTGATTATAAATTAACTCCTCCATTCAGTCAACTGCAATATTTTATTTTATTTTAATTTTATTTTAAATATATACTTTAACGCTTTTTGTATTAAAGAAGACTGACAATGAGTCCAGGCGAAACGTACGTATACCTTATTAAATAATAAAAAAATTGTTTTATTAATATCCAAATATAGCTCGTTTAGTTGGCTTACTCACTTTTTAATTTTATATATATATTTTATTTATCTCCAAAAAATAATTCTTTTTCCAAAAGATATAATTTCCCTAAATCATAATTTATGAATATTAAAAATTTCGAAATTTCCAAATATTACAACAGCAATTGCGGAATATGGTCTCATATTTTATAATAAATCGCAGCTAGATAAATAAATAAATAATTTAGAAAGCAGGTGACACAAACACTGACGGAGAGGTTACATCGCTCGTACCGATTTGCGCGGACACAATTCGTCCGCCTATGCGTCCGCGCGCCTCGAGGATGAGCAAGTCCGTCTCGCCGTTCTTCAGCAAGTGACTCGCCGCCGACAGTCCGGCCATGCCGGCGCCGACAATCAGGATCTTACACGAGAGTCGGTCATCTTCCGGATTATTTGTGGATTCCGCCATGTTCGTCACATATGACCGATCAAGGCTGGCCGTAGTGGCTGTGGACGTACGAGATATGTAAGCTTTCGAAATTTAGCACTGGGGCTCTGTAGCGCTCGTGTATGTATATATGTATTTTAGCAAGAAGATTCCTGCTGAGGCGTCTTGGATGCAGGTAAGTATATTTTCTATATCTTTCTAAATATATAAGAATACTTTATTACTTCTTTGGTAACGGACAGTATCATAGTATCAAAGGCAGACAAAAGAGAGTGTGTTCGGTGAGAAAGAAGTAATAAAGTCTCCTTATATATTTAGAAAGATATAGAAAATATACTTACTTGCATCCAAGACGCCTCAGCAGGAATCTCCTTCCCGCTAAAATACATATATACATACACGAGCGCTACATTGGTGACCCCGACGTGATCCCGCGTAAGAAAGGATGCCTGTAGACAGATCGCCTTCACGAGGAATAGACGCCCCGGGCGCTGGCACAACCCAAAATCAGCCCGGTGGCAACCAGACACCCCAAGGACGCGAGCCCAACGGCGGAGTTTCAGTGGTATCTTCCCGCCATATCGAACTGCCGCCATTTTATCAGGCCGATCCACGGCTATGGTTCGCCCAGGTAGACCTTGTTTTTTGCTAACTACAATATAACGTCTGATACCACAAAGTTCAGATACGTTACCACACAATTGTCCGGCGAAGCTCTGCGTAGCGTGTCCGATCTTGTTATAAATCCGCCCGCTCAAAATAAATATGAAAGCATCAAGCGGCGCGTTATGTCCGCCTATGATGAAGGAGATGAAGCACGCCTCTTTCTTTCAGCGAGTTTTAACACGATTTCAATTTGAACATTATAACGACTCAAACCTTGGAATGATTTGCAGGGTTCGCATGCGAGGCGGGGCGTTATTTTAAAAAATTGGAAAAAGCTGTCGAGAAAAAAAAAATATATATATATTGTTCTGGTTCCGAGTCGAAGCCGGGACCCCAAGGCTCCGACCAACGATCGACTTTGTTTGGCACCTCGAGCGGACATCGACAGGTCAACCGGCAAGCGAATCACGATTAGCCGCGCGCGTGTCACGCGCCGAGTTCATGCAAAGCTCGTGATTCCGAATCGGTGTCTTCCCCGGTTAAAAAAAGATTTCAGTTAGCCCAAAGACACAGTCAAGAGCACCCAACGATTAAAAGGGGGATGCTGTAACGGATCCGCGAATCCGTCTTTCTTTTTTCTTGAAGAACGACAATCGAACCTCAATCACGTATTCAATAGTCTATAAAAAGGGCCGAGCGTCGGAACCAGATACAGTGACAAATCTGATATGATAAAATTTAAAATTACTGTTATTAAAATTAAATAAAAGGAAAAAAAATCACAATAAAATATAAAATATATTTCATTAATTTTACTTTACGGTTTAGAAAAAATTAATAAAACATGTTTTATATTTTATCCCATACAGCACCGTTAGATTGCAAAAACATTACAACCAATCTTTCACCGCAATATTGCAATATTGCAAATTCACTGCAAAATGTTGCTACATCATTGCTGTTGAATTGCGCCACATGTTAAAATGTTCCGGCTTTTTGGAAGCTAATAAAATTTTGATTATCGTTAACATCTTATTGTACAAAATTTCAAAAAATTATTTTATTACAGTATTATACCAGCAAATACCAAGTTACAGTTATATAATTGGTAGTTGTAATTTTCCACTCAACAATATTTAAATTTTTATAATAAACGTATATTTTGAGTGGGAAATTTCAACTAACAATTTTATAGCTTAACTTGGGTTTGCTGAGTATATGTATTGTTTGAAACGCATAATAGAAAACTACATGTAATAAAAATTATATCTTAAATAGAATATTCTAGAATCTTCGCTTCCGATCGCAAGTCAAACAGGATATCGTTTTTATATGTTTTTTTTTTAAAATATCGCGACATAAATTATCCGTCGTACAAAAAAACACGCTCGAAATATAAACAATTAACGGTTTTTCGCAACCGTTCCGCCGAATAATTATATTTATTGAGCATGCGCGGCTTCTCACGGGCGCCTCGTTTCGCCAATAATATCGTGTCGCCAGCTCGCGCATGCTTTAACACCCGTTGTTCGTCAATTTTGACAGCGGCCAATTACGCGTAATACGCTCAGGTTACCTCGCGCAACTTAAAAAGACGCAAAATTATTGGCCGCTTCCGAAAAGGGGGTTTTTTGCGGAAAACCCATAAAGGGGAGCTCGCACCCGAAATCAGAGCTTTTATCGCTTTTCCGTCGTGAAAACATATCGCAAACCGCTTATCAGATACACCGCAAAATTCGTTGACGCCCCGCCGCTATTCCGCACTTTATTTGATCCGATTTCACTGTAAAATAATTAAAGTTTTGTAATAAGTTTGTTATAGTATTTTGTCAATACGTGTGTGATATTATTAAAGTCCTGTTTTACAAAAAAAGTGACTCACCCTTTCGGGCAGCGCGACCTTTGCTCACGCAGCGCGTTCGTGAACATATCTTGGTCCTTCGAGCGGAGACGTCGCACCGGCAACCGCAAGTTCGCGAGCGTGACTTCCCCGCGTGGTGAACAATAGTGCAGTTTCGGTGCAGTCATCATGGATGTACCCACGCTGGTTGACTGTCAGCGTGAGCTTCAAGCCGCATCTCACGTTTGTGGAGTACTTGAAGAAGCTGGGCAGTTTCCAAAATCACCGCCAGTGCTATCTCCACACGCCCCAGAATCTGGATCAGCTGTGGACAAAATTTCGAGGCGCAGATGACCTTATCCGTGCGGCCTTGAAGGAAAGTTCAGTGAAAGCGAGTACTTTAAATCAAGAGTTGCATGCTGATACGGAGAATCTCTACGTGTCACAAAGAAGCATACTAGACAGCTACGCTGAACACTATGGCACCCAAACGACTCTTCTGCCGACCCCCACGTCAAGGTAAATCAACTGCCGCGTATCAAAGTGCCGCCATTTTCTGGTGCCTACGCCGATTGGCCGTCGTTCCGAGATCTTTTCTCCCCGTCGTGAGTGGCAATGCGATCTCCAACATCGAGCGCTTTCCCCACCTGCGCTCATGTTGAGGGGGAAAGTGGAAGGTTAATAAGGTCATTGCCTGTCACCAGCGACAATTACGATCGCGCTTGGGCGATTCTGGACAAACACTACAAAAAACAAAAAGGAAGATCCGCTCCAACTTCCCCACGTTCATCGCCCGTGCGAGATGAAGGGAGATACCGCAGAAGAATTGAGACGCTTTTCACCAACGGCCGTGACTGCCGCCGTCAATGGTCAGGAGAGCATCGGACCGTCCAATCAAACCCACGGAAGGACCTCTTCAACTTCCTGGTCACCGAGCTGTTTGATGCACGCACACGTCTTGAGTGGGAGTCGTCCACGTCAGACTCATCAGAGCCGGCAAAAAAACGAGGCACTTGTGGACTTCATCAGCCGTCGGATCCTAAAGCTCAATGCGCACGACGAAGAGGCCAGCAAACCGCCCGGAGATGCTCCAAGGGTAGCCAAGGCACACGTCACGAGCACCAAGGAACCGAGTGCCGCACTGTGCCTGTGTCGCGAGAAGCACCCCTTGATGCCCTTTCCCGAGATTTCAGGCCAAGACTGTCAACGACCGCAAGGCATTTGTCGAGAGTAACAGGCTCTGTTACAATTGCTTAGGCAACCATTTTCTCTTCGCTGCCAGTCAAAGAAGAACGGGTCTGACATGCGACGCACGACACCACACGATGTTAAAACGGAGAGCACCCCACTCGTCAGCGTCAACTGAAGCCACACGCGCCCACACTGACCGCTACGCTGCAAAATCCAGAGTGCAAGGCCGTTCTTCTTGCAACAGGCACGAATAAACGTCGCGATCGGTACGGATCCCCAACAAAGCCGTAGCGCGTTGATCGACCAATGTTCTGAGGTTGTCGATCATTTCGGGACCTTGGCACAACGTCTTCGCCTCCTCGAGCCTCAACGGGCCTTCCATTTTCGGCATCGGGGGGGACTCGCTCGGGATCCGCTCGTGGGCAAGGTCACGCTGCAAGTAACGTCAGACGTGACCAACGCCAAAACTCAGAGTGGTGGCCTTTGTGCTGCCCCGCATATCGCTGCAGCAAGGCTCGGTTTCGCGGGAAGAACGCAGCTGGCCTCATTCAAGGGAAATCCAACTGGCCGATCTCGCTTTTTAGACGACGACCAGCTGAGCTGCTTACTGGAGCCGAGGGTCTTTTCCTTGATCTCGAGGAAGGCCTCCGCAAGGGTGAATCAAGGATGCCGATCGCCTCAGCAAACCACCCTGGGGATGGATCCTTTCTGGCGGCTACGAGCAAGCAGCAGTCACGGGACATCGCCGCCCCTTTCCGGGTTTGCACCGCCCGATCTGACCTCGCCGACTTTTTCGCGCTTCTGGGAGCAGGGAGAGCGAGCCGATAACCGGGTTTCACTCACTCCCGACGAGACAAGTGCGAGGAAACTCTACGTGCGCACCGTCACGCGCCACGCCACCGGGAGAACATGGTGAGGCTGCCCTTCTCACGCCGCCGAGACTCTTAGGATACTCGCCGCCCAGCGGAGCGCCTACTGAAAGCCATGGAGACCAAGGGCAGCCGAGATCTTCGATTTGGCGACCTCTATCACGGCTTCATGCAGGAATACGAGGACCTGAAAACACATGAAGAAGGTAAATACCTCAACAAACAACGGAGAATTAGAGGGCTACTTACGCATCACGGGGCTGAAGGAATCGAGCACGACGACAAAGCTCCGAGTCGTGTTCAACGGCTCTCAGGCCACACGGGCCGGTACTTCGCTCAATCGCAGCGCTGACTGGGGCAAACCTTCTGCCAGCGCTCACCGACGTGTTGCTGCGATGGAGTGGGCACCGGTAGTTTTCGTCACCGACATCGAGAAGATGTACCGCCAAATCCTCGTAAATCCTGGGGGACTGCCGTCTCCAAACAATTTTGTGGCGTCAAACAAGACGGACGAGATCGGAGAGTACGAGCTGCAGACGGTGACCTACGGCATGGGGGTGCACCGTTCCTGGCCATCGAACTCGCAAAAAATTTGTGCGGACGAGGGGAGCGCAGTTTCCTCAAGGTGCCACAGTACTTTGGCTTGATTGCTACGTCGACGACGTGGTCCCCGGCGGGGGACAACCTCGACGATGCCGTCAACCTCCAGACGGAGTGCGCAACCTCTGCATGGCGGGCGGTTTTCCATTGAGGAAGTGGGCTCGAACCATCCAGAGGTCCTCACGGGAGTCCCACAGGAGCATCGGCCGCAGCAAGGACCAAACATTCCTGGGAAGGAGAGAGCCATTCGACATTGGGCCTGCGATGGCGTCCTCAGGATGACCCGGTTTTTCCCTTCGCAATACATCCTCGGCCCGTCAGCAAATTCACGAAACGACGAGTCCTTTTCCGAAACTGCACGCCTATTCGACCCGATGGGGTGGCTCGCGCTGTCGTATTCGGGCGAAGATCCTAATCCAAAGCACCTGGCTTCCCGCAACTTGATTGGGACGCTCCATGCCGGCCAAGGATGTCGACATTGGCAACAGCTGTTGGATCAGGTGCCGTGCTCAGGAATACGCGTGAATCGTGGCTCAGCACCGACAACGACACTCGAGGTTGCAGCTCACGGTTTTTCTGATGCTTCCCAACGAGGATACGCCGAGAAGTAGTCTACCCGCACCACTGAAAGAGGAAAACCGTCAATTAATCTACTCATGGCGAATCCAAGGTCGCAACCCGTTTAAGCAGGTTCGTTGCCGCGACTTGAGTTGTGCGCCCGCTAGCCTACTCACCCCGCTCACGCTGCATGTCCGCGACATTCGGCTTGGCAACTACTCCAGTATATCTGTGGTCCGATTCCCAAGGTCACGCTTCATTGGATCCAGGGACACGCCCCTCGCTGGGAAAACTTTCGTCGCCAACCGGGTAGCTCATATCCAGACAAGCTCCCGGACGCTCGATGGAGACACGTAGCCGGGAAAAGAATAATCCTGCAGACTGCGCATCGAGAGGATTACCCTGGAGAATTAATCAACCACGCAATTATGGGGACTGGGCCTACCTGGTTGGCACTGGACGAGACAGCATGGCCCAGCTCCGAGGGTCCACTCGCAGAGGGTGACCTTCCTGAACAGCGCACCAACCAGCCTGATGACCAAGGGCTCCGTCGTCGTCGAACCGGAAATCCTTCTTCGGTTCTCTGCGCTTCATCGGCTGCTACGCGTTACGGCTTGGTGTGTCGTTGGGATCTCAACGTGGGCGAGCCGGGAGGTCACACCTGGTTGTCCACTACCCCGACGAGCTGGACGCCCCCCACTCCAGTGGTTCGAGTAGTTTCAGGCGCTCCACTTCCCGGAGAGATAGCTGCTGCCATCGCAGGACGCTCCGTGATCGATTCAAATTCCCGCGATCATCACTTTGAATTTCTCCGCGCCTGCGCGTCCCCCCCACCACGATCAATATCGATTTGGGCGATCCCCGCCGCCCCCAAAACCCCCAAAAAAACATTTTGTCACTGCGCGACAAGGGGGGGGGAATGTTTAAAACGCATAATAAAAAACTACATGAAATAAAATTTATACTTAAATGAATATTTTAGAATATTCGTTTCCGATCGCAAGTAAACCCCGGCATATCTTTTTTATATTTTTTTTTTTTTAAAACATATCCCCCCCCATAAATTATCCTTTTTCGTAAAAAAACCCACGCTGGGAAAAAATTAAACAATTAACGGTGTCGAAACCCTTTTCCCCCGAATAATTATATTTTATTGAGCATGGGGGGGTTTTCTCAGGGGGCCCCTCTTTTTCGCCAAAAAATTCGTGATCGCCAAACTCGCGAGGGTTTTTAACAGCCGTTGTTTTGTCTTTTTTACAGCGGAAATTCCCCGTAATACCCCTCAGGTCCCCTGGGGCGCAATTTTAAAAAGACGCAAAATTTTTTGGGGCTTCCCGAAAAGGGGGGTTTTTTGCGGAAACCCATAAAAGAGAGCTGACCCGAAATCAGGTTTTTATCGTTTTCCCGGGCGTAAAAAAAATATCGCAAACCGCTTATCAGATACACCGCAAAATTTTTGGGACGCCCGCCGCTTTTCCCGCACTTTGATTTTTTTTCCCTTTTCCTTTTTAAAAAAATTAAAGTTTTTTTTAAAAAGTTGTTATAGATTTTGTAAATTTAAGTTTTTTGTTTTATTAAAGTCCTTTTTTTAAAAAAAAAGTGATCATCCTTTCTTTTCAGCGGGGGCCCTTTTGCTACGCAGCGCGTTCGTGAACATGATAATATTTACAATATATAAATTTTAGAATTTGATTACATGCAATTTTTCCCCAAATATTAATGTCATTTTTGCTACAAGTGTGGGGAAAATTTTGTGCCCTTATTTTTGCAATGTCTTTTTAATGTTGCATTGCAACTTGCAACATTGAAAAGTTGCTGAATATAATTGAAATAATCGTGCGTAGGGTTGGATAGATATTTTTATTTTGAATGTGATAAAATTAATTAGAGGAATTCTAAAAAAATTTTTTCCATACAATATTACCCTACGATACCAAATTTTCAGGGAAAAATTCTAAGGGGAAAATTTCTCCAGTTTGTGATTTGTTTGTTTTTTTAAAACAGTTTTTTATTACAATTTT